>NW_019211457.1:786395-798005 GCF_002443255.2 Varroa destructor | reverse complement strand
TATATATAAAATATTCAATGTTCTCTTTCGGCGCCACTTCTCAATATGATGGACACACATCATTAGTCGTTCATAGGATAGCTGTCTTGACTGACGCATTGTTATACACTCTACCACTAGAAGTGTGGTAGGTCTTCAAAGAAAAACAGTGGTGGCTAGACTAACTTCCGTAGCTATGCACGTTATGTCTCCAGGTCGGAATTTAAGAAGGATCATTTTAATTGTACACGATAACTATTTCCCTGAAATCACCTACGTAAAGTGTAAATCTAGTTTTTGAGGGTCGGGTGCACCTCGTTCTTCGGCCCGCTTTCAACTCCGGCAGTTGGTTGAATATTGCTATGAAGGGGTAGTTCCTCGCTAAGTTTGATCCTTTTGAGCGATCTTTCAGCATCCGTTGATAATCTCTGAAATATTTCTAATATTGGCAAGTTGTCTCTCTAAGCTTTACGAAAGAAAACTTCGACAAAAAAAAACTTCGATTGTTTGCATGTATGCAACCAGAGGGTTAAATAAGACGAAATGTGTAATAATTCGATAATGAATTCATTCCAATGGCAAGCCAAAGTAAGTGTAAAAAGCTATTGAGTTTAAAGGATATTTCAATAACAGAGCACGATTATTTATGAAGAGGGTAACAAGGTAATGCCAACTAGGATGATCAATTTCCCGTTTCTTGGGACCTCATCTAACTCTTTTGCCTTGTTGTACTGCTGCTACTATTATATATTATATTAGTACTATTGCTGCGGCATCGGTTACTATGCTACCGTTGCCGAAATCGCTGGAAATGGGACAGGGACGGGATGACAGTGTGCAGGATATACTGCGGAATTATCGTTGCGATAACCGCACGTAGGTAAACAGATGTTTCAAACGGGGTTTCAAACAAAGACGGGGTAACTGTTGGTTAATACTCCAGCTGTGTACAAGTTACATTTAATTGGGTATGGTATCAACAAGTCGTATTACTTTATTAATTAACGGCTACAGAAGGGTGTGAATAAATTGCGCAGGCCAGTGTGATGAAAAATAAAAATACATTTGTATTTACGATTGTATACACAACAAGCATTGGCGCCTCATAAGTATAATGAAAGCAAAGTTCTTGCTCTATGCCAAAGGTGTTAGCTAATCGCTTTAATATTGTCCATGTCAGCTGCTTTGTGATTTTCATCTTTTTAGGCCCTTTTTGCCTTTGGAAACTCTCCCGTATATTCATCCCTTGACCTGCGACATTCTTTTTTAGATCTTGATCCTACCTTTGTAGACTCATCATCGCCGTCGTTTATACAGTTATCTTATGTGATCACCTTACGCTTACTTACCTTTGAGTTCCCCTTGGAAACTCTTTCAGCTTTTTCATCTCCCGAGTTCCAGCATTTTTTTACTTGTGGCACCGCAGCTTGAGAGCCCCGACCGCCTACCTGGCTCTGGTCAACTTCAACTTGCAAGTCTGTCTGCGACGTCTTGTGTGTGGAAAAACTAAGGGTCGACGCACCTTCCTCTTGTTTGTACTGTTGAGGCCGTAGCTCCGTCTGCACTTCCCCCTCAGGGGGGACACAATCTCCCTCCTCCGTTTGGTATTGTCTGGCTGCCACTAACCGCGAGTCGTCATCCGACTGCTCGGCGTTTGACAAAGGCTGTTGTTGACGTTCGGCCGTCAACATATCTCTATGAGAAAAAACATGATCACCTTCCCGTTTTTGGCCAAGAGTACCGCTGGAAAGTTCAGCTGGGTGCGTTGCTTGAGTAAGCGAAATTTGGTTTGCCTTCCTCACTTCGTCAGTCAAATCCACTTTCGGGCTCACTAGATTTTCTTGATCAGTCGCCATGGCCGTCTCTTTCTTCACGCAACCTTTGATGGCAACAGGCTCTTTCTGCTCTGGACTATTCCCCTTTTTCGTCACCTGTTGACTACAGGAATCAGCCTTTCCGAAGGGTTCTTCGCAGAAGTGCCGTCTATTTTCGAAAGTGCTCGAGGATGACGATGTCGACGAATGGCCCGTATCCCTTGGCCTCACGATAATTTCCCTCGAATCGATTGAACCGTCTCGTGAAGAACATGGCTGGAAATCACTAAAGCTGGGCTGCGATATGAAGGACTGCTGTTGCAGCTCAGCGGAAGAATTAGATGGGGTAGACGATGTGGTCGGACTAACACACGGACACGATAAGCTCGTCAAAGCTGGCTCCGAAGAAGGCAGAACTGATAAACTAGATAGAGGCTGGTTTCTTGAGAATTTATAAAGTCTTCGTTGTAAGGTGTTTTGAGTTTGTTTCCGCGTATATTTTTGGAGTCTTCGCAACGAACGTTTTGCGGGTCTTTCCGCTAAACGATGCGTTAGCTCCTTTGAAAAGCTTCGTGAGGCTTCTCTAGTTGAACAATTTAAATGAGGCTCGTCATCTGTGAGCCAGGCATCTTCAAATTCCTCTTCTGCATTCTGTTTCGCTTTGCCTAAGGAGCCCAGTCGTATTTTGGATTCTGCCTGGCTTTCATCTGCTCTGTCACCTCTTGGACATAGGTCGTATCCACACCCTTGCGGAATAGGCCGCGACAGCGCAATCCTAGGCGGCGGCGGCGGCCTGCGTCGTCTGCGATTTGGATTCCCGAGATAATAATACGGCCGCCCGCGATATAATAGGTTCTTTTTCAGTTGGCTCAAATTGACAAAAACTGGTAGCCCTGCACTCTGAGGGATTATGCGGCGAGACTTCACCTTCTTCGGTCGTTCCTTTGTTGATTCTGCGCGCTGAGCGTGTACAGACTGCTGCTCAATAACAGCAGAATTCTCAGGAGCAAGACGATTATCATCATACTCATCTCCGTCATATCGAGGCTCTTCCAGGGGCGTGTTTGCGGCAGGAGTCACAGTGGTAGTCGTTTCAGTCGAACTATTGGAAGGATCTGGATGATCTGAAGGCCCAGCGAGCGTCACATACTGATGGATTACCCGTCGGAAGACGAGTATATTCGGCCGCTGCCTTTTAAACGATTGCCACACAGCCCGTTGAATATCCGATTGGGCTATGTGCGAACTTTAACATAATTAGACAGAGTTAAGAGATGTTATGGAACAAATGGAAAAGAGCCGGAAGATATTTTCACATGATGCTCATGATATGCAGGTTACAATAAACTCTCGACAAAGATTTGCAAGGATAAATGCAGGTGAAATTTTGTAAATCTGTAAACATTATCGAAATTATATATAATAATTAAAATATATATGTAGATAGATATATATATATACATATAGATATAGATATAATAAAGGCACCTTCTAATATTAACACAGCTATAACGTATTAGTACGTCACAATAAACAATAGCAGTCGTATTTGTATTTAATAAAAATAAATAGTATTTATAATAATGGCCCGATGTCCCCTAAAAAAATATTATTTTTTAATCGTCTAGGTATTGCTTACATGGAACAGATACTATTATGTAGAGAATAGTTGAATTCTTTCTTCAAACTAGTATGCACCAAACCATGCATTTTGTTGATCATACCCAGTTGTTATAGCCCATGAGGTTGTACCGTCTCGTTACTACGTACCTACTACGTGCATGCGCGATATCTTTAGCGATTTCGGCTACCCGTACCATCCAGTTATTGACCTCCAAGTCTGAACTGAGCGGATAGAACTGCCGATGAGGCTTTACTTGCCGGCGGTTGCAGACTAGCCTCATACTCGCGGCCCGCTGTATGTTCAGATATTCGCGGCGAGAACGTCGCTTTAACATTCTGAGCCGCAGTGCTGGATTGAGCTTTTTGGCCTTTTTAATCCCGAACGCATACTTCACCCATATTAGATTGTTCGCGTATGGATGCTGCCGAGGACACACTTCGGTACAATAGAGTATACATAATTATCTATTAATGTTCAACGTATGCGACGCATTATATAGTTCGCTGGCGCCACAGGTCGAATGATTTATAATGAGCTAATTTCTATTCACATGTGTTATAGTATATTGCAAAATGTTTTAGTACCAATTGTCATCATTAGACATACTCGCCATTTTGAGATGCTCGTCAAAATATAAAGGCGTATATATGCATAAAATATGATGCTAATAACCATACAAAATAGCACCTCTGAAAGCTAATACAAAGCTAGAGACCGCAAAGTTGGAAAACTTTGGATTGGAAAAAACGTGATATTCACAAATATTGAAATGAATGGTCGCTAGAGAAAACATCGTATTGGCGAGAACGCTACGTTACCGTTTGCTTCGAGTGGAATAAACCAATTAACAATGAGCTTCAGTCGATGTCATTTGATCGCACCTCAGAAGCAATTTTTTAGGGTTCTTTGATGTGACCACTCATGAACTGTGTATATACTGCGCACATAAGCTGTAATAGAAAAAAGTAAACGATATCACATAACCCATTCCTTAACCATAAACAATCCGTTTATCAATGACTGGTCATGTTGACATATGACTACCATGCCATTTTATGGGTCCGTGGAAGAAAACTATAGATAAGTCTTTCAGTTAATCTTTCTTGTGGGTGCAATTTCTTAATGCTATACCTACTGGGTTATCCAGAGAACTTATTCACATAATAAAAATTGTCAAAAATGTTAAAAAAGAAAAAAAAGAAAGACGTCCTTAAAAAAATAGCTAGTTCCACATTTACAATAGCGTTTGCCCTCAGTACTTCATATAACAACTAAGCCCTAAGCCAAACCCAGTTTCGAACATAGCCAACTACAGAAAGTCGAGGCAGAATGCAATAACGCAAACTGCTAAACCCTGCTAGAATGGTAACTGTTACAACGCGCGCAAGGAGAAAACAATCCGTATTCAATATCACTATCCTATCCACACCTATGGATGACAATATTTAAAATCTATTTCTTTGATTCGACTATACAGTCCATTTAGTTGTCATAGTACAGAGATATTAACTGTATACAACGTATTATATTATAATGGTATATCATCATTGACGAAAATATGGCGCTACGATTTCCGCTATCACTGCAATACCTAACACAAACGATGTCTCACACAAATTAATATGTCTCAATTTATCTGTGCGATATGCAGATACAGGCACTAAGAATTATTGCCACCAAGAGTAACCTATGTTTGCTTGACAGCTAGCACCATTTTGCATCACTCAGTAACTGCCATGCCCAAAATACTTCAGTCACCATCCTCGCTTCGCGCAGGTCTTTTTCCCTTTCTCAGTGTTCGATTTCTATGCATTAAAAAATTAAACGGCCTTTCCCTTCTTTCTGCATGCTTATAGTGGCGCCAAAATTAAAACAAAACTAGTCAGTCCAACAACCGGAGCCTGAATGGAGATGAATTCTGTGAGAGTTTCTATCGTAAAAGAAAAAAGTGTGCACATAGGATCAATAGTGGTTAACATTTCTTCTGCTGAGTTAAGCAGGTGCATAAGTATTCAGTTTTTTCTCTCTCGTATAGATGCACTACGGTAGACAGTGCTACATTATGGATTGATTCATAAAGGTGTATTAAATGGAGGATCACCGTTGAAGACGTTGGGTGACACATGGACAACTGGAAAAATCTTGCATTTCTACTGTGTGGGGGGTCTTCAAATTCTACGAGAGTTTGTTTCGATTCCGAAAGCGATTAGTTAGTCGTTTCTAATGAGTCGGCTTATCGCAGACACATTCTGGTAGTAGATTGCTGCGTGCCGTTTCAGGCTAACCAACAAATTAGCAAAAGTGACGCTTTTATCATTTTTGTACAGAAAACGTACACTTTTGTGTAAAATTGTTTCGCTTGAAAATATTTGGAAAACGTACGAAACTAATATATGGCACGTAAACCTGTCAGGCGAAGTTCGTTAAGGTGTTTTTTTTCTATTGAAACTTCAATCGGACATATCTGAGCATATTTTTCAGTGGAAATGTTATTGATTTCCAGTTGAAATCTGTCGAACAATGGATAGATTTTATAAATACAATAAAAATATAGTAAAAAATTTTCTTCTTACAATATGAAAATAGTCGAAAATAACTTTTGGCAACTCTGTTATTTATGTAACACATCTGTAAAAATATTTCTAGATGAGTCTCCTTTCATACTAATAATGTAATCGGCAATGTGCGTTGTAACGTGCTAGTCTTCAATACCTATGAAACCCACTATGAGCATATTGCGTTCAGGATTCGCAGTTACGTACAATTCACTTGATTGGACTGCTTGCTTAGAGTTCTACTTGTATTGAAATGCTCGCATTACCGAGAATGCTGCAGTAACTTGTCACCTGGAGCCCTGTTAATTGCAAATGGCATTCAACCTATGCTGCTGTTTCTAATCTTCCAAAGTTATTTTCCATTATCCAAATTATCCAGAGTCACTGCGCTTGGTCAAATCTCATCCACTATTAATGTCTCGAGTTTTATGTCCGGCGCCATTGCTACTTCAGGGGGCTAATTGACCCTTTCAACATTACGGGGTTAATTATCTATCCGTCTAAAACCGACTGCTACCCAGGTATACTTGCGCCAGCGGATGCGACTCCTCGAATGATTATCTAACTGATGTCAACTGGTGGAACGTCGTCAATGTGGATTCGTAGCCGTTCGTGGTCATATTTACTTTATTTATCTATTCGCAAGTCTCTTAATTAGTTGACGGTTTCGGTACCTGACAGGAAAGGTGGCTTTGAAGACAATCGCTAAAATTCTATTTTTATTATATATATATATTATATTATTTTACTATATTTCACTATTAGATGGACCAAACATTGTGTTCCGTAAACAAATGCGGTTAGCTTTATAAGTTGTTCGATCGAAAAGTTATGTTCGAGAAATTCAATACAAAGTGAACCTCAGTATACAGAAACGAGGGATCGCTATACTTTGTTTGGGTGGTTTATATTTTACTACATATAACGCTCAGATCATGCTCGTATGAGCCAATCATGCGATAATAACAAAAGGCTTGTTGATTGCTAACACAGGCTGTTCTAAAAAGATATACATACAGTTTGAATGATTCTAACCTCAGTTTGTATTTACATGTACGTACATTTGTAGAAGGATCTATAGAGCTTCTCTATGTACCTCAGTATTCAAGGTCCTTACCATTCTAGTTAGTACACGACTGATAACAGTGGACCATTGACTCGCATACTAGTAATTGCTATTGTTCAGTGCACAATACCCTAACCTGAAAAATATCCTAAACTAATGGTAATTCTGATAGTTTCAGAGCTCTGATTAAATGAACTCACAGTTAGGTATGCAATAGTTGGACATATGAATTTATTTTGATTATTATACAACTACCTTTCAGAGTTGCTGGCATGGCCTACTTGTTGTAGACCCATTGGGCTAATTAAAAACGAAAGTCGTTGATAACCTGTTAGACATCGTCTCTGGTATATGTGACAATAGGTAGAACTGAAAGTGTATTTTGGTATTTGTAGCGAATCTAGTCTATTTTAGTTTATTTTGTGTTCATGTAAGATAGAACTTCTTAAGTTTACCCAGTTTTTTTTACACGTAACAGCTGAGACCTTTCAGCGTTGCGAACCTTCTATTACGTATCAGTCAATTATAGGAAGTTTTATTAGTCAGAGAGGGTACCAAAGTTTAACCACAACCTATCTGATCAGACCCATCTTTTCCTTTGTCATAAATACTATTATTATTGTTAGCTCTATTGCGTATTTTAAAACTAGCAGGTAAGGATAAATCATACTTGAATATTTAACGGAGAGCGTATCACTTCGTTTAGCATCCTGAAAATCTTACAGAATCCAAAACAAAACCCTGTTTTTTTTTTAACCTATTTCTTTTCTTATATATTCTGTCCTAAAATGTACGCTATAGTTTAAAAAAAATGGAAACTTTATGGGGAGTTCCCATTGTTGCTATTAACTTCCTTAGTTTCCTCGAAGCACTGGCGACTTTCTGAACACATTGTGCCAAAGCTAGCTGGACATTTTCGAATTCCATCGTTTTCAATTTCCCCCTTTTCAAATCACCCACAATTATAACGCTCGTCAACAGATTTTGATAACAATGGAAAACTGAGGCAATGAAGAACACCAGGTGGCCGATCTTCAGTGGTTCCCTTTGCTTTTTATTCAGTTTGTAACTCATGTTGCTGAGGGTCGTGCAGGTGCCAATACTGGATACTAAGGGATCTCTGACGTTACACGTGTTGTTTCAGATAAAAATGCGATCAATTTTAGAATTACCCAAACGGCTTGTATTATGCATAAAGTTATTGAATCAATTCCGTCTACAATCTAATAGTATCCCTGTTTACACAGACTGGCTGAATTAATTAAAATTCTATGCGGGTTCGAGTCCGAGCAACTTTGTTCCAGCTAGAGTTACAGATGTGCTGAAAGAGACAACGAATATTAAAACACCACTGGACAGCCCATCGGTTTTTTGAACTTACTTATTATAAGAACGCTGTTTTCAAGTATCATGTCCAGTTCAGCCATGATGCGTTCCACGGAGGTTAAGTTAGCTATCTATGTACGAGGAAAAAATAGATCTTTAACATCAAAGATCGCACTAATTGAGAAACCGATTTGCTGCTTTGCTATTACCTTTACTCATTTCATGGCAATCACAAACAGTACAGACTAATTCAATGCTGAGTGCCACTCGAAATAACAGAAAAGAACGTATATATCAGTAGTAGCCCATAACCCTTTTGTTCCATTAACCGAAAAGCTTTATGATATAATAGTTGGAAGGTAATTATAGATTTACGTAATACCTTTCGAGGTATCAAACGCTCAGCTGCAGCTTCCAGTATATTATTATAGGTTTAAGCAATTATATACAGTAAAATGTATTTATCTTTGTCAGGTATATCACAAAAGCTATTACATAACCACACAAGTAAAATGAACGTGGTAGAATCTTGACTTCGAGCCGACCTTCCTTCTGCGGCAGACTTCGATACCACTTTTTAGCATTGTTTTAGAGATTACAGGGTAGGGGGCTTTAGGCCGCGGCAATTTTGCTAGGCGGGGCAGAGAACAGTATCACTCAATATTGTCTTTCCTACTGCTCTTTGAATTTTTGATGAACAATAAAGGTGTGCAAATCTAAACCTCTATCCATGTTTTTCTATTTAGTAGGCAAATTCGTTACCACAGCCCCATTGCAGGAAGGGCGTCTTTAGCACAAGAGTCGCAGCTACTGCTGCGTAGGGACCAGATGTAACAGCAACGTCCTTGGTCAAGGAAACCGACAATGAATCACGCTGAAGCCTAGCGTGAAATAAATGGAGAAGGGGATCGCTTAATGCTCGCGCGCACTGAACGAAATATTGGAAAAATTGGAACGAAATATTCACTATGGGAAAAAAACCCCAAAGATTTTATAATAGAATGCATTGATAAAGAAAAAAAAAATAGGGCTATCTGTGGCTTCAGGCCAGTCCCTAAACTAGATCAGTAGTAAGCTACCATATATTTCACTTGAAAGTGGCAATCTGGTTGTACCTCATGAAGATTTCATGTAGAATGTTTCACGGCTAAGCTTTCTAACAACCACGAAGTCCCAATGACGTGGGCAAGCGATTTCAACAAGCCAAGTAAATAAGTATTCCGTGCATCTTCAGTAGTGCCGCTCGACGGTTCAGATAACTGGCGACTTCTTCAAGCACGAAACGAAGCGTGTTTACGCCCGGTCTCAAACATAGACTACCTCACGTATCCCTGAATTTAACAGACAAGCATTTTACCGCGTACAGTATCACGGGTATAATTTCGAAAAGCTGCTGACATTGTTTTGATCGGGGGAGGGGAGTACCCTTTCGCGGTCGAGGGATCCGTCTGGTCAATTTCAGTGGTCGCCACCAGAGAATGGAAACTTAGGTCGTCCATACTTGGCCAATTAGTTTCCTGTTATTTTTTGTGGCAGTAACACAAACATCACTAGATTCGAAAAAACATCTAATGCTAATACTTAATGTTTTTGGTCAATGCTAATAAATTTCCATGCATGGATGGTGGAGGCTAGAGTATGAGTATACCAGGGAGAGTATACTGTGTATATGTAAGCGCACGACACTGGACGTTACAACGTTAGCATGCTAGTAGAAGCTAAGCATTCTGTTTTGGAGCATTATATTGTTCTGCATTCTCATGGCTTATTAGCGACTTAGCCCCGCCATAATGACGCTAGAAGTATGGGTCTTTTTTCTCTTTTTTCAACGTTTTTTTAAGCGGTTTTCGTTCAACCAATCGGGCAGATAGATTCAATTCGCCGAGAACGAGCCTTTTAGTTACGTAGAGAGTCAGAGATGATTCAATGTGATATCCATTGGAATTACATGTGACGAGAAGACCTTTATTGAAAAGGTCGATGACCAGAAAAAATGGTCCTTCCGCTATAGGGACGACAGTAGAGGAGCTGTCATTATGTTAGAATAGCACTTACCGGTGGCGACACCGTTCTTTCTTCTTTCGCAATATAAATAAAGTGTTTTTTTAATTAAAGCTTTTATTCAGCTGAATATTTTTAAACAAGTGCCAGACCAATATGATATAATCTGCCAGAGGTGATAGCTAGCAAAGCGGTCGTACATAGTCTGGTTTGTCAATAAATAGAGTCAATAAGCCACGAATGTGTCCCTCTAACACCACGCCTGGTTATACGTAACAGCATAAAAAGAAGTTCACTTTATTTTCGATATAACCTATAAGTGTACCTTCCATTAGCAGTATTAGAATTCTAAAAATGGTTATTTTTCTTTTTTATTAGCTTGCCCAGAATCAAAGGTCCAAATTCAAGCTGCGAGCATCAGCATCTCGAATCATCTCTTAGCTTCGCTGTTGTTTACTCATGTCGGAAGATAACGCTAGTTTGGCGGCCTTTGTCAGACAACTTTTTTTTAAGATCTATCCGTTGCAGTTAAGCATAAATGCTTTGAACTATAGCAAGTTTTATATATTGATAGTTGTCTCTACGTGAGGCTTCTTGCCTTAAGGGCAGTTCTTACAAAATACACTTTCCCCTGAGAGCTTCCGTGATCAAATCCGACATTGCAGTCCTTACAGGTTTCGTCACTTTGAAACTTTCAGCTCAGACTGGTTTTAGTTTTTTTTGTTTATACTCAGCTATTTTTAGTATGTGAAAAATTGAAGACCTTCGTTATCACCAGGATATCTAATTGAATTTGTTACCTCGGCAAAATGTCACCCCTAACACGATTTGATAAACAACTTTTCTGAACTAAAGCTTAAACGCATAACCCATACGTAGAGTGTTCAATGTAAACTGGAAAGAGAATCATTTCGTTTGTTTGTGACCTTTTATATTTATATGTGGCCGAAACATTTTACACGAACGTATTTATTAAGTACAGTTGTCGTTCCTCTCAACCTAACCAGCTTCAACTCGACGCGCACGCTCGCTTCGAGTGACCAACAAAGTTCTCGAACCTGATTTCGTGGGGACAAATTCTACACCTGGAGCTCGTGTGCGATATTTCAAGTGTAGGGTCAATAGACTTTCAAAGAGATCAGTTCTGGAACTTTCAGTGCTTAGAACGCTACTCGATTACTAACTTGCTTGAGACGATGTTATAATTTCGTTCTCAACAGAATACGCTTTTGAAAGCTGAATATA
>NW_019211457.1:485229-786295 GCF_002443255.2 Varroa destructor | reverse complement strand
ATAGTGAAACTTTAAATTAAATTTACTCTTTATTTAGACAGTGCATCTTTACCAGTTACCCTTGTCAGCTGAAATATTTACTCGATTTGTGCACAAGTTCTCTAAACGTCCATCTTTGTTAGATTGTTTTGTTAGACTTTCATTGATGTTTGTTGCCCTTTCCGATTTTTATATTCATCGAACATTACGCGGTAGCTTGCTTCCCTTGCTTTGATATTTTTCCGACAGTTGCGTACCTTATTTTGCATTTTGGCGCGCAGCCTATACATGTAACTACCAGGTATAGGCAAACTGTGCTAGAAAATTGTTTTTTCTCCTGATCTAGTTTCAGCACACAGTCTCAATATGCGCAGTATATCTATATATGTTAGCCTGTGCTCATGTTTCTTATGCAAATAGTTCACCTCAAGCTGTATGTTAAATGCATAATAAATCGACCTCTTTTGACAGGTAAAGTCATAATTCATCCATTCGTTTTTATTTACCTATCTTTTTTAACACATTTTCTCATAATGGTGTCTACAGCATTGACGACCGCTCTGTTGCTCGCGCTGCTGTGCGACCAACACACGCTTAGTGGTCGTCACTAATTCCAGATATCTTTAAATCTTGAATAGCAAAATAGAGCTTGCCCCACTGTAAAGCAGTCCAGCTGCTACACCCACTTCATTAGCTTAATTCCTGTTCTTCTACTGTAATACATCCGTGACTCGATAGACAGAGCTCTGCTCAGCTGTCACACCCGTTCGGTTCCTCTACTACTCCTACATCTGATCTATCTCTCGCTCGCCAGCCTACGTGTCCCTTTCCTTCTAGTGCTCTGTTTGCACACTCGTATCCGCACGTATACGCCCCTCAGCTGGTGGGCCTCTGCTGTCCTTGCAGTTGAACTGAAGAGGGCAGGAGGCCCCGTTTCCGCTCGCGCGCCTTCCCTCCCCCTTTTCCCTTACCCACTTTTCTCTTTTCGTTTCTCCGCCGCTGTTAACAGCTACCGTTGTTGGCGGATGTTCGTACCATTACAACCACAAGGTCCTGTTCTCCTCTCCCCTTCTCCGCGCGCGCGCGGGTGCGTTAGCTGCTGCTGCTTTGTCTTCCCAGTATCGTTGACATCGGACTTACGACGGTGGCGCCCTCTCCACCGCCACTACCATCTGATCGCGCACGCTGGCTCAGCTTGCGCTTGTGACCACTGATACGCCTACGGAAGCCGTCTCTATAACTGAATTCTGCAAGAAGCTTTGCAGCTGGTGGTAATAGCGGTAGCGATGCTGCCGCTACTACCGTCGTTGACTTTGGCAAAAAAACACTGCGGAATCATCAGGAGTAGTTCGCAGTGCTTTGATTGGCTTTAGAACAACCAAGGAAAGACAGCAGCAGCAGCAATGGCTGGAGCTATGGAGGCGTACACACGATAAACCAGAGTAAAAGTGGACGGTTACTCAAATGCTGCGTTTATGGCTGCGATGTTTCGTTCTTCTTCTTCTTCTTCTTCTTCTTCTGCTGCTGCTGCTGCTGCTGCTGTAAAGATCGATTTGACCAAACAATTGTTGACTAGAAAATAGTCGACTGATGGGTAACGTCTAGCGAGAGGTGGCTGGATCTGATCCCGTTCGTTATACTTGACCTTTTTGTAAGGTAGTACAATGGAGTCGCTAAGTAAGATGCTGTTATAATTGGTTCGGTTATTCGGTACCATCATTAGCGCCACCTGCTAACCCGTACGAGCCTCAGCTAACTGGTCCTCAGCTCGAACGAACTATACCAAGAACATTGCCAGCACACTCCGTGCGCCCGTGTCTTTTCGTTACTGGTTATCATTACACCGAAAAGTAGCAACAGCGGCAAGCAAAAGCTCACCTGGTCCTTGTTGACTGTTCAGTGCAATACCGAGTACCTGAGTATTCGAGATGCTGTACAGCTGCTACGACGACCTCAACTGCGAATGATCTGACATTCTATTCCACGTCCCCACTTACCCGCTAGTTGAGCTTGCACACAGTTTCACAAAAGTGTTAATTTGACGTTTCGGCTCCTGACTGCGCGTTACGACTATCCAATGTGAACTTGGATTTTCTTTCCCCTTAATCGTGCGCATGCGTCCGTATCACAGCCCATCGCGTTGAACGACCGTCCACTGATTGCTAACGTCTGTTTCTTATCTCTTAGCTGCGTCGCCCGTGATTGTGGCCCACGTCGTGTTACCGTTTCAATTTCCATCTCTGTCGCCTTAGTTCGAAAGGGTTTCCCGCCTCGCCAACTGTTGTTACGGATCGAGTTGCTACCTGTCGTGGCAAGCGCTACGAAACGGGCCCACTCGCCGATTCATCTTCCGTCGACACACAGCGGCTGATGCTGCTCCTGTCCTACTCGCATTAGACTGCTAATATCGAATTGTCGTATTAATGGTGCTTTTGGCAGTGAATGATGGTGGTCATGGTGGAATGTGCTTGTTCTGCAGCTGCTGCTGCCGCCGCCGCCGCCGTCGCTGATGTTACTGTCGTGCAAATGCACGCGCTTGCCCAACGCTTGGCGCGGTGAGAGGGGACTTTGGCTAACGACTGCGTTTGCCTCCGGTGGCCGCAGCACAGTTGCTATTGCCGCAAGTGACAGGGGCGCCGAAAGAACGTAGCTAACCATTCCGTCATCAAATGACGAACAGAGCTAGATTAACAAGCGTCTAAGCGACCAGGCAGCTGTCAAACGATAGACAGTTTGTTAGATAGCGCTGACGCTTCAGTGTCTACAATCACAGCAGTGGCAACTACTTCACTAATAACAGTGTTTCCTTTAAACCACACGAAAGGTAATGAACACCATACGGATTACGGGACTAATAGCAGATATCGCCGTTTGACGACAGTCGTGACGAGCAAACCCTTCTTCCTCGGCAACAAACGTTGTCGGAGTGAACGCGCAGTGTCTATGACGAATCACAGAGATCGAATAGATTGACTGCTAATCGTTCTAGAAGTAACATCTCAGTAAACACCGGAAAGTCTGTTGGTTGTTACCATCGGATCATATGCGGTAACGATGCAAGTTGAAGTGAGTGTCGTCGGTCCGCAACGTTGTGCTAGGGTAAAATACGCGGAACGGTGTTTTTACTGCCTGAAACGCGCAGTAGATGACCACGGGCATTTTGCATAGCGTGGCCTGTAGAAATCGCCGAAACTGAAGCCGCATGAAGACGAAATGCGGTACTGTTTGTGTTGATGGTCAATTACCGATAGCTGGCCCTCGTCGCGTTGACGGTCAGAGTGCAGCGGTGACCGTGTTCTAAGCCAGTTGACTATTTAGACAGGCTGGTTAATCCAGGTAGGTTCAGTCGATTAGGTTACTGATATTGCTTGAGACGGGATCGAAAACGACTAAGTAGAAACGGCAGCAAACGACTGCGGTGACGCCCAATGACAACAGCTGCTATAAGAAGCAACCAAGGATGGCACATATCTTCCAGATGATTACGTTTCATGTAAATGCGTCATGTAAATGATTGTGAAGTGTGTGAATTATCGGCGATAATAGGGCTCAATATATTGATATAGTAGAATATCGGAGAAAAAACCTGTGGAAAAAATGAAAGAGTTTATTAGACCGAGTCTTCCCTGGTGTCGCTTTCAATATTCAATCAATAGAAGTTGAATAAAACGAATGGACCACAACGGTGAGACGATCACACAACTACAGTGGATACCAATCACAGTGTGGAATAAACAATCAAATCGCCAGTAAGAAACTGCTAGCCTATTATAGCATTCGCGACGGCAAGAACATATGTGCATGCTTTATTCGTTGTTGGCAACACCATACGAAATACGTTGTCGAGGTGATTTTTCGGGTTAAGGCGGCCAATACTACAAAAAAAAAACCAAAAAACGACAAGTTCGCCCCCCTGAAATAACAACGGTGACAGCAGCAGCGGCGACAATCGAACAACATTCAACCGACCTGAAGCCCATAATCTAGTACCATTCCTGCCTACCTACTACGATCTGAATGATGCAAGGTCATCTGACTGTGTGACATTGGCGAAACCTACATGCATGCTCAGAGACACCCAGCGACTCGGAGAGCTCAACCCTCATAATATTTGCCAAGTTCTCCAATCTCTTGCACCTTTCATAGTGCAGTGCAGATTCTAGTCATCGGTCTAATTGCGTTTTATTGCCTCTCTTGTCATAGTATAACAGAACGCTTCGACATCATTTGTGGAAACAAAGATAGATCGATGCTGGTGAGTTGATTTTCTCGCTGGTCGCTGGTAGAACGAAGATCTCGAGCTTTTATCAGCGAATACCCTGGAATACTAGACGAGACTACCTAGGATCAGCTTGAGAGGACAGGCTGCTTGTGTTTTCGTATAAGTAAGCCATCATCGCCTTTTCGAGGACCGCTGTGAAGGCACGGTGTGCGCTTGCCTGAGACTCACAGCCGGTTTCACAACACTTACCTACATAAAATTGTGGATAAGACAATAATAACAGTGGAAAGTGTGCCTGCCGACGATGCTTCTCATGGCTACGAACCTATGACTGCTGAAATTAAAGTCCGTTTGTGTTACACAGTCACAGCGGCAGGCTTTTCCCGTGCCTGATGGTGGCCTGAGGAAGTGATTGGTAATTCGCTAAGACGTAACAGGAACTCCTACATCAACCAAATGAGAGCAGACCGCAGTAGTCATTATTGGCATGCGTGCTTTGGTCCAATATTGGTGAAGCTGGTGAGTGGCAATCTGGTGACCTTGAAAAGAAATCTGTGCCGAAGTGAGTCAGTGAGCAGATGCTCGGTTTCTTCTCCATTTTGCTGATCCTGTGGATCCAAGAAGGTTTATGCTACGTCCGCAGTAGTTGTAAGGAGAACTACGCCTTTTCCTACTAATTTTCGTCGGCACGGCGGTCCGGCTGGGGCCTGCAACGTGTTGGTATCTGAACGCTGCAGTCGGGTTTGCAGAATGTTTTGATCGCCCTTGAAACGCATTGTTACTTAGGTGACGCTTTAAAGGCAAGCTGTTTGTTTACGCCGCGGACCAGGCGCGCTTACGTAACGGGCTAATCAGTGGAAGCAGCCGCTGGTCCAGCCGTTGATAAGTGCTATATCATTTAAATGGGTGATAATAAAATAGCGGTAAACAGTGCGAAGAGGAACGGCCAGACGAGAAAAACACGAGATTACTACAATTTGTGGCCGTAGTTAGTCAAAATTGGTAAATATCATCATTTCTAAGCAGAGACGCAATAGCTTTCAGGCAACACAACATTCGCGAAGAGAACTGCCTGGGAGGTCGGATCACGATTCAATCATCATCTGCCAGTGCGCTCTCTCTAAGCTGAGACGAGATCTCTAGCTCGACGGATGAGCCGCTAACTGTATTAGTAGTCCTGTTTGAGCAGCTACTGCAGACTGCTAGAACAAGGTCACCGCAACTGCCATACCGAGTCGCAACGTACCTACAGCAGTACGTGGACTCGGATACCGTAGCACTGCGTATATATTACAGTATTTCATTTTTTGTTTACATCGCAGAGGCGCCAGCGCATTCGTCGTCGTGCAAACTCGTGTTCTTTTATCGAAGACATACCGCGTACTTTATCGTCGCGTCGGCAACGCCCATAAACCAGTGAAGTGCAAGGCCCGCTTGAATAAGGAGCCCATCACAGAATCGAAAATTTCGCACGAGATCCTAAGGCCTTTTTCTGTTCGCCAGCTTGATTCAACTGGAGTGTCATCGGCCTCAATCGGATGCCACAGTTTTTTCGTTCGGTTCACGTACAATAGTCATTAGTTGTTATCGTGACGAAACGGAGCTCCAAGGACATAGCCCCCAGTGATATCGGCGCTGGGTCTACGTCAGCGGCGACTGGTATTGCCTAACTATTATTGCCTAGAGTGAGATCGATGCAATTTGCCTGTCCTTACGCTGCGGTTATGCGTAGAACTAATAGACGTCGCTAGATATCGTGACGATACAGGCTACGAGCAGACTATCGGTCTTGGTTGAGTGGGGGAGTTCGGCGGGGGAGTTGTTGGAGGGATTGTCTTGGTTTACAATTGTCGTTATTGGCCTCGTCATTGTGACTGTGGTCGCGCTCTCCATACATTCAACTCGTTGCCTCAGTGTCTCATTTTCGAGTTATCGATGCTGAATGGAATTACCTACCCATTAGTATCTTTCTATGTACCATTTGTCCGGCAAACTCGTGCCATTCGAAACTCAGCGGTGTTCCCGCTACGGCTGCCAGTCGCCAGGATTGTTTCGGTCACGTAGTTCGTCGACAGTGTTGCTTTTACGGTCCTCGTAGAGTCTCGTAAACTACATCTATGAGCTGAGAACTAATCGGAATCCTAATGTTATAATTATTATTAGGAAAAATTGTTATTATTATACTGATAAGGAAAGTATCAGTAATACGCACGTGTGTTCACTGAAAGGCGTGTTTTTGTGTGCGGTGCAGTGAAAAGGTGTAGCAGGTAACATTCGAATGAGACGGCGGTGTAGTTTGCGTTTACACAACTGTCGTTCGTGCACAGCCCTCTTATTTAATCTGTGCAATAATACAATTTTGCGTTATCAATCTCCAATGGATACACGCGCAGTCGTCTAGGAGTCCAACCAAAGGTGAGTATCATTAGTGTCAACGGTTCCTATAGAGAAGAAAGAACCTATAGAGAAGCGGCCTGCCACCGCGACTGCCACGTGGAAATGGGGAAGGGACAAGGTGCACGTATGCAAATTACTGTTTGAGTGAAGCTCGATAGATTTCTACGAAATGAATTACTTCCGGGAATTCAACAACCGAAAAGCATATGGCGACAACATTGAAACTAACGAGACCATCAAGGTGTTCCAACGAGTTACTTACTTACTGACCGCTTGGCCAGTCACGAATCGGACGAAAATAAATTTCTATACGGGGTGATTCTGTTAGTTTCTAAGGTCTGATGACAGGACGAAGCAGCCGGACGTTTCTGTTATAGCAACGATTTGGGACAGTTGAGCTGCTGTCCGAGAGACGTAAAGATGTATTTGACTTTTTTTGTGTACATCCGTACTGTTGGAGCAGACAACATCAGCATAGCAGACGCTCACCGAATTTAAACAGCGTTCAAACGTAGGCAACATTTGAACGACGGTCTCCACCGTCTTTATTAGACCATAAAATATACCTGGACATATGTATGTATGTATGCAATATATAAAATATACATATATTGCTTCCGATACAAAAGATCTATACAAATTAAACCTAATTATTGTTACGTAAGAATTATGCCCCTAGACTGCTATTGCTTTCTATACCCATACAGATTACACACTGTCTATGTATGTATGTATATAGTGGCAAAAATTACTTGTAGGTTCAAAAATCTCCACGTAACTTCTTTTAGCTCTTTCCTTCGTCTACATTTCACTCTCTTATTAGTGAGAGAGAAAACAGACTCCGAAAATGGCAGGACACTTTTATCACGCCCTACATCATCACCGTTAGATTAAAATAGGCATCGAGCAGATTCTTCCTATCGCACTAAATTGTACCGTTCGTTTTACCTATCCCAATGCTACCGTTACGTAGATTTCGTTGGTTCTTCCTTATGGGCGGATGTGTGGCCCATCAATGGCTCCACGCATACGGTTCACCAGCCGTAGTCGGCGGGCGGTGGTAAACAGCTGCCGGGAGTTCTCCACCAGGCCGGTCTGTAATCGAACGGAGATAAACCAGTAATCGCTACTTCTCTATAGTTTCTATTGTAATTGTGACTATTCTACCAGCAGAACTACGACTCGACTCGCCGTGGGCCACGAAGACAGCCACGCAACTTTTAACGCCAACAGTGGCAACAGCAAACACATATAGCGGCGTTTGCCGTCATTCAACCTAGGCTCCAGGCTTTACTGCTGCTGGCTCTGCCTAAGCAATCACGTTCAGTTCATGAAACACTCAGAGGGAGACTGGCATTCCGTTCGGTCGCCGGTAGCTTTCCGTTAAGCTGGTCCGCTTCGACGGCCTATTCGCTGTGAGTCTGAGCAATCTTTTCGTAGAGTAAACGGTAGCAGTTAGCTGCTGTTGTCAACAACAATAGCAATAGCCGTTGCTATACTAAAGCCAGCGTTGGCTTGAATTTCCAGCAAAGCTACGCTGGACGCGATAGCGTCCCAGTTCTGACGGTACTTAGAGTTCGTGCGGCTGTGTACACACGCCAATGGCGACTGGCGAATTACTGTGTTCGTATCCAGGAACGAGTTACTTGGCGCGTTCTTGCTAGTTGGGGAGCTGTTCCTTTTTGGGTGGCCCGTCACCGACAGCGGTACGAGCAATAGTGCAATGATATTACCGAGAACACCTGGCATGACGGGAGAGCCTTTGTTCAGTGGCAACGATCGGGCACAGTTATTCTGCCAGCCAATGTCTGCTATAGCTCTAGATATACTTACTTAATGAGAATGTGGATGTGTTATTTTCAAGGAAGCTTATTTCTTTATATTCTGAAACAAATCAGTTATTACAATAATAAGTAGCATATAAAGTAGCTCGAATTGACTGGCTTTTAACTCGAGCTTACCTGGCCAAAGCTGGCGGCGACCGACCGATAGTGGTTACCTTTGAATATATCAGTGTACCCTATATTCGATAGATTATAGGGCTGCTGTGCGCGATCATTGCCATTGGGGGGAAAACGTATGTACTAGTTTATTTTAGAAGAGCACGCTAGATAGCAACCTATAACCTAACAAAATATTACTGTTGCCGCTGCCCACAATGTAGCAAGAAGCCAACTAAACGCTTTATCACGTCGCTCAGGAGAGATCTCACTACTGCTACCTCTGGCGCGATGCTATCCACCGTCATTATCGTCCTAGCTTGCCTGTGTATTGCTCTGATACGCCGGAACGCCTCCTACTAGTACACAATATTACAGAATCAACTAATTCCCTAAGAGCTAGAACCGCTAGCACTCGCAATGCCCACCATCAGCAACATGAAAACAGCGAATTTTGAAAGGCTGAGTCATAGATGAACGCTGCTGCTAATTTGCCGCTCATCGTTAATTTCCTATTGCAATGTCGGGAAGACTGTATGGGAACAATTCTTCACGAAGAGGTAAGTCTCTCGAAAATATCATTACAATACAACAGCCACTAGTACAATGGCAAACGCTGCTGTTGCTACTGCCGCTGCAAGGGCGTCCGTTGATTGACTATGCAATACAGACTGTAGCAATGGAAGCACGCGTCGCTTTTTCGCGGCCTGTTATCGTTTGGAGCGGTGGCTAGAGTTCATTCATACTGGCTACGCTAAGCAGACACATTTTTATTTTAGTAGCTGCTGACACACAGACGGCAGACGCGACCGATCGCCTAACGCAGAGTGAGTACTGATTACGCTGGTGGCACGGTCGCCGTCGTCTTCACGTGGCAGCAAAGATTTGTGTGGATGTTTCTGTAAGTTCCGACAGTTTTGTCTAGTACAAGGCATTGCATTTTCTGCGCTGAGAATTTCTGTTGTCCGCTTTTCGTTAAAATCTCTAGCTTTTTATGATCACTTGGTCGTTTTTTCTTCCTTTGTCTGTTCGCGCACAAAATACCAGCTTGAAGGTAAACTAGAGTTTCCGTTGCCTGCCGTATGGAGAGACATGGTTGGATTGGAAATTCATAACGGAAGTGGTTCGTAACGGACTGGTCTGTTTAGAGGACGGTATTCGAATGAATGAAAAGAAGCTCCTCAATGGGTCGAGTGGCATGGGCGGCTCATGTTGGGTCAAACGGCGAATGAAGCATTTGAATGATCTTAGGCAAGCAAGCATGGCGAGGTTGAAAAGCCGTAAAGGTGAACGCTCATAACGTTTAGGCTCTATCCTCTGTCTTACAGGATGGACGGCTTGTTTACGCATCCACATTCATATAACACAATTACGCACAGTTTATATTGAGTACGTATACTACGCGTTAGCAAGACGTGGAAATATTTGACTGTTCTACTAAGCTCTATAATAATCATAGTTATTGTAACTTATTTAGCATCATTTGTTTAGAACACATGTGTATCAAGTAGATATATACTTGAAAAAACAACAAATAGACCTCGGTCGGCTCTAATGACCGGCTCAGCGATAGATTAACTGAAATCTGCAGCTAAACTAGCGGGTACAGAAAGACGTAAATTCTGCGACCGATATTGACCGAGGGCTGTCGCTCGCGAACGTCATCCACTTGGACTTAAGCAAGTAAATAGTGCTCGTAGAAAATCGTGTATGGCCTAAACAAGGTTTAATAGAATTAGAACTTATCTGCTCTGCGTCCGCTAGTCCCCACCCAGGAGGAGAGGCATAAATAGAAAATCGCACGCATTACTCACCGATTTACCAGACCAAATCATATTCGCCACATTAGGATCAGCAAATATTTATTGTTTTGCAGTGGGTTGGCATCAATAAAAAAATCTCGATCTGGAGTATATCTTCACAAAAAAGTTTTTTGTTTGTATGATAGTTAAAAATCGACTGTCACTCAAAGTATCCTAAGCTTTCCCTTGTGTAAGCCATAGCTCTGTATGGTAAGTATCGGGGCAGCGCTGTCAATAAAAACGTATCTCGCCTATTTGAATTTGTATCTGCGTATTATTTTTATATATATAATAATTAATAATAATAATAAGAACTATAAATGAAGAATGACAAAATTATAGAGATACCTATTATAGAACGGTTCCCAAGGATCCCACTTGAAGGCTATTTTGTTTCGTTAATGCATTCGTATTGGGCGCGCTAGCGAATTGTCAAACACCGAGAGAAAAAAAAAGTCTTGTACTAACGTATATACTAGCATTGTACGTATATATGCGACTAACCGATCTGTTTACTTACCTTAATAGAGAACTTGAACTCGTTTTTAACACTTTTCTGTGGACGCTTCACCCAGTTCTCATTACCCATGAGGCAGTTATGCCAAAGTCGGTTGGCAAAATTGCTCTGTACAGGTTGTCCTATTGGATAGTCATTCGATCGTGTACCCATATCCGTGGAATATTGTATCTATGATTGTCTCTGTGCCTAGAAAAGTTCAGCGTACACTTGATCGCCTGTGGTCAACTCGCCGGTAGTAGTAGAAGAGATAAAAGAAAAAACCGCAATACCGCATACTAACGGATGAGGCGTAGTTTAGCTCCGTCGACTTCGTCTCTCTTTTATCTTTTTCTATTTCTGCTATACGTAACATCACCTGTTGCCCCAGCTTTGCCCGATGCTCTACGAGCGGATCGCTGCCAAAGCGAGATTTAGCACGCGATTTGTATGACCAACAAACACAACTAATCGAGAACGATCCGCTAGCGCGGACGAGAAGGTCGGTCGGGTACTTCAGCAGGTCACTCGAACTGGACGACCGAACAGTTTGCTGCTGCTGTGTTGCTCGTCTCCCAATTCGTACGGCGAGCAGACGACAGAAAAATAAATGTCGACTCACTGCCTTGCCAATGCTGAAGACAGACGATAACAGCGCTAGTGAAAACCGTTATGGCAGCAACAACGATTATAACATCACTGGCAGATAGTGAGTGGAATCCCCAGCAGCAAATATGGCCCGTTGCGGCAAAATTAATAGCGAAGCAAAACCAGTAAACAGCATGGTTTCCACTAAAGCAGAATGAATTTTACACGTGATTTCATTTGGGGACAATAGAAGATGAGCTGCCAGCCTAAGGACAAAGGTGATATTCTACGAGCCGTGAAGGACATTTTGAATTCTACGGAAATTCGACTGTCGGACCTGTAAGAAACTGAGCAAGAAGGATACAGACACAAAGGGTATCTATCTATGACTACACTACACTCTGTCGGTATTGTCTGATGCAACGCTTAACAGCTGTACCAAGAAAAAATATGGGATGTTCGTTCACTCATATTATATAATTTATTTTGTATAAAGAAGAGCTTTTTTAGTTGTTAGAGCATATAGATGGCCTGTTGTATCTTATCATGTCGGAGCGTTAGCACCACCATGGTATGCCATCTGCTGAGAATGATGAGTCTGATAATAGCAGATATAGTTTTCCTCCGATGGATACATTCGCGCGGGTACACTAGCCGTAATTTGCATATTCTTCAATGTTTAGTTGACTGACTAATTGTCTTTTAATTGAATGAATTAAATATCATTGTTTTCTTCAGTTTATTACCTACATATATTTACGTAAGTAATAGAAAAAAACAACGGTTTCGGCCCTTCCCTATTTTCCTGTCGCTTGAGCCATTGCTACTGCTTCCAGCGGTCGTTCACCTAGTTTATTATTATACTTCTCACACGCTAAACAGTTCGGCGGTCGTTTACAAGCGCTGAAGAATGTTAACGCTAATCTCTCTGCTTCAAATAAGCGTTGTTCGCCACGTGGCTCCCTCATATCGACCACTCAGGTCTTCAGTCTCCAAGGCAAGACTGACTCGTGTCGCTCTTTCATGGCCGTCCCATGGCCAGAAACTGAGAAAGGGTAGAACAGAACCCCTCTGCGCGAGCCTTCTGTGCGCCCGTTGAGTTTTCCTCTCTGTTCCTGTATGTGTGTGTGTGCGTGTAAAAGTACCGACGCCAAGCGCGAAGAACGCTTCGACTACAGCGGTCGCAACAGGAAAAACAGCGGAGGTTGCTCCTCCCACCTAAGGCCTCTGTGACCTTGAAAGGCCATCCCGGTTTCCGTTGCCCGTGACCCCTGCAAGGGCGAATATCGTGCCGAATGAGGGAGGATGGTCGGTAGATTGAAGGGTCGGAGTGTTCCTGTTGCCATGTTACCTTGTCGTTCCCTTCTTTTTGCTGTATCTGAACGCAGTAGAAGAGCATTTGGAACGGACTTTGCTGGCTTATCAGTGAGCGTACGAAAGTCATGTCATTATTAGCATTCGCTGTGCATGCATATCAAAAGTGTCTCATTATGGCTAAACACATAGAGTCTCTAACTTTACATATGTCTTGCAGTTTTTTTGGCAACTCTCAAATGACGGTCAGCCTTGGCTTGGCCTATTTTGCCGTGTGCTTCATTATTTTCTTTTATTCGCTTTTGGACAGACCCCCGCTGCGAGACTTAACGCTAAGCCACAGGATCCAAAATATCTTTAGGTACAAAAGGCTTGACTGACGCCTGGCACGGCGTCAAGAGCTTGCTAGAAGAAGCCTGAAGCAAGGCCCCGATGTTTTCCCCCGAATTGGGTGGCATGATAGCTGAAAGCAGTCAAGACGCCGTGGCCTTCGCTAGCTGCCTTTCTCGTCGTCCGATTTGTTATTACCGGGAGTTGCTGTTATTGCTAGTCGCTTTTGTCTGCCTGTACGTCACCAGAAACGGGGAAAATATCGAACCTCTCGTAGTCTAGATCCTACTTAATTTGCATTTGACCCACTCAAGCTTCCAGGTGCTCTCGTGCCCCAGATCTTTTGAATAAAGCAAAGCCGCTTATGCCTTCTTCGTCCTGCACTTGTCCCTAAATAGATGACATATATTGCCAAATCAGAACGTACGGCTGTAGCCTACATCCTGAGCGTCTGCTGCGCACACCAAATATTGATCTAGACCACCGCCTTATACCTACAGTGTTTACGATGTATGAACGAGCAATCTGTGTTATTAAATATAACACTAAACTATAACCGTATATGTGCAAAGATGAAACTGTTGTAAAAAGTTGTAACTGAAATAGGAAATTTTAAATGAAGAAAATTAATCGAGAATTATATAGGACTAGTACGCTATCATGCAGGGCGTTCAAGAGAACTTGAAACCTCATTTTAATTATTTGAGTATACCATTACTTTATATTTGCATTGAGAGATACACGGTACAATAGTACACTTGTTAATGGTAAAATAGTACTATGTTATTTTGTATTGTCTGATAAGATATGATAAGACTAAAGATTAGGAACTGATCAACCGGTATCCACACGCTGCACAACATAGAAGGATAGCTTTTTTAAAGCGCCTTTGTCGTACCACTTGTTTATGTCGTCCTTGGGGGTACTGAGGGGAAAGATCTACGGAGATCCGACATTATATATATGTCTAATCAGTACTGGTAAATTTTGCCCTGTTTTGTGCTGTCTCGTAGTGCCGTGTTGTCCGCTATTATTTTTCCCAGATCTATGACAACACTCCCTGTGGCTAGCATGCGGACCTCTGCCTGCAAAATAATTACTTAACATTTACTCTACGTGTCACAGTGATCGATAACAGTGTAGATTAGTTAAACAGCAGTCATTTTAGGTAGTTAATTTTTCCCTAAAGCGACGCTGTGCAATGGACAATGCGTGATGGACGACGTTAACGGAGACGATGTCATCGTCAACGCAACGAAAAAACGAACGAATTCGTGATTTTATTTTGACCGCTGCCAGCAGCATCGTCAGTCGCTCAGCTAGAAAATCTTCCTGAAGCAAAACATTAAAGATAAGGCTTGGCCAATACAGCCGTCGAAATGAAAAACAATGTAAAGCAGTGATGATATCGGCAGCTAGGACTGCTGTCGACATCGGTGACCCCACGGTATTCCCGATGGCGCTGGTAGCTGAGTGGGTGGCGTATGTCAGCAGCAAATGTACCGAAATTCGTTGTTTTTTGTTCGCTTGTTTTTATGGTCAATTTTCAATACTGGTCCCTGTGATTTTCTTTGCCATTGCTTGCATGAGCTATCTTGCCCAGAGCTTCTGCAATACTACTACAGCAAATAGCTGGTCTTGCTGGGCTGGTATGATAAGTGCATTCTGGTAAACCGTTGTACGCCTGATCTTCACCGTTGTCAGGTTTGTGCTGATTCTTCTGAGAGAGCTACTGCAATTGACAAACTGCCGTTGGTAACACAGTGCGAAGCCACTCCCCGAAGTTCCCGATGGCAAGACGTTCGTCACAAGTGATTGTATCAAATCGTTATAGTGGGGCCTGGGCAAGCTATTATTCGGCAGCGTTCTTCCGAGCGCATATGTTATGTCGATATCCGCCGACGATGCGATGCAACTATAGTAACAGGCAGTGCATGGCCTAGCGAAAAGGAAACCGATCAGGCTGCCAGCTTGCTCATAGATAGTGGGATGCACAAATTATCTCGCTTCTACTTTGTTTTATTTTATCTGCTGATGACTGTGATAACAGTGGCGGATCTGTTATTGCCCTACAACCAGACAATTTTGACGATTGTCTGCTGACATTGGGGGGCGTCGTGCCACAACTAAAACGGCGGCCAAGCCTAGCAGCGTGATTTCCGGTCGGTCGGTCGGTCGGTCGGTCGGTCGGTTGGCCGTCCAGCCGGCACAGCTTGACGCAACGACAGTTAGTCACCATCAGCAGTAACCAGTCATAGTAAAAATGGCAAAAATAAGAGCCAAGCAGACCGTCCAAGGCCACCGCCACGATCAACAACAACAGCGAGAGCTGTAGAACAAGTAGCAACAACAATAACCAGATCGCCTTTGGTACAACATGAAACATTTGAGATATAAGTTGGCGCCACTGCAGCAGCCGCCGAAATCGCGATAAGCGCTGCTGAGTCGCCACAGGGCAAGACGCTAGTCGAGATCTCGAAGTTATGCTGATGCATATGACTATCTACATATTATTGTTGCTACTGTTGTTACAATCCAACAAAAGTTGGCGCCATTTAAACAAAAGATGACGAAAGTTATGGCAAAGCAAAAAGGTAAAAAAACAGACAAAACTTCCATATGAGTATGTACTACAAACAGAAGGCAGTGGGGTGGCAAATAGATGATAAAAAAAAAAAAACAAATAGTATAAATCGCATACAGCGAAATATGTACTATTATATAAGAACTTTTGAAAAACAACTGACTGCGGCTTTAGTTACTATACTTGTTTTTCTACTGTGAGTGCTATCACTTGGTTGTTTGTATGTACCTTGAATTTAATGTTTGTGGGCATGTGTATGTGTGTCTCTACATCTACTGGACGAACACGACTCTGATGACTGTAACCGGACGGTGCTGCGGCTTGCCCACAATATACCATTATCGCTTTTGTCGCCGTCGTCAATGTTGTCTGCTACTGTTGTTGAGCAGAAGACATGTGCACGTTGCCATTATTTCAGTTTGGCATCGGATAAGTGGCGGATGATCGTTAGTGTATAGGCAAAGATGGCCGAGGTGCCCGCAAAGGAAAAAGCATTAGCTGGCGTAGCGACAGCGTTTGCGTCATCCAGCCTAGTGGACACGACGCAATAATACAGCCGAATCCTATATACTGAAAAAATTTACATTTTCTAGTGGTGTGTATCGTATCTTATCATAGCATGGGGAATATGAGGTGAAATCCGTATGTAACTGTACGTGGAAAGCTGTGCGCTATCGTGATCACCAGCAACATCTTATTCGACCTTTATGTACACCTTATGTTGAACCCGACCCGTCTGGGGCTCAGTTTCGTCTGCTTCTGTCTGCTCCCATTTTGCCAACACAACACCGTGTTACCGTGTAGAATATAAATCAACATGTGCAAAGAAACGCAGCATCGGCCAGCAAATCCACACCCATGTCAACAAATCTCAAGCGACGCTGCGCAAAAAAAGCATCGTTGAACCAGATTATTGCCTGGAGAGGGCAAATACTGTGAACTGCTGATCAAAAGCAGAAGTTGAACTTGTTGATTAGTCCGCTATTAATATTTTGACTCCGTCTGCTATGGCCGATGATAAATTTGATCATGATAATAATCATGTTTCGTCTGCTTTTACAGTGGTGATTGTGATCTTTGTTGTAGCTATTGCTGCGGCTGTTGCTGGGGTATAATAGGTTGTTGAACATATATATGGTGATAATAATATCCTTTATTATACACAAGAAAAGCACATGTCAAGCACAAGGGCAATAGGGCTATTACTGTTAAAGGCACAGGACCATTAAGGGGGATTAGTCGATGAAAAATCGGAATATGACATAAAACAATCGCAATAAAATTACTTGGTTGACTCGAACAGTTCGAGCATGGCTGCAACAACAGCATCGATAATAAAATCTAGTTTTACAAAATGTCCTCAACGATAGTAGCAGTGAAAACGACTAACACGTCTGTTGTCACTTAAATTGATGTGGCGTCACAAGATGGCACACTATATGCGTCATACATGAGCTGACCGCAGTGTATGAAAAACGTTACATGCGGTAGAAAAGCGTACGATTACGTCGAACTCTATCGAGCTAGCCTGTTTCTCTTTGTTATATAGTGTGTGTGTGTGTGTGTGTATGTGTGTGTGTGTGTATGTGTGTGTTGTGTGTGTGTGTATATGTGTGTGTGTGTGTATGTGTGTGTGTGTATGTGTGTGTGTGTGTGTGTGTGTGTGTGTGTGTATGTGTGTGTGTGTGTGTGTGTGTGTGTGTGTGTGTGTGTGTATGTGTGTGTGTGTGTGTGTGTGTGTGTGTGTGTGTGTGTGTGTGTGTGTGTGTGTGTGTGTGTGTGTGTGTGTGTGTGTGTGTAGTGTGTGTGTGTGTGTGTGTGTGTGTGTGTGTGTGTGTGTGTGTGTGTGTGTGTGTGTGTGTATGTGTGTGTATGTGTATGTATGTGTATGTATGTGTATGTGTGTGTATGTGTGTGTATGAATGTGTATGAATGTGTATGTGTGTGTATGTGTGTGTATGTGTGTGTATGTGTGTGTATGTGTGTGTATGTGTGTATGTGTGTGTATGTGTGTATGTGTATGTGTGTGAATGTGTGTGTGTGTGTGTGGGTGGGTGGGTGAGTAACTGGTGAACGAGGGCGCTTTTTGTACGCTCTTTTCGTATACAAAACTCAATGTAAAATCAGGTCGTAGCAGAAACTGTACAGAACTGACCCAGTGCGATAATAGCCGTTCCACATGTTGTTTCTCTGTGATCTGCATTTCGCGTAATCGTGCACCGCGTAATCGTGCATCATGCAGATCGTCTCAGCAGTTAGCAAAGTGACTCTTTTTCTATTTAGGATAGGATTATCGTACTTTTGGGTTACCCCCCAAAACGAATAAAATCAGGTGCGTTAACAAATACGCTCTTGTGCCAAGTGAAAATTCGATATATTAACAACAATGGCGGCGGCGGTAACAATCTCGATCGGCAGTATGAAAATTCTCTGGATGAATCACAGCTTAGGCCGCATCAAACACTGTCGCACCGTCACAGCTTCGCATTGACAACAAGGCGAACATATATATGTATATATACATATATATATATATATATATATATATATATATATATATATGTATATTCAACTATCAGAAACATGTTGTGTACAACTAACTATTACGTGTTTGTTTTCAACATATCGCAGATTAGCGCTTTCATTTGCCACGAACAGAATACGTATTTGACGACACAATGTACATCCATTTCACAATAGGGCTCGGAACAACTTCTATGACGCTGACCATGATGATGACCATTATCGTGACTGTGATACACTTTAATCCGACCAGTACGTGCCTATAGGCTATTTAGATTTATGGTAGTCTTTAGGCGATATTAACAGCCATCTTTGCCGTCCACAGTTCGGCGGCAGATTTTACCGTACGCCTGCTTATCTCTGCTATTGAATATACTGGGCGACCATCAGCATATATACACGCAAGCAATGCTACGCGTCCCGATCATGTCGAGTGATAGCGTGTTTGTCTATTAAACATGGGAACACTCAAGTGGTAAAGCGCTATTGGCTTGAAAGCAGACGAAGGCACAAGGTTCATCTGTGGCTTTCTATACTGCAGCAAGAACCTAGCACCGCGCCGCCGGCCTATATTCCTATTTTACGTGACAGAGTTCAATTGTTTACGTTTCCTCACCTTGCCACCGTCGCAGGTTGCCGTCAAAAACTATTGCCGATGTCACTGTTATCGCTGTCCTTGCTATCGGACTGTTCTGCCAGTCATTCGACGCCGATGTTTTGGGCTCGTGCGTAAGCGTTAATACGTCTATTACCCTTGACACAGAATACTTCTAGCCACAGTCTACAGTTGATCGAGCAAAATCAATAGGTAATCGCCTACGAAAATGCAGCTCGTATCTGATAGCTGCATGCTTCTTTAATATTTAGTAAATGATGCTCCCCAATAGAGCGGACGAGAGAAAGGAGAGATCGCGCGGTTGAATACGTCATAATGACCTGCTATCGATAAAATATACATATATATATATCCCGAATAGTAATCATAACTTGTTCATCATGCGTATCTTACAAAATATTTCAACTATACACAAATAATCTGAACAGACGAATTTCAAGCGACAGACGACTAGTAATGCCGATACGTAGACCGCTGTCATTACGACTGGTGCGCCATTTTGGATATAGTAAAAACAAATTGATTGAAACTCTATGATTTAACGTGTGGAAACGAGTATGTTCAGAATATTTTAAATGAATGTTCGTTGCTGTTAGCTTAAGAGGACAACACATAGCGTCGGCCTCTTCCTGGGATTGAATCGGATTGTGCCGGCCGACGTCACTGCTCCATTTCCCGTTGCTGATGGCCTGCTGTGAACAATAGTAAACAATCAAATCATATTTTTGATTCGATAAGGCCCGTTGCCTGGTACAACCTATTAGACATTCGTTCTGTTGTGTGATTTGTTTGCTGAAATATCGCAGCTGTTAAACGCACAACGCCCATTCAGTGGGCGTCTATGTGCGTCGGGAGGATTATTGTAATTTAATTGTATACAACAAGTACAATAAGTGGTGCAACAATGCTATTTTATTGTTACCACTTTCTAGCCACTTAATAGAATAAAACAATGCCGCTTTTTTGTTGCGCGAAATCAGTTATTTTCAACAGGCGCCATTCTATATATTCTACATATATATATATATATATATATATATATATATATAGTCTGTTCAAAAACATTGTCTAACTGCTCCAGTCGACTTTTTTTTTTATCCATTGTAGCTTTTTCTGGTATTCTATTCGTTTTTGTACTAATTTTATCATGCCGTTGTTTCATATCTGATACTGGCTTGTTTTATCATTGTTCTAGTTTTTTTGCAGCCTTAGAACGGCTGCTGTTGCCGCCGACGCAGAGGCTAGCCTTGTAAAACCATGACCAGGAACCTTATTTTCATTTTCGCCACCGGCCCTACCGTACGTCCACTGTTCGTGCCACCGCATCCGTTGTCCACGAACGCTTTCATGTCCTTGAAATATGTTTTGGCAACACCGCCAGACGCTTTTAGGGTCTGCGACGACTACCGCAAATGAGCGGATCACGGACTGACAGGTCCGCGGATTAGTAGAATATCGAAACCCCGTTTGGCCTGTCTATGCAAACTACCTATAACCTCGTAGTTGGTTACCTTGTCGTGGACTTTGTTAGCGCATTCTCCCTCTCCATTATAAAAACAGAGACCGCATTAACGGTCAAGTAGCAGTAGATTACGAAAGCAGTTCTTGGTTGGTTTTACTTAGTCTGATGTTTCAGCGACAAATCGATCAAGACTCCTTCAACCGTAGACTCTGTAACCGATTGCAGTAGGTGACGTCGCCCAAACATCGCTTGTTTATGTCAGTTTGTTCAGCTCTGAATGAGAGGTATCGGTCCTGCGGTCGCCGTTGATCGCTACGGCCGAGCCACACCCTATTAAAATGTTGTAATGTCCGTCTGTGCGGTGTGTAAACATCTTCGGCTCGATATGTGCTCGTATCTCTCTAGTCGTATCGTCTGTGCACACGAATTTGTACGCGATATTATACTATAAACGAGGGGAACATTACTCGACGAATTTTCCTAAGTCGTCAACAGCAGGTGGAACAACATGTGCTGTCATCTCTCGAACTTGCAAACACCACGTCCGAGCTCCACTAGACCGCCGCCATGGTCCTGGATCAACTAAACGATGACGACAACGACGACGTTGGAAAGTTTCGCCGACCCAGCAGCCGTTGCGAAAATACGGACCGAACTAATCTCACAAAGTGGCGTGACGACTACGATGACAAGTCGTCCACCATTAAAACTATCTGGTCGCATACGGGATCCGTTTTTGAAGTTTTGGGACAGATCATAATCCCATAGTAACACCTTAGATGACTTTCAGTGCTACTATATTTACACTATATCGCATAACAAGTGTCGCTTACTCCTGCCATTTGGCCGTTGCAGCCGCGATCTGCTGAAGTATGGACCTGTTTATCGACACACAGACATATACATACGCACAGGCAGATGAATGGACTTACAGACGATTTTGAAAGCAAGATGATGTTGGCAAAACGGGAAAGCTCTTATGCTGATGCTGGTGACAAGGTCTTTACGGGGGATGGGGGGCGGGTCTACAGTGAAGGCAGAAAAACTCTGGATTGGGGGAATGAGTGGTGAGGGGATTAAGGACGTTAAAACGGCTGAAACCGGCTTTGTCCGAGAGGTGCGTCTGCAATAGCACCGCACAGCGCGAACGGATACCTTGGGAATACAAGCTTGCTAGATATACTATTCCGTCTATTATTAGCTGTTCAAAAAATGTGCGTTTACGACAAAAACACGAGCTTTTTTACGCGTGCTTAGTTACGAATAGTGGTTGACGCATTAGCCTGCCTTTATATACAATATATATATTATATTGTATGGACAGTGGTTATTGGCTGTAAGCAATTATGAAGGTCGTGAGATCAAACTGGCTTCAATTATTTATTGCTTTCAGACCGACGAATTACGACTACGGTTGATGATATTACTATGTTGGACAGGTCGTACCACATCCAAAAAGACAACTCACCAGTTAGAGACGAAGAGCATGCGTGTAAGCTCTGATTTACACACGAAAAATTATTCAGGTATCTGGGTGACGCGTCTGAATGAACGGGCAAGACTATTTGTATAATGAAAGGTCGGCCTCGTACAACACGCGAAGTATTTATTACCAATCGAAATGTTCTGTGTCATTGCTTGAGTAACAATACGACTAATGATGACCTTGGGTCGAAAACGTTATCTAATTGGTCGTCACAGACAACTGTGGTATCTCGTATCGTACGCCAGCCAAATCTGAGCAGAGGGCACAGGATAAGCACTCGTACGGGTCTAATGAATACTGTTTACATATCTTCGGAACGAAGCCAGTTTACGGATCACCTTCAAGAATCACGAAAACAGCGACAGAAGGGAAGGATCCAAGAAAATATTGGTCTGAGCTTCATGAAGTAGCCTGCATGTCAGTTGTTACCAATTGGCTATTTACTCGCCACTCATTCAACACTACCCATGAACAGCTAATGTAAATCGTTGATTTTCACGATTCTCATCTAGAAAGTTACCAGAATAGCTCCTGAATAAGAGCAAAACACGTTCTTGAACCTTCCATTATAAAATAAGCCATTTCACATTTGTCGTACCTGGCCAACAATGCTTGTTTGAAATACAATTTATTGTTGATAATCAATGTTCAATCATCTAGAGCGTTAATCGGTGACGTCGTCCACGCGCCAGGCTAATAGTAAAGATTTTATGTAGGTAAACAGTCGTAAGGCAGGGCCAGGTAATAGGCAACACCGCCCACAGGGGTGTTATAGAATACTACTAGAGAAGTAGAAAACTATAACATCAAATTTATCGTTACTTGCCCGTAGACATAGTCGAGATGTTGGCATCGCAGTTTTTACCTCCCGTCCGCGCGTTCGGTCCTCTTTATGAATAGAAATGTCTCTGCCAATCTAGGTAAGCTGTTTTACGTACGGATAATGAGCTCTAGCGGTATTTAGCGTCGCGTACAAATACGTTCGCTTCTGGCTTGTCCACATACTGGGAGTGTTTACAACTGAGCTAGGGGTCATACCTAGTGACAGATATTGTTTCATGTACGGCAAGAAGTAAAAAATCAAACGAGTATCTTGTTTTAGTTCCAGTTGCGATTACTGGACATCTATGACTGAAACTCACATGATTACACATATAGACCACTATCGATAAATATGTGATAATTAACATTGGTCTTATAGAACTATCTGCTGTTTGCTCGCGATTTGCTCAACTTATTATTATTTTATCAAAGTATTGCAACACTGTATCGGTCCCCTATACTTCGAGTCTTGCAGTTGATCGTCCGCCTACCATAGAAAGGCAGAACAAATCCATATGGCGTTCCTTTTTTTTCAATTTCAAATGTATAGCATCTAACGGCTAGCTGGCTGTTCTGTTTGTGTAGGCCCTCACTACGAATAAAAATCTGATTTTCGCTTATACCGTAATGCTTATGTCTATGCCTTAATCGGATAGGCACTACCGTCAGAAGCTGTGGTAATTGCCACGGTATGCGACTCTCTATCTGCATCTTTTCTATTCACAGTCGCGGCCCAATGCATCGTCGAATTACTCTATCCCAGTAACAATTAATCTATAATAGGATGATTTCCAATCGGCTGTAATTATTGTGACAACTTCTTCTGACGGTGCCCGGAACTCTCTCTAAGCGTTGTTGGGAAATGATCTACTATTATATAAAACGTAACTCTAATATTTGTACATGTTTATTTTTCGTTACCCCAATTGTCGTCTGCGTATCTTTGCTGCTCATGTCGTTGTCCACGTGCCCGTGACAGCGGTAAAAATGACGAAGTGGCCTAGACGAAAAGGTACGAGGTGCAGACGATGACATTGGTCATCATAAGTTACCATCGCCCCCCATCACTAGCGTCATCTAGGGGGCAGGTGAAGGCGAAGCAGGAAAGAAGAACGTTTATAGACGATGATTTCTCGTTACGGATTCTGACCTTCCATGGATGAATCTGTAAATTGAATACATGGTCACCTCATAGGTACTTGGATCGCGTCAGCGGTTTTCGACAGCTGAAAGTTTGAGCCTATTATTTGCTGATCGAACCTCACGTGCTTGAATAGAATGACGAGGGTGAGTGGTGGAGGTACTTTGACTATATCCGAAATCTGACGATTAAGTTGATTCAATAAAAAAGCCAAGGTACTACCAATGATACAGGACACGGTTGTTAAGTAAACTCTTTATTATTGTAACTGTTTTTCTCGATAATTTTTGCTTCTTTAGTAAACGTCTATTATGGGCGTCTATTTATCATCGGCATACGATCAACGTCAGATGATTTTAATATGGCAAGGCAACAAACTTCTCGAGGTTGAATCGATTTGTAACCGGTTTGATCGGTCGTTTCGACTAGGTCAATTTAAATTTGGCGCCTTAAACTCTCCAAACACCAAAGCACTTTTGAACGGAATATATTCGCTATAATAGTCTTAGAAGTAATAAGAATAACAAGCAGTAATATTCTACAATGATTCATTATAGGGAAAATAATTTCATTCGTGTTTGTCTTTATGACGACCATTTTGTCCACGACCATATTGTCGCATCTTTTTACATATTACGGTTGCGAAGTCCTCGAAAAACCACGTATAACCAGCCGAGATAATCAGCTCACAGGAAACAAAGTTTTTGGAAACAACGAATTTTTACAATATGTCGTGTAATTGTGTTGATTTATCTTTTGTCTTTTATTATAATAACCATCAGCAAGTGGCTTTATTTATAGTTGTTTACTTATTGCGTCGTTTAGCCTCCGCCCATTGTTAGGCGTGTTATCTGATGTATTTGCGATGTGACCGTTCGCCCAAATCGACAGCAATCGCTGTTAATTTTGTCTTTGAACGACCGTCAAATGAAGAACTCGGATATCGTCTGTGCTGATGATAACGGTCTTTCGATACTGCTTCTTCTTTCTTTTCATCTTTCGTTTATAATGAAATGGGAGAATGTTCTTTTGTTTCGCCTGCGCTATAGTACCGCTTTCGCTGAGTGACAATCGCTTTGAAACGAAAGACCAACTGGCAACGTAACTGTAGTGCTTAATTTGTTTTGGTCTGGCCATCCAACTTTGACGTTGTCAACGTGTTAGTATAATAAATATAAATAAAAATGCCCGCGTGATGACCTGTGCAATGTTGTAGGCATTATCTGCGTGTCGCAGTAAAAACAGCTATAACAGGAGAGCAGATGTGAACAGCAGCCGGACTTGTAGATCTCGGGTGATCTGTAATTTCTCATGTGGGTGTTCTGTGTAGGCGGGCAGATCCGGCATCGGAGTATTGAAACAGAGATGATATCCTCGACCCACGAGTATATCGTATGTGGCAGTAGATTCTGGTTTACTCAAACGAAACATGTCCAATAGAATAACGATATAGAAAAATGTCCAACGTTTTTATGCAGTATTTGACAGTCATTTAGGGCTAAATAAGATCTCTATAACTGACATGTTAAAGAATAATCCGGACGCATCGACGAATCAACAACCGTGTTCAGTTATCGATCGAGAATCTCGCTGGGCAATTCGATGGTGAGACGATGTTGGTAAATGTACTCGTTTCTTGTTCTCGTAGACCTTCAAGTGGACGCCTGTCCATGAATTTGTAAAAATTATCAAAAGGTCAACAAACAATCAATAGCGTTGTTGCTTTGTTTTTCGTAATCGATCACTTGAAAGTTCGCGGGCTATTTTTGGAGCGCACGCATATCTCTAAGTAACACGTGGTGTCAGGACACAGCAAACCATGTCTATGTTCAAAACCATCATCGAACTTCGTCCTATATGTATAATATTGAGAAAAGGCTTAAACATGATCGATTCCAATTTCGAGACAAAATCAAGCTGAGATTGACGTGTCGACGGTCGTATTGTTTGGTGCCTAATCCAATTTACTGGAACCACTAAGTATCAAATACAAAAGTGCACCTGAATAACGTGGCAGAGCTGCTAAACAGCAAAAACGAGCCGTCAAATATATAGAGGTCGGGTTGTTCTTGATAATGGTTTCAGCATTCTGAATGAGGCGTCAATCACGCAGGCCATGCGTCGAGTTACCGTATCCTGACCCTGTAATGCCAGCGTGGCTATGGATGAAATATCGTGCGGTCAAACTATGGCTTAAATATCTATAATATGTATTACTTTAGAGAGACATAGCCTCAATGACAGGTGAGATCCATTATTTTCTTGTAGAGCGTTCACGACATGTATTTAATTTAGTAAACATACGACAAGTCGAGCGCTTGGCAACGCCTATATATATATATGTGTATGTGTGTGTGTGGTTCACTCCTCTTTTCTCGGTATCGTCTACGAGGTAACTGCGCCACTGTTTCGTATTTTATATCGTATTACCCACCCCCAGCTTGTGAAGTAGGTAATTCATTTCGTAGGCAAATTGTTTTACCTCCAGAAGTGGAAAGGTCACGTGTGTTATGCTGTTTTTTGTGTGAATTTCGACTAAAACGAACGTCGTTTGGAGAGAATATTAAGGGAATATTTACTTATTTGAGCTAGTTAACATTTGCCTGCCGCGTATTTACAGCGTGGTCATCACTATCTCGACTTTATTATTCTTTAAATCTTACACATTTTTCTATTTTTTAATCATATCGTATGATTGATTGTGCTATAGCTTTATCTTCACTGATACGTAGACTATAGATACACTGGACCAAAGCAATCGATGGCGTCAGACATCCATTCGCTTAGTTTGCTTAAATTGATCACCCGATTTCTTTGTTCAGTTATTTCTATATTACTCTATCTAGCTGTACGATTAATTATAAGGAAAAAAAAATGGGAAGCTCATGTATTCTCCTCTAGGAAGCTCAGACGATTGACGGCTCTCAATTCTATCCGAAATGCGTCAATGCTCAGTTATCTTTCTGAATTCAAAATTTCCGTCCATGGTTACTTCGGACCGTGCAGAAGAGCACGCTTAGACCGTGTGTATACCTAAGTATTTTCTGTTGTTTATATGCCTCAGCGTACCTTAGATTTCTTCAGTCTTCTCCTACTGTTTTATTTCTTAATTTTTTTTTTCATCTCTGCGTTTTTTCATTACCGGCTATTTCAGCGGTAGGCTGTTCTAATGGTTCTTCAAATAACAAATTGAATTTTATACCTCTCGACGAGCCCAAACAATCGAATGGATTCGTGGTCAGCTGGTCGCTTAGCTACCGGGGATGGCCAAAATTGTTTTCTCTTCAGAGTTATAAATAAAGCAAGACCGCATCACAGGCAGATTGATGTGTGCCGTGGTCGTAGCAGCGTGGCGTGGGAATGATGATTAGCGTTGCCGGCGGCCTTGAAGTACTAAAAGTAAGGTAGCGTCTACGAGGGCAGATTGCGAAGTAGGTGACCTTGAGTCTTCTCTTGCTTGTATAAAAATCTGTCTACAAACGAGAGAACAGTGAGTAAAAAAAGGGATAAAGGGATGTTGGGCTTAATCCCACTATCCCAGATTATCGGACTCAGCTTTCCCGTACCGTCAGCGCCGCCACGGCTACCGATGGTGCACAGGCCTGGTGCAAAGCAAGTATTATTTGAACGGGGCAGGCTGTGGGGCCTTGTATCAACCATTATGAACCGGAGTTGCTTGTAATCTCTAACCAGAGTAAAACAACGCGGAGCAAACGAACCCTGCAAGCTCGCTCAAGCCAACCAAGCTAAACAGGCAAGCCGCTGTCCCGTTGTCCTCTCCGTAGTGGTCTTTAGCGGTCCCACTTGGAATGAACAAAGGTCCTCCGGCTGTTCGTCTGAAGCTCTGAGGTCAAAAGCCAAAAAAAAAAAAAAAGGTTAAAAGTCCGACCCGATCGATGTCCAATCGAGGTCCGGCGACCTCCTACAACCTGTGAAGGCAGCTTTCGCAAACAGCACCGGCGCCAGGAAATGAGTAAATGCGAACCGTGAGAGGTCGAATCGGAGTTTCCTCCTGCAGTTCTTTCCCACTCCAAACGACTCGTCGATTTCCTGACCCGCTGACTCTGGGCGGAAAACGACTTAGATCATATAACGAAGGGTCAATGGATGAAAGTAGTTCCCGTCGAAAAACGCGCACGTAAGAAGAACGAGGCAGAGAAGATGAAGGCATTCGTCCCAGCAAGCGAACGACGCTGGTGTTTAACAATAGGCAGGGGCTCGGCCAGAAACGTGGTAGGAGCTTTTCAGCCCAACTGCTCCAGGAAAATTCGGCTGAAAGTAAAACTCAGACGAGCGGCTGTTAGTGTGTCGAAACTGTCTACTCTAAAAAGGTCTGTCCCGACAATCTTCATCTAGTATTGTAAGTTTCCTCGAAAGAAGTTTGCAACTTTTAGCCGCTCTGTGACCAATATGGCATAAAACTATTTGCTTTACCGATTTCAAAACATTGGCCATAAAATAAACCTCATCAACAACCTGAATTGTGTACACGCAAAAAAATGTCTAGCAAACCATTTTATTTCTCATAGCTCGCCATATACTTTGAATATAGTATGTAGAATGCGCGTACCCCCTAATGAATTTTTCAGCAATTTTTTGCATCATGTTCAGCATTTAGGCAGTAATATCTACTTATGTAGAAGAGCAAGTAAGGCGATTACGTCGCCGCAGACCTATTGCATTATACGTTTGCAAAATGAATTTCATGAACGAAAACGGCATCAATTCTCTTCTGCGACTTTAACTTACGATCATAATGTTTCAAGTTACTTAGACGTCATCTTGATGGAGTTACTCTATCGTGGCCCATGCTCGTTGTTTGTATCGCAGTACAGTGGCTCAAGTGACTAGCACCGGCCACTAGGAGGAACGTGCTTCCATTTTATTCATTCCAATCACAATAGGGGCCTTATTCACATTTGCGGCTAATGTTGATGACGGCAACTTCTGTCGCCTACTTAAGTTCATGTACTGCCTCCTCTTACTGATGAAATGGCGGAATTCGGCGCTCCGCTGACAAGACATCACTGAGGCTGCGTATGCCATCGTGGGCAGTTGTTGCGACTGCGGGGATCAGCAACCCGCCTGCTGGCCGATACTGCGTGACTTAAAAGACTGACCCCCAACTGCAGAAGACCAATGACATGTTTATATATATTGTTGGGCAGATTTTAGCGGGCTGTTTGCTGCAAAGTTCATGCGTTTGTCCATCGTTGAAGAAAGACAGTCCTTTCTAGAAGATATGATGATGCGAACCTGTGATGACGAAAACAAAAGTATCGTCCTTATGCGTGAACGTTAGGCATTGCTCAATACCTAGTAGCTAGACGAATACCGATTAAGATTATAAACTACTAAAATCAATGACCTATGCAGTTAGTAGTGATTACATGGCTCCCGAACGATGTAAGAAAAATTTCCTTTTTTCAAAACGAACGATTTTTAATCAAGCTTACACTTCAAAGTTGAAAAGGCATTAAAATCCTGAACAGGTCATACAGTGGTTAGAAAAACCGCATGATAAACCATTGCAAAAATTATGGTGCAAGAGAAAATAGATCCGTTATGTTAGATGAATGTATTGCTACCGGCGGAGTTCCAGCATGGTTATAGATTAGATTTTTCGATATTAATGTTCATCGTATCTGCTAGTTGATCTCGCCAGTACAAAATGTACATTGCAGTATGTTATCATTTCGAAGAATCGAATCCGTACCCACTATACGCTATATCGCCGTTATAAAAAAAACACCCTGTGGTCGTCTCGGTCCCACAGCTACGACGTCATTCATGAATTGTACTTAATAATAGTGTGTAGTACTACCGCTATTATACGTCTATCATCGTAGAGTACTGATAGCGGGGCAAGACAAGGCGTATTAGGTAAGAAGAATCGCAAAGTGAATCAGATGGAAACCAGATCTGTTTTGATCTCCGCCGGGCACGGATATCATAGCTTAGAATATGATAACACCGCTCTCATCTTGTAGCCGTATTGTTTTACTTATGTAACCATTTTTTCGATTTCTTCTTTTAATCCGTAGGTGATCTTCGGCGTTTACTTACCGTAAGTGAACCATGAAGTATGGGTACAGGGGTAATCCTGAAGAAGACTTACACACAACTGGGCCAACTCCAATCCCTCGCAGAAAACTGTGAAGAACAGGCTTATCCGAGTGTTCCCTTTGATATCTGATACGCAATGTTTCTTTCCATTGATTGCTGGCTATGCGGTCTGAGGGTCTTGCTAGACCTATATAGGCCTTTTCCTGTTAACAGATCTATAAACAGCATACCCACAGTGTGCCATAGTAAACATTTGACAACACTACAATTTGAACTTGTGATTGCTACATGTTTATGATTTCCATATGAACACACTCAAGGTGCGCTACAGCGATATACGCTGCCTCGTGTGTTTGCGTCCGTGTGACCAAGCGGGCCTGTAAATAAGTAGGACAAAGATCAATAAATTGTTCTTGTTTTCGTCCGGGGCTGCTGTCCTAGCTAAGCATTACTTTAGATGGGTAGGTCCTCGGAGACCCCACTGTACGTGTCCCTAGTAGCCAAACACGTTACCCGCTGCGCCATCACGGGGACGAAAATACGACCGTCTAAATACGGACAGTGTTGAAATGCTCGGCGGATTTGTCAGCGGCAGCTCTTTTCAGAAGTTGGCAAACGAATCAGGTGCTGTTTCTGCTGTGTCATAATCTTCCTTACATTAAATTAAAAAAACAATTAAAAAAATTGGCTTTTCCTAGATTGACACGTCGACATTAAAAAAAATTATCGTTTCAAAACATTCTTAAGCTCGTATTGGAAACATTTTTTGCGGGCGAACCCTGGGCTTTGTTAGTTCTGAGGGCAAAGAATAAATGGTATGAGTTATAATTTATTTATATATTTTTTTATATATTTATAAACGCATTAATATCTAATTTCTAATCTGATGTATTTAATGTCTGTCATGATACATTTAAATGATAGCCATATATCGAACTATATGTGATATACCAGGCAGTCTACAGTTACCGTTGCGGCACGCGTTGCCGAAGAACGGGCGTCGCACTTCGAACTAATCTCTAGCCTTCAATGAACGGTGGTCATAGTCCTCCGTTATCCTTAGCTGGGGTGCAGGTTGTTAGTATCTGAACATACCTGTGTTTCCGCCGTCCGTAGAATTCGCATTGCAGGTGACCTCGTGGGCGCATCTCGTAAACTATATGAGATTGAAAAAATTTTCGGAACGGTTCGGGGCCAATATATCCTTCTATTCATTCGTCTCGCCGCTGTTTGACACACTGCGTCACACGTGTTATTTTAACTAGCCCAATAACATGCGGTTGACTATAATAAATCAGTGCGAAGCCTGATATTTAATAGTGGCCGCAGCACGATTTACCAACAATGTGCAACACCCGACAGCAGTACTATATAAAAATCGAAGGAAGAGAGGGGGTAAAGTACCCCCAACAAAAATAACCCAAGAGTCCCAAATTCTACGGACATCAGTACCGTGGAAGCGGCCGATGCCGCGCTGCTCGAGTTGTTTTAGCTCAGTCTGTCTAATTCTGATACATTCGCCATCTATCAGGTGTCACACCAATATGCTGCAACGTAGTGAACAGTCTCAGCTATTGGCCGCATGTAAGTGCTATATGAATATATTTTCATCCGCAGAAACAAACAAAAAAACCAGCTGCCCCCGGAGCTATTCTCACCACAAAGGAAAACCCTGAAAGCCACAACGGCAACGCAAGCTGTACTAGTTTCTAGCGGTTACCTACCGGCGACTATAGCACACAACGCGTATGCCATCTGTGCAACCCATCTTAGCGGCACTAACGACAATAACAACAAGAACCTTTTGCAGGAACTTCGCAGCAAAGGAAGGCGGCTTAAAGACAAAAGACAGGCTGCTCTGTTTTATCCAGCGCCGGTTCTTGTCTATAACTCGATCGTGTACTGGGATCTTGTTTTTGCTACGCCGCCAACCCCAAACGTTATGCTGCCAAAAATAAGTTTTTCTAAGTTGCCTTAGCTCGACGGTCCGCTAGAGCCAATAGTTCATGCGTCGTGCACTAGATGTTTGTCGTTGGTAAGGTAGTATTTCCAAGAATCTTATTTATAACAAATAGATATACTACCAGTAAGGATAGAGAAGCCATTTCTACACAGCACATCTGAGCGCTGAGTAATCTTTTTTGTTGCTTTTTTCAGCCCTCATCCGCCTGCTGCCTGCCGTTGCTTCGCGTAGCGGTTCTGTCGAGCAGTGCCATCCGTGCTTGCTGCCTGACTTGGTATCAAGCAAATTGTATTCGTTTAAATTTAGACACACAATAAATGGGCTAACGGGCATAGTAACAGCTGCGTACATGAACCATTGGGATCTGACTGTTTGGCCTTATTATGGCGTGCATGATCGGCTGATTAGATCAGGCTGGCATTGGATAGAAACGTCAGGCCGAAGTTAACGTCAAAATAGTTGCGGGTGATGAGTAAATCAAGAAATGATGCCGAATTTAGGCTGTATACTGTCAGTAGATCTCGTGTCGTCTGCTTTTGGCCAAAAATATCTTTTGGCAGAGTGTTTATTATTATGCGGGTATTATTTATTGTAGAACGGTTAGTAGAAGAAATGAAGCCAAAAATAGAATCGCTTAACATATGCATGCTAAATTGCATTATACCGATGCCTGCAGTACAATGTGCATGTGAAGTTGATAGTCCGACCTTGAGATATAACACATGTAGAAGATGGTTAACTTCAACTGACAGTTATGTTTTAACCTCATATGTAATAAGGTATTTATTCCAGCTGATCATTCAATGTATGCATGATATGGAAATTACCCAGTTAAAGAGCCCTACGGGTATATCTATCAGCTCATAGCCAGGAGAAAATTGCTTGTTTGCAATGCCCAGCAAGCGCTACTTCGGAGTAATGGCGCGCCAGAACTCTGGGGTGACGCTAAAATCCGCGCAGAAGGCGAACTTTCGCAATCCGAAATCCGACACTCATAAAAGCACCCATACAAACATATAAAGGCACGCATATTCGGAGACATTGAACAACACGGACAAACCGTTTTATGACCTAGCCCGGGCACCGCACACTTCTGTTGTGCTATTAGTGCTTGTACCGCCAGCGACTGCCTCATAATCATCGGTGCATTCGTTGTGCCATTCAGTTACTGGAACCAACCAAATTTATCCATCCGATTACGTCAGTGCTGTTTGCTGGGGGGGTGAAGGTTTTAGTGGAAGCGGGGGGGGGGGGCATTGATGCCAACGTCAGGCGCACGTAAGGTTCTATCTGTCGTTATAGATATACACGCCTAGACCTCGACTGCTGTTACCAGCGTAGCGGACATTGGAACTCCCAAGTATTCGGGTCACATCCAAAGCTGTTCCGTGTGAATAGTTGTCGATTTGATGTGAAATTCACTGATTGTTTCAACAGGGCTACCGTTTTCGGTCAGAACGGCAATACGGTCAAAGCTGCAATTGAGGACCTGAACGGTTAGATGCATTAGTGTTATCTATAATAGATAGAGGACTTGGACAGGCACCGTGGAGTGCTTGTTACTACGACGTGTGTATATATATATGTAGAACGAAAACGATTACCAGGGATGACGTAACTGCATTGTTGGCAGCAGCGTTCAAGTATTGACAACGATTTAAGACGACAAAAACAAGGTACCTTGTAAACCTCTGCTCTTGTATCCATTGTCCTTTTTTCCATAAGGCGAAAAGGTTTGCTGGCGATGAAAAAAAGAAGCTAGAAAATGGGAACTGATCAGAACCAAACACCTTTTCCGGAGCTGCTGTGGCAATTAAACTGGTGTAGGAGTTAATATTTAAAGAATAACATTTCCATGTAATATCTTATATACTTTACGTGATTTTAAACCATATTTCCACCTTAGCCGTAAGCATCGTCCACATTTGACGATTTTTTTTGTATAAAATGTAATCATGTCAAGTCCGCGAAGAGACCTCGGTTCTCAATTCAGAATTTCTTCTTAACTTATCGACTCTCTTAAGAATAATTAATTATTCTATGGGGAATTTTTAATCCGACATACAGGTCGCCCCATCTCATGATTAAAACAACTTTGTAGTCCCCTAACAACTGTACTCATAGTTGCGCTAAATCCTTCAAATCAGTTTATGCTCAAGGTAAATATACATATTTAACAATGCAGTCACCCATAGTATTACTAGAAGTCGTAATAATAACTAATACTGAGAAAAAAATGAGAACAGAAAGAGGAAGAAGTTAATGAAGTTGAGTGAGGAACTGCCTGTCGATTAGTTAGACGGAGCACAGTTAGCTCATATTGATTATTCGTGCTAATATAGTTATGTATCGATGTATACTCGTTAATATTGCAATGAAAAGGGAAATAGGGGATGGTCTACTGAAGAACGACTCGTTGGGCAATCGAATACGGTTCCTATTGTAGAGAGAGTGGCCAGCGTGGGCATTGACACAAATGGAAGCCCATTTCTTATTATCAATTACGCCGTTAATTACCCGAAAATCATGCCCCCTAAAACTGAAATACTCTTTGCCTATTGCCAGTTATTATATCTGGCATGCTCATGTTATAATATATTAGCCCCATTGTAACAACATCACTATTATCTCTAGCATTGTGATTAAGCACGACAGAAACAGCGGTGATTTCAACGCCGAGCTTAACTTACAGCCCGGTCTCTAATACATTGGTAACCTATCAAGTTGCGTTTTTCTGCAGATTAGTAATGGTCAGCTGTCGGTTATGATCTGTAAAAGATAGGCCTTCCTACATTCCGCTGTCACGCGTTTTTCTAGAGGGAAAGCCTCTTAGACTAGCATGGAATATCTAATCTCCAAGATATCAAAGGAAGGTTCCCATTGATCTGATCCAGTTTTGCTTATTCCAGTGTCCAAAATCTAAACATCGCTCTATCGAATATGCCCAGTATCGGCTGCTATATGTCGAAGAACTTATATTATTTCTTTTTTAACAGAGAGCAAATATCTGAGGGACTGACTGCTTATCTATGGCTTTACGTATCTGAAACTCGGAAATGTAAAGCAACGTAGGTACGATGTAAAAGCAACGATTTTTATTGCGTATGGGTTAACTCCACCCTTATTTTTGGTTCTATTCGGTCCGAAAGTCACTCGCGGCGAGCAAATTAAATGGCGGAACAGAAGCATGATGCATGCTCTGCGTACGGCAAGACTTAATAAGCTGTAATTTAGGAAGAGCCTTATACATTGACATGTGTAACGAATCGAGTAACTTCGATAGCCGAGGTGGCCAGGGAAGGAACGCAGCGACTTGCTCGTAGTCAGTTGTAACGGGCTATGAAGGCGTTTGCTGAAAAGTATAACTCATCTCCTTTTAACGACTCCTACTGGCCATGGTCATTTGGCGACGGTCGTTGTTGTTACTTGGGGTGATTAAACGTTCGATTATCTTTCCATATACCATTGGGGGTATAAAAACCTCGCCTAACAGCTCTTGGCGGTATTGCTCTGAGGTGTTCTAAATTTATGTCGAAAACGCGCGTCAGAATGAGTTCGATAAATTGCCAACTTTACGAAGAAAAATTGACGTATATCACGAAAACGTACTAAATATTTGTTTTTTCCGAGTGTTCTAACAACTATTACTAAATGATGCTGATGATAATAGCCGGAAAAATGTATTTTAAAAGTCTACAAATTACTTTAAATTAATAATAAAGAAGGAGGTCATTTGTTTCAGATTATTGATTAGGTTGGTAGTTGCCCATTCAACAGAAGTACCTATAATTAACCTGATTATTTCGCTATCTGGATACGCAATATTTTCTGTTCTCTATATACATGCAATATATAATAAGCACATGAATAATCGGTCATATCGCTTACGCGGACATCCTCCTACATGATTAGACCATTTACAGTCTCTTGTGGTGTGCGCGAACCCTACCCTAATTCAGAAGCTGAGGCCGTGCTAGGACCATAACGTTACAGCGTCTCTGTTACCTAGATTGGTATATGGATGGTCGCGTTCTGACCCGTCCAAGGTTGCTCAGCTGCCTAGTCGAGTCGCTTCTTGCTACACGGAGTAGAGGTCTTGGAGGGCTGAGCAGTCAGGCCAAAACCATTCGAATTAGGCCAAGCGCATTCGTTGCCACAGGCCGCAATGGCTAATGCGCAGTTAACTGATAGTCCTTCCACATTGTTATTTCATTGAACGTATTATTTCGTTGTAACAGACTCGCAAATTTGAGGCTTGCGGGTCACCAGATTGCAAGTCTACTATCTATGCATTTCATGGCTCCGGTGTCACATCTAACGACTTTGTGCCTGCTCATATCTGCTAGCCTAAATATCAGGGTCTGGTCCTTGTTCCTTGTCCCTTGTTCCTTTTTCTTTGCTCCGTTTGATGTCGACAACGCATAGGCAGGATTAGCTGATGGATAATTATCTGGTGTTTAGGCCTGCCTGTTTGAGACTTATGTCGTCTGTTGAATGAATGGTCGAACCACTCGTTTGTCGTAAGTGACTGTTACAACTAACTAGAAATGTCGAGCTGGTTATTTCCCTGTCATCGAGTCTTAACTGCATTACCATAGTTACCCCTCAAAAGGAAATAGGCAGACGGCTTCTCTTTGTAGCCAGCCCATATATTTGTGTCGGTGAGCGTAAACTACTGGACAAATCTATCCGATAAAGTTTATTATTGATAAATTTAGATTGAGTTCTTCAAAAAGAAACGCATCTTTGGTAATCTATAGTTGTCCGAATGTGCCGAAATTACTTCCATGTAGATGGAATGGTTACTGGATCATGGTCAATTCGTCTATGAGCGATGTTCTTACGGACGCGCACGAGGCCATCAGTAAATGAAGGCAGAAACAAGTTCTGTGATTTAACATTACAAATTTTAGTGGAGCTGAGAAAGTGAGAAGGATCACTACTGCAATTACGTCGCTGCTAAATCGAACCGAAATAAGCCACAGAAGAAAAATACTACCTATTTTACTTCGTGGAATGTACTTGTGGCAACACGTTACGCAGTCCGATGGCTATAGTCAAACTGTCCCTGAATCAGGCGCGAACCAAGTTCTCGATAACACATGGTGTTTTCATCTATTCAGTGGACGGTGCCATTTTCTCTCTTTTTCAAAAAAAAAAAAATCAGCTTCCCTTATCTTTTTCTATGAGAAAATTGTTACTAGGAAACCGACGCTCCAAGAAAATCTTTTCCATCAGCAACGGCTCGATCGCTTGTTGAGCATCTTATCTGTTGCCCTTCTTGAGGCTTTATTCCAGATCGTCGTCGTCACGACAGAACTAACAACGTAACAACAATATACTGCTCTAAGCAAACAACAGTTCTGCATCCATTGGTATAGCACAATGCTATTATCCAGATGTCTATAATAATGGCTTTTGTAGTTGAGCAAACGAAATCCCATTAGATCAGTGGGACACCAGAGGGGCAACTACTTACATGAGATCGCCAGAAGCAACCATACCAAATAATAGCATAAGTGCTCGGAACAGCATCGCCTTGAACGAGACCTATTGTTAGCCGATAACATCGCTGCAGGTCCACCTGGTTAGGGAAGCAGACGGCGACGTTCATTTGTTTGGGCAGAAGCGAAGCCAGTTACGACTAGCAGCAACAACAATGTTATTGTTGACGATATTGGTATCGTAGGCGACAATGTTGATTACGTCAGCGAAGTTGAACAGTTAAAGAAACATCATTGAGTACCACTTTTGAGCCGATATGCAAACACCCACATGGGTCTAAGAACGCTACCCAGCTGATCAGATAGATGCCCGCACGTTTGCTCCCTGGTTGACATCAACATCGACAGCAACAGTGTTAACTGTGCGTCTACAAGCAGGTCAAGTGACTTGCTCAATGTCGGGTCTGCAGATTCACCTAGGCCAAAACCTAAATCGATATTGCGACGAGTGAACTGAATAATGGCAGCCATCATGTTCCCTGTTTCTGTCGCTTGTTTACCTTAGAGCCACATCGACGACACTGTCCTATAGCAGCGTTTCAGATTTATCGTGAGTGGTAAACGACAACTGAATGTCGCCGCTACAATCAACAGTACGGGGCACCGGCAGTTGCAGCGGTGATAAACGTATCCGCTGGTTCACGCATATCGAAGATACCTCTAACGCCACCTAGCAGCCATTGTGAACGTCGTGTTCTTCTTGGGTCTAAAGCGGTGCTGGCTGACTTGGCTGACTCGCAATGATCGCCGTCACAGTAAACGAGCCGGCCCTAATGAGTTTGCGTAAATTAATAGGACACAGAATGCATCACAAATAACTAATTATAGCGGCGAACTTGACAACAACCACGTAGTTTTGATGAGTGGTCCGTTACGTAGAAGAAATACATATAATGTCAGTGAGTTTAGTCTGCTAGCTTCAGTTAGTACAGTCAGTGTGTTCTCTCCCGGTGGCTAAATTGTTGTTAAGATTATTAAGATCTTGTTTGTTTCAATACGTGTCACTGTGGACGAATAATCTAGACAAATATCAATTGACAATCTATAATTGACTGTACGTGTGAACACGACAGGGTTCTATTAATAGAGTTATGCTTATGGGGAATTCTTATACCAGTTTTTGAATTGTCTGTATCTATCATATTGACATTATTATTTTTGTATTAGTAAATTATCGATAAAAGGAAGAGTATGCCTACACTAATATGCCGTGTTTTTTAAATAATATGCCATTGATAAATGACTGGAATGTTATTTAAAAAAGCGTCGGCTTAAAGCTATAAATTGGAAGAGTTTTGTTATTATCACGCCGACCGAGATATTATACATGCCGAGACTCTCCGCTCTTTGTCACCCTATTACCGTCACGTGACTACCCCAACTTTGAGAATTGTATTATTTGATGGCATAAAGAATCTTAACCAAAGGAATAAATTGCATCCAGGCCTCATAATATTCGCCTCAACCGTCGCAGGTTTAGTGCTTGTTCTTAATGTTACTGGCGTTCCTTTTCGATTCTGTGCTACTGCCGCCCCACAACGACCTCTTTGTCAAAAACCCTCTGCTTTACTTTCTATCACCCCCTTTTTGCGACGGAGGAAATCACTGCTGGTTGCGGGGGCGGACCGGGTTAGGGCTTCGTTTCACTTTGTTTTAATCAGGCCAAGCGGAGACTTTGATCTTATACCGCCTTATACCCGGTTGATGTTCACGATGAAGGTAATTGCCGCTGGTGCAGAAGGATGGCGATGTATCCTTTGTCTGCGTACGCAGCTTACGATTCGAAGTCGTGGTGGGACTCGCTGTCGTCATTTCCGTCGGCTGAACACGTCTTGGCGTTTTCCCGACGCCGTTTATGCTGTCTTTGCGTCTTCTCGTTGTTATGCCAAAGAACATACTACGTGTATCGTAATAGACGATGGATGTTGTCGGAATTCCGGCTCCTCTTACCAGCGCGGTTACAGGTATAGATATATATGCGCGTTATCGTCTTCACTTGTGTCAGCCTATACTGGGCCTCCCTCGTAGAGCCTGTCGTGGTATAAATATGTCGTCCAAGCGACGAGATACTTGAAAAGATAACTTTGATTAATATTATTATCATTATGCGGATCATAAAGGAACCACCGAAGAGGCTGATACCAACGGCTGCATGATTGTGATTACGCCGGGCGCAAAAGACTCTAAGTGCAGCTGTTAAGAGGCAACTATAATGTGCCGCCATATCGGCCTACTGGCTTGTTTGTCTGTACAATCGCATAAAGCAATGACCCTACGAGGCAAGAGACAAAAAAAAACGCAGGCGTCAGGTGGCGACTATGGCGCTAGGCGGAAACTGGAGAACGAAAATAAGAGAACGTATTTTATAGAAAGGACAGTAAAATACTTTATGTAAGAGAGAGAGAGAGAGAGAGAGAGAGAGAGAGAGAGAGAGAGAGCGAGAACGAACCTAGGAATTAGAAGAATGGCAAAACGAGGTCGTAATCCATAAACGACCAATAAAACCGTCGCTGCATCTATCAAAAAGATGACTAATTTAGAAATGATATGCGGATTGTGTGGATCTATATAGTTAAAATATTCAGGTTAGGTCGGATTTTTAGTCTGATATGGCTGACGACATTCGATGTCGTTAGAAAAAAAAACCTATCCACTATTATAGTAGGAGCAGTATTTGGACCCAAGAGAAAAAAAAACCCCGCCCTTTCGTCACCACCCTCTCGGGTCCATACACGAACTTTTTTGCCAAACGGGAGGGGCCGACCGGCAGATGAGGCAGGAGTAAGCAGTCCTTTCGAATAGCGGTCCACGACTGTGCTGAACCTAAGTAGTTACAAGCGCTCTTCATTGAGATGGTTGGTCATAGGTACACACAAATTATTATTGTCATTATATTTCGATAGCCAACCGTATATTGGTTTAATGTTTGCCGTCCTATCTCTGTAGCATTCGGTATCAGGAAGACACTTTGTACCTTCCACCAACAGTTCCAACACATTTTTCGATCTTTCGTTCTTCATATAGTGCATTTTTATGCCATCGGAGCATTCCCAGTTCCCAGTTACAGACAATTATGGCAAAGCTAATTATTCAACCACGTGGTGGGCAAGGATCATAGGGTAAACCGATTCAGTTAATCGACAGAAAGACCTGTGCGTACCGAATGTTCTACATGTGACATTGTATGGAGTGAGACAGATCTTCATAGTCTCATACAGACGACATTGTATGCCCTTGGTTTGTTCATTATACGCATTGACCCGCTGCATCAAACAGACATCAGCGACTGTCTATCTGAGATGCTGGTTTTGTGTTGGCGATGCCAAAGTACATTTCTTATATCCTGTGTCTTTATTGGCTCTAATAGCAGTTTACATCACTAAAGTCCAAATCCGCTACCTGGGAACGCCGAACAGGTCAAGGCGTTTCGACCTGATACGATATACCTTATAGTTTATAAGTATACACATCGCTGGTACAGCGTTTACTCAACCCTCCATTGTTGACCAGTTTTCTATTATATAGTCAAACACATAATTATTATTATTACTTATTAATAATAAGTGCAGTCGACAGATCAGTAAAGAGCTGTTTGGCTTTCCTTACTACAGAGGGTCGAGGCATGGGACCGGCTAATCCTGAATCCTAATGATGCTACATCTTTCCCCGTATATATGTTAGTCATAGTTAGGCAAAGAAGCCTTGAATCGTCCAATTTGCTTGTTTATGATCTTTTTTTCTATAGCAAGGCACAATTCCAATTGAACACTCGATTTTACAACATTAATTAATTTATTAGAACATAATGTCAAAATAAGCAGTCAACAGCATCGTGCCCAGAACATTTTCGGTAAACCACAACTTGCCTTATTTTTACTCATTTACTACAAATAGGCCCGTCTACAGCTGCGGCAACGTACCATTTCACATATGTCGGCCGAATGATATAAACTATATCAAAGAAAGGCTTTGGGCATAATTCGATTCGAGCGACATCGTACCTATTTCTCAATATGGTAGGTACTTTATTTCTGTTATAAATTGTGAACGCACGAGCAGATGGGGCGAGTTCCTTCATAAATTTCATTAATATATGTGCCACAACTCTTCAGAATCGGACGCGCCGCCTGCTAAGGGCAGCATATCGTACATTCGGATCGCTCTAATGCTGTCCTCGCAGACGTAGTCGTATTAATTTATGCACGTAGGTATTTCTATATTAGATTAAAGTGGGCGTCGGTGACTTATTACTTCCATATCGCCGCCCCCGCTATCGGCCAGTATCAGTATCAACCATTATGATACATTCGCCTTTCATCGCTCTATTAGACGTTCAAGACGCTCATATAGCGCAACTAGCTGCCAAATGAAAGTGATGGTCACATAGACTTCTATTGCTACAACAACAATAACAACTCGATGCAATCCCCAAGATGGGCTGGTAATTCTTCATGTCCTAACGTGTCCGAATAGGTCTCTCCCAGCCGGAACAGTCCCCCGCCGCTCATATCCTCAGACTCATCGCGCAGATACCATCCTCGTTTCCTTTGCCCTTTCGCTGCTTGCCGTGGTTCGCCGATTATCCGACCTATGCTCCGAATCTATCACTTGAATCATACGATTCCTGCTGCAGTAAAGCAAGCAACAACGGAAGCACTAGCTTAGCCCTAATGCAAAGTTATAAACGTGTCTGACATGGAAGTTCAACAAGCGAAAAGGGCTTTTGGCGCGGAGACAGCGGCGGTGGTGGCAGTGAGCGCTCACGCGGAAATGCAAATCGTCATTGCAAACCCAGTCGTCTGTTGGGAGCCAGTCAGGAGAACCTGCTCTTATGCCTAATATCGAATCGATTCCTTGTTTGTGTTTATTCTGGCCGATTGGCATACGTTTGAATTGTATTAAAAAAAAAAAAACTGTAAAAACAGAGAGAATACAAAAATCGATCCAGACTAACAAGTCGCCCTATGCGAGTATAGTTACTGTTATCAACTAACACTGTTACTTTGTCGTCCGGCTGAAGACAATGAGCCTATTGTTTTCATATAATAGCAAAGTTACGACGGGTCGCAAATTATCTTTAAATCAGTGCCTTTTGTTGCCTAGCTCTACATATGTGGACAGGCCTCGATCGCCATGAAATATCGAGGCTTCGCTATCTTATATGTATGTTCGCCTTTCCTCATAAGCAATGGATAGATACTGACCTCGAATTGTGTCGTACGACCTCCTTCCATCTTGCTGGCCATTCGATGACGGCTGTTCGGGATTAAGCTGTTACGAAACATCTAATCTCTAGACATAATAGCTCCGAACAAAAACGAACGGGTTCATCACGCACGCACCGTACCTGATGTGACGACGGAGTTGAAAGCATAACACGAAACTTCTCAAACCCAAGTTTGCGTGATCCGGCGCCGTGTCATCGTTTGACAAAAGGTCGCATCAAGCGTAGCTGGTCACTTTGTGATTCTGTTGCGAGATATCTGTTACAGCCGGATGCCAAAATCGCTCAAAAATTTAAAATAAACAGTAAAAACAGGTGTAAATTCCCTTTGAATTTAATCGAAATAGTAGTGCGAGTTTCTGCCTTCTGTTCGTGCCACAATCGACGGCCATATAGATAGCACGGGGCGCTTAACGACGGGTCTGACAATGTTCAAGGACTAATGTCTTGAACTGATTTGTCACAGTTCAGGCAAATGGTCCTGCCCTAATTTGACCTAACGCGAAAATAGTTCGGTAAGGGAAAATGTACAGAGAGAAAATAACGCAAACAATTGAATCAACAACGAACTAACAGATCCAAGCTACCAAAGTCAAAATGATTCAGTAGTAGTAGTAAATAGTAACGATCGTTGTATATCATCGCCATGCGCAATCGAGCCGGTCTAGCAACGATGCGGCAAAAAAAATGGTTCAACCAAGAAGCAAACACAAGACTGTATCCATTGAGGGTCACCTACGAGAATTAAGCTGTACGAATACGCTAAGATCCAGCTGTCCAAACGTCAAAATCGAGGAACTGTTTGAAAAAGGGTTGTACGCTATTGACTGGCATACGAACGAGCTCCGATAACATCATGTGTGCGCTATAAGAAACAGAAAAAGCACGGAAATGCTAAACAAAACGTCCGGATAATTGCATAGTATGATTACTGTCAAACTACAGTGATATGCTAGACCATTTTTGAAATAAAAAAGGAACAACATGTACTGTTATTTTTCTACCTTAGACTAGCAAGGGTGGTGAAACGATTTCCTAACAATAATTGCTAGCCTTGAAACACTTAGTTTAGTAGAGGAAATGTTTATAGCCAAGGGACGAGTTCATTCGTAGTACCTACCTGACCTGTACGAGTCAGTCCCAGCAGCCGGGTATTGCAAGGAAAGCAAGCTCTGATGGCGATATCCTTCGCTGATGCATCTGCTATACGATAGCGTCTATCGGGAGAAAGCGAACATAGAGCGAAACTCCAAAAATGAGACATTGCTACACTGTCTCATCTACCCAGAATCGTACGTTATTTTGAAGTAAGTGCAAGCAATCTGGCCAACGAAATCGGAACAGTGGCGACGTTGCACGGGCACGCAACGGCGGCTATCCGCACCTAGATACGTGACTCAGACCTAGGAACAAATCAGAAAAACTAGGATTATCATTTTAACTATAACCGGTTCAGCACACAGCCGTCTTCTAACGTCTTGGTCACGATTGCTCTACGGGATTTTAGGTAAATGAGCATTTGGTGGTCCTATTTGTGCCACTGTAACTTTTCTGGCGTGACATTCAGGATAGCTGTGTGTGGATCAGTATTAAAAGGATACGTGAGTGTCGAACTATCAGTATAACTGGCCAGGTAACGTCGGTCGTGTCATTATAATGGCCCTCGATGTCGTAATTCAACACAGTATATATATTGCTGAATAATTGTAGCTTTTTCACGCAGGCATATATACAACGCATCTGTCGTTTTGGGTAAAGGGCAGTTAAAATCTTTTCGATGCTGCAACACCAGGATGTGACTGCAATGAGTCTGTCAATCGGTCGGCAAAAAATCCGATTACGGTAAAACTAACGGTTCGTGTTCGTTATATGTACTGCACGCTATAGCTTTTTTTTTTTTTTTTCTTTAGAGTTCCCCTCTTTGCTAAGCACAAGACAGACACTTATTTCATATGTCCCATTGCTTTGATCGTGGCTGACATTATGACAGTGGTCGAATGTATGTTTAGGTCAGCGACGATTGTCGGCGATGTGTTCCTAGCATCATATAGCATAAAGTATCTCAATCCCACGTATCCCTATAACGGCTGACTAGACTGTAGATGTTTCGTTGGATATATGTTTTTATACAATACTAGCACAAGCAATGAGAATTGGATCTATACAGGGTTTCAACACTCGACAGAAACCGGTTGATTACTCTAATGCATAGAATAGAAACTATCAGATAATAATAAACCAATCCAAGTTCGGAACTGATTGTGCGCTATCTGTGTTATGCCATTATGTCCGGAGGCCTATTACGTGCTACCGATCCGCCACAGGCCTAGAAGATATGGATAAATCTACAGCATGTAGATGTATTTCAGTAGGACTAGTGTGGATGCTTGTCACGATCGTGTAAAGTGACAACTGTTCAGTAACGCTGCCAATAGATGGGATGCTGCTAAAGAACGCATTCGAGTCACAACGCAATTTGCAACAGCGCTACGCCGACCCAGCAGGCGTCACGCGCCCCCGCGTTCATTTGTGCCAGTGCCCCCGCAAAAGTCAATTCGTGTCAAAGATAGCGATGCCGTCAGCAGGGCACTGAGTCAATTAGATCGGGAAGATGTATTCCGGTGTGCATCTGCTTGTTTGTTTTGCATCTATCGGTTTGTCTGTGTGTGTGTGTTATGCGATAATCTGAATCGGGCCAAATTGAATGCTACGGCCTTCGTCGAAGTTTCTAGCGCCTCTGCAATCAGTATCTTTGCCCACACCCACTTTTTTTGTACCACTTGTGTGCCTCTGGGGAATAGTGTCGCTAGTGAAAAGCCGTTATTAGCGTTATTACGATGATGATTGTTATTGGTGTTGCTGTTGGGGTGCTACTGAAGTACTATGAGATGCAGCTGCTGTTTTAATGAATTTTCTTTCTTTATTATAAAATATATGTCAAGTGAAATCTCTCTCATATAATGAGAAGATTCTCGGTAAACATAATTTGATATGTGTAGACCGTATAATTTGCGTGGTGTCCTAATTAAAAGTAATACAAATTACGATCATAATGCCCGGGTTTTTCGAACGTCAGATGCCAGATTGGCTGAGAAGCTGATTTTCCAATCCCACGATGTCTTTCCTAGGTATTTAAAAGGCGACAACTTCTTAGGCTTCTTAACGCTATCTATACATACTAAATAATACAACGATAAGTACAGTACAACGCCATAACAGATCGAGTAATAGAAGCTCTGCTTCAAATTATCCGCCATGTTTAGCGTTAAAATTAATGGACTTGAACAGTAATTTATATATATATATATATATATATATATATAATCATGCATTATCTTCCGGCAAACTCAGCATCGTATCTTTTACGTTATTCCTGCAGCTATAAACACCAACGATATACCCATGAAACATGCACAAAACACCTTCCCGTAGGTCTTCTCCAATAGGGGATTTTTTTTTTTCTAATAATTGATAAATCAGCGAGTACAAAACCTTGTACCATCCTTCCAGCAGTTCCACAGTCTGTCCCTGAAACCGTGACAATCTATTTCACACCTGTTAACATAGACACCCCGGTACCCTGGCCACAAAGTTTTGATGATGACTAAGACATGTGACGTATAGAACGAATCGTTCCCGTATGCGTCAGCCCTGTTTAGCAAATGACGAGATGCGAAAACGAAATACAGTGGGCTTGTTCCTCCTCAGTTCGGCCTCCCACCTTCTTTATCCAGGTTAATCACTATCAATCATTTCTAATAATGCACCAGCAATATTGTTTCCTCTGCAGAAGTTTTCGGACGAAAGCCTGCGGTCTTTCTGCCACGTTGCGTGAGACGACGATGTCGTCTGCTGCCCTCGGCGTCTGCCCTTCTAACAGTCAGCCAGCCACGCGCACACACAGCGACACACCTAGCTCCTCCATGCATATATCGGATGTATGCTATTGCTTGCCCCTTGCCGTGCTGCTATAGTTGTTTAGGTCTAACTCGAGCAACGGCGGCAGCAGCAGACTTGTGATGATAATAGTATGTTGATGGTGCATTTATAGTTCTACTAGTGCTTTGCCCCTATCAGCAATAATGGGGCGACAAGACAATTCACCATTATTTGCGTTCGCTGTTCGCTGCTGCAGGCGCTGCTACAGCAGCTGGGAAACAGTACACGGGGTAGTCTGGCTATCTGTTGGGCAGCTGGATGGTAGCTAGCGTGGCCGGACTCGCGACGGCTGATTCGTCTGGTTCATTTGGCTGTGGGCCGTACTTGGTTGTCATTTTTGTTACTGCCGTTGTTATCGTCGCAGAAAGCGAAAGTAAAGTGAAGCGTACTAGCCTTATCTGCCTAAAGGAGACAAACGAAAGACCGAACTTCGATACCTACCATCATACATATGTGCGTGCGTTACTGCGAGATGGTAAGGTTCGCTGACAGAGTTCTGACTAAAAGCCAACTGAATTGCTTAATCGTGCGTGGCATCGGCGGCTACAGCAGGACCAGCTACGGACACAATAGCACCCGTCGAATATTACCGTTGAACGGATGACTGCTAATGTTCTGTTGTAATGTTTGTCGATAGGTTATAGGGAAAGCAGTAGCACCCCAGGGCACAACTATACACTGCATTGTATAATAGAATAAAGTTATAGAAAATTAATTATAATTCGTGAAAAAGCCACGAAAAAAAAATTCTGATTCACTCGTTTTAAGCAAATCGTACGAACGCGGCTCTCTTCAAGAGGAAATCCTATACGTATAGGAACTAAGCGTATTATTACTATTATTGCTTCACTTTATACGTCCATCATACCTAAAACCTACGACGTATGGGTTAACCTGGAAAATCGCTGGACGACTGCGGCCTGATGCTGGTAATTTTTTAATATTGAGCTTTTTATTGCATCATTATTTGCGCGTCAAAAAGTGCTTTTCCGATGTTTAGGGGATAACCACTATGTTCGCTGGCAACTGGCAGATGAAGTAGTTGACCTCAGAAGGCCGGCAGACCTCACTGATGCTCATCGCTTTATACGAGACAATGGCCGTTCGCTATCATGGACAAGCTATGATGAAAGACGCCGTCAAAGACTGCGATTATTTAACACGTACTGGTTCACTGGTTTGTAACTACCACAACTGCATGACTTACGTCGTGCAGGAAACTCTGTTCTCGTTGTCATTGGTTTACTGTGCCCTGTGCTGCTATCCGCCCTTTTGTCTGTCTTTTCGTTTCTACCGGCCGTGATTTTATCCATAGTTAATTTTTCTCTAAATGATGTTGTCAGATAAATGCTGTATAATTTATGCTCATTCAGGAGCCGCGTAGCCATAAGCCTAACCGAGAAAAAAAACAACGACCGACGGCAAAACCTATCGAAATTTATCTTGCAATAGTAGAGCTTCCTTAGCGCAGGTATCTATATGGGTATTTTAGCTCAACTTTTTTAGCAGGCAAGGACTAGACAGAACGACTATAATCATCACAAATATGATGATCATTGTCATTATTGTCTTACTTACAGCTTGCCATTAAACACAGCAGAGCAAAAACAAAGGGCTTAAGACCTACATAAGGAAGACGCACGAAAACTCTGCCAAATCACTTACGACCGCCATTCGTTACAAAATGGCTGCGGCTTCTGTTACCTCTGCTGCTGCGTAACGTAATAGGCTGAGGCAGACTATGCGTCGCAGGGCGCTCGGGCGGATCATCGTCGTCTCCAAGCTGATCTGTTTTTCAGCCTCACCGCCATCAAGAGGCATGTCCAATCCTATGGACGTTCGTTCGGACGGTGGCATCCGCTCTTGGGATGACTATTTTGACTGCGGCTTTATTTCACTTTCAACACAACAACAAGCGTTACGTCAGGCTTTGGCTCCTAACGGGATTTGCCCACGGGAAGCTATGCCACAATACTGCTTAACGCTATGGTAACAACTGCTCTAGATAATGCAGCTAGATAACAGAGAGTGAGGACTGGGCATGGAGAATTTATAGTGAAGTAGTACATATGCATTATAGTCAACGTGGCAGTCGGGCCAATAGCTCTTGCTTATTTTAGCCCCGGTGGCAGCAGTTCTAAATCACTAAGAGCTGTTGCAGCACCGTCGACGGATCAGTCAGACAGATGCGTCGGTTACCACTGTGGGCGGCGGGACGGAATGGCATTATACCGTCCAATCTCTTCCAGGGCCTCCAGGTGTATGGATGACACTCAGTTTCATTGTTCTAGCTGCTGATACAGACGTTGTTCGCAAGGTAGTCGAAAAGAAACAACCTGACGAAGTAAACTCGAAGTAATATCATAATAAACACCGGCTGGTCATTATCAGCCATTATTATTTTGTCCCTCTTCGTCTGCTAGCTACTGAGTGAGCGCCCCTTCAGGAGCATTTTGTAATGCCTTCTGCTGTAACTCTAGCTTACGTACGTCACTCGTTCGAAACGGAACATGTGCATTGCTACCGCTGCTAAAGAATAGCAGACGGTGCGGGTTAATAAACCATGATTATTATTTGCCATCTTCAGGGCTATTGGTGGTTGTGTGGGCTTTTTTCGGCGACAAGCCTTCTTACAGTTGGCGAAAGGCGTTAGTGAAACAATTGCACAGCTTTAGCTCTTGGCCCGCTGTTCGCTAGCTGGCCTGTCGTTGTCATTCTGCTTGAAAAGCGGAAGCGACAAAGACAAGTTGGAAGACGAACTAAGGACGACGTGGGAACATCTGGGAATAGAAGACTTGGGGAACTCCGGATCCCTGGATAGTGATCATTACGTTACAATTGCAGATTCATCTTGCTGCCATTATTGTTAGATTGGTGTTTTTTTTTTCGGCAGAGTATATGTGATCTATCATCGTCTTTTCACGACATAAATGTGACGCGGCTGGTCTTTGTGTAATGTTGCTAATTTACGATACGCCGCTACCTGGTCCGTAGCAGACGATAGAATGAGGCTATAAAACAGAGGTGAACGTAAAATCATGACGAAAATTAATGGTTGATATGCTGGCAGTTAGAAGCTGATGTTTTAATTAGAAAAATCTGTAAGGAGATTCTGAATGCCTTTGAGCATTATATATATACTATCAATTGAATTGAAAGACGCCTTATAGCCGATCCCATCAGCTTCTTTTGATCGTGGCCAGCCAATTACACCTAATGAATGGAAAGCTTCAACGTATGACAGGACAGAAACGAATCCGTGTAGCTTCGGTTGCTCAATGTCCAATGTGAAATGTTAGAGTAATTATCGCATTATGGCGGAACCTTGTAGACAAATGGCCGTCTGAAATCTGTTGTTATTGTGGGTGTTTGAGGTTCGTTGAACAGCTTATAATGAGTCTTGTCTAGGAGATAAGGATGCTAAACCGATCCGAGTTTGAAAAATTTCTATGATATGATATGATATGAAATAAAAAAATGAAAGAATTAAAAAAAAATATATATATATATATATATATATATATATATATATATATATATATATTTTTTTTTTTTGGAGAGATGCATTAATACGGGTAAATTTGTATATGATTTTTCTTGATTGAATTGATTGTGTTTCGTCGAGCAGTCACCTTACTTCAAGTTAAAAATTTCCTATGAAGTTAAGTGTTGTATCTAAATAGTGTAAGACATTACATATTAACTAGTATCTTATCATATAATGTTTCTCACTTGCAGGTAATCTCTCACATCTATATCGTCTAAATCGAAATCAGACTTATTGCCAAGACCGATCATATTGGAAATATGGATAGGATCGGTACTACGGTAATTATTAAATGGAATTTCTTAAAAACCTGTTGTAATGTAGTTCCTTATAAATATATACCTCGCCCGGAACAACAGGGGTCTATGCACTGTCTCAAAGGCTTTGGACAATGCAGAAGGTGACTACGACGAGTGCTTCGAAACGAAAAAAGAAGCACAGTTTTTTTTTGTTTAATTAAACAATTTCGTGCGCATATATATGCTTAGAATTTATGAGATATATAGGCACGAAACTAGCAGGCAGTCCGGCGGTACAAAGGACACCATTTCTATACAACTTACCTCATTCGTCAGTGAGTCACCTCTAATTTTGAGGTTATAGAGCCCTAAGTTTGACAGTGTATCCATATACATTTAGGAAGGTGGTCCTTCGTAAATAAGCATAGTGATGTATATAGTTAAATTTATATAGTTTCCAAGAGAATAAGAAATAATAATTCCCTATAATTTGTTATAATTCAGCACTTTTTTTTTCAGCTTCATGTTCGGAATTGGTTTATACCGCCTCATATACATCGTTCCTAATGTAAAGTATTTTGTTAATATTTACATCTCATATCTGTACACTATTAATGCAGCGAATTCACGTATCATTTGTAGAACAGGGCATACATTGTAGAATCAAAAATTTAATGGGCAAATTGAAATGTTAGCTTATATGAACAGTATTCTTGGCTATTTCGGCCCCATTTCACAAGTCGACTGCGCTGCTACACGAAACAGCTTACGCAAGGCCTATGAGTCTGAATAGCAGAAACCGTACCTTAGCCGTTAGTCGGTACCTTCACATTACCCTCAACGTCCGTATCTGCTCGTGTCGTATTTACCTCAGTACGTAGTTATATATATTGAATATCGTCTACCCAATGCTGCCTGCTTTAGCTCTCACCGGATAAATATAAACTGACCATTATTTGTTGCCATTCAGAACAAACGAAGGACACGCATAGCAATTTACTAGTGATTGTGTCTCCCCCTATTGATGTCTTTGTGAAGAATAGGACCAAGGTGCCTGTTTTCTTCTACCGGACATTACATCAAGCTGTGGCCAGGCAAGAAGACCTATACGACGCGCATTTTTGGCTATGTAAAGTGCGTTCATATAAGCGACGCGCAAATGTAAGTTCTATTTGGTAGTGAAACCGTTCGATCACGTTGGAACTAATACCGAAGTACGTATTTTTTGTCAAAGGTACGCAATAATAAAGCAACTATGGAGGCAGGCAAAGAATAGAGTAACAGACAATATAGCTAGAAAATATCGATTTGTTATTTTGCTTCATTTTGGCTTTGCGCGTGCGCGTCCGTCTTACTGAAGTGATTTTTTGAAAAATTTTACGCCCCCGTAGCGTTGGCGCCATCGGGGCTTGGCTTCTAGTGGTAGGTATCGCACTGTACAAGTGCTCCGAATTCGGAGAAAGTTTTTTTTTTGGTTTCGATTCGAACCATTAATTATGAACTAGAAATAAGTGCGATTCATAGAAGCGCATTGAGAGGAAGATGAATTAGCAGGAGACGATAGCAGCAGAATTAAAAAAATCGTTATGCCAACGATTCATGGCCGTGGTAAACACCCTCGCCTGGATTACTACGCTTATTTAATCCAGATCTAGAAAATTGTCAATAATGTTTTATGGTTACTTATTTGACAGTGCCACATGATTACTCACAGCCAACTGCTCCGTCTAGTGTTGGCGCTCAAATCGCTCTATATACTATCATATAATGTGCCACATTCTCTTAAATACGAGGTATCTGCCATTATAGCCAACACTTTAGGCAGAATTACATTTTTTTTTTTGGCTATATCTCGCACATATTCGTCACGCAGATCGCTAAATACGCTAACAGTTTGTCTTCGTTCTGGTGCCCCTCCAATCTACAGCCCGCTAGCCCCCTTTCGCTATGCTTCGGTGCCAAGCTTCATCGATTATAAAACCTCTTCAACGCGACCGTTTAGCGGTTCCACTTAGTCCGGCAACAGTAAATACACAACAGGTCCCACCAAGGGTCCCACACTGGTCTACGGAAACATCATTGCGGGCCAGTACAGGTATCCATAACACATAGTACAGTTACTTCGCCAGCCGGCAGATATTCGGTGAGTTTGTGCCCCAGAGTATCCGTGCCGTTACGAAATTAAAACGTAGACTCACTCATCCTCTCGCCTATCATCCTGCTGTTTCATCTACATGTTTCTACAATGCGTTATCGGCTTCTATAGCGGTGTCGTAGTCGCGCCCATCTCACCCATTACCATCACTGCCAACATTTCGGTATGAAAGCGATTCGAGAAGCGACGGAGGTCCGTCCTGCGGTTTGCCTGTTCGCCCGAACAAAGTTGCCCGATGCGCAGCGGCTCCTGGCAGGCATCAGCGTCGTAGCCGACAATTTGGCTTGTAACCAATTCGGTTAATCGAACCGATACAGCCTTCCTGTCCTATCGTGCACCGACGTGGTGGGAAGATGGCGGTGGGGAGAGGGGGAATAATTGCTTCAAACGGTGGCGACAGCGGTCGCAGTCGCAAGAGCGGGCGGCACGTAACTTGTGAACGACGTACAGAGAATGGATGAGAAAGAAACGATAGAATAAATGGCGTTCAGCAGCGCATATTGAGTCAGGCGGGATACCGAACCCGAAAACTACTAGCTATTACGGCTGCTGTGTAGTGACAGATACAACAATGGCACGAAAATCAGCAGCGATGTAGAATTGTCACGAAAAAAAAACATAGTACAGATACTTTTGTATCTGCTTAATATGTTGATGGTGAAAAGCAAGGACAAACAACAATGCCAACACAGAAATATAACATGTAGTGTGGTACAGAATAACATTGCACTAGATAGCGTAATATAATAGAGTAATTAATAAATAAGGTAGTAACAAAAAGATAAGTTGTCTTTTTTTTTTTATACGGCGGCAGTCGCTTCTACGTCTGACAACTCCTACTTAACGCCCACCCTGCTTAACTATGTCTTTAAAAAATAGCACGGAAAAACAGAAACAACGACCTCCTGAGGGGGAGAACGACTGAGCGAATCAAATACGCTTTCACTCGGTAGCCAAATTTGAAAGTGCCTAAATCGTATGTCGAATTAACGCCAACCGTAGAAGTGTTCGGGGCGCATATCGAGGACTGGGTACATAAGGCGCCGGTTAGAGCAACATCGACAAAGGTTAGGGCTAAGTGAGTGCCGGAGCTACTTTTAGATAAAGGCAGCGCCGGCGGCGTTTTACGATCTAAATTCTTATCGGGGAAATTTGTTGTCGTTGAAGAAGGCCAAGTCTGCCTTGCTCAAACGAGTGATGAGTCCAGTTTACAACGAAGAACTGCTTTGCCTAGTTGCCGCCTAGCTACCTTTTGTTGTAAACCCAGGAAACAGTAGAAGCAGTTCAAAACCTAAGAATACCCAAAAAGGCTGATCGCATCACTCCAGGACAAAATGACTGATATCGACTCAGAATTCTTCGAAACTAAAGCAATGACTTGTAATGATCGGAAGGTCAGGTCAAACGCAGATTGCCAAATACTTACTAAATTTCTAAAATATGTATTTGCAGAACAGGAAATTGCTATAATTTAATCTGTATCTGTAAATATTGCATTTATCGTGCCGTATCGATAATATAGCACATTATCGAACGAACTGCAGTGTTATGCCACTGTGTCTGACCCAGCTAGCGACAATCTGTTAGATCTTCAAGATGCCCACGCGTTAAAACGAATGATGATCTCACATGTTTCATATTGGGATATATAAGCTTTAGAGTGAAAATAAATACTAAATCATTATAACATAGGACAAGGGGCGTTTCCGAGATGTCGCCTGTTCGCAAGAGCCCGCTACGTTAAACTGACAAGTTCTACTGTCGGCAGATGGAGACTTATCAAACCGCAAGTTTAGTGTTTAGCTTAATCTGCTTAGATAATTACCTCTACCTGATTTCAAGATGTCGTCGTAAAGTGTTCACAAACGAACGGAGTTGAAGAAACCGCCGAAGTACCATGTGTTATATATGAGCGCATAATCATAGAACGACAATGCATGCTAGGACATCTAGTAGAGGAAACAGTGCTACGGTATCAATAGGAAACGAAATTTTGTGAAGCAAGTCTATTTTAATGGTAAATAACAAACACTCAATCAGCTGAGTATCTGTGCCTTTCAGTTATCATATATTTACCTAGTTAATGGATGAAATCGCCAAATCGAAGAAAGAGAACGTTTTGCATCATTGGCTCTATGGTACATATAGCGATAGAAAGAACTAATGCGTTTCAGAAATCCATGTGTTCATTTATAGGAGCTGATTTGACCGTCCTTGCTGAACCTGTCGGTTTCCAGCTGTTTTCACTATTTTAACAACTAAAATTTTAGTAGTAATTGTAAATATTTACAGTGCACAGCTTCCTCATCAAGGCGACATTTCTCTAGTGACATGGCAAATCGGGCCGGCTCTCACACAAACAAGAACAGTTCCACGACGTAATTGTACGGCCGTGCATGGCTACTTATACGTGGGTATTTGTGTGCCTGCTCCTGGTAAATCAGCGGCATCAACCGAAAGACAAACGCACGTCCAATAAATAGACTCCGTCTCCGCTGATTGTCGCTGTGAAGGCCCATGATGTCGTGACAAAAGTCGCTTCTAGAAGTTTCGTCACTCGAAAACGCGGCCACACAGACCAGCATATACCATCCAGATCGTCTTCTGGAAGTAAACGTCTATTCCTTTACTTTGAGTCTATTCATCTAGCAATACAAAGCCAGCGACGATGGCAATAAGAATTGGCTTGCGCTAATATCCTTCACTGCCGAATACGACTAGCTGATGGCATTTTTGACGCGGTTCGCAAATAGACTAAGGTACCCGAAAAAATCAGCTCTAAACTGGAGTCGACGGTATTTCTTGTACAGAAGGACGCGTCGTGGGTGAAATAGGACGATGGTATTGTCCCTATGATGTCTAACACTCAGCAAAGATTGTGGCAATAGAAACTGTGACGGGTCATGTCCATCCGGCGAATGGCATGACTAAAGTAGGGAAAAACTGTATAAGAACGTACGTATATCAGTTGCTATTCCGTCTAGCAAGATATCCGACCGGAAACGAGAAACAAGCTTTGGAATAGATTAGTCGAGAGGCTCGTCAAACGCCTATTTTGGGAAAAAAACAGTAATGCTAGATGGTGACTAACATCCGTTTAAAAAAAGTTTTTAGATATCTCCGGCAACGTCCAGCTGATAGCGCTATTTACATGTATATACATGTATATATATATATATGGCTGCTATCGACTCAGTATTGCTATAAGGATGTCTGTGTAGATACAAGGTCTATTACACCGCGAGAAAAGTGCTAGAACTCTTTGTTGACGTGGCTATTAAAGAGACAGGTGGAAGAATCAAACCCAATGATTGAAAAATTTGGGTTTGCTTGCCATAAAATTTTCCGTAAAGCAAATATGAACAAAATCTGACAGATTAAAAAGTTCTATTTTGATACCGAAAACGAATAATACTTACTTTATTTGTAACTTAGCAACTAGACGATAGTCGCCATTGTTTTCAGTGACCTGATTGTACATACGTACCAGGCACTACAGGATTTATCTTGCCACGCACACGTCTATACTCCAGACAGCACTTTGCGCACTTATTTGATAGCCGGCGGGCTACAATGGGACGTAAAGGGAAATAGGGCTACCAGCTAGACATTCCCGGAGACATCTAAAAACTTTTTCCCTGTTACGCCGCCCACTGAGCGGTTGCCAACAATCGCTTACTTTCAACAGAGTTTTTCCACGACGAAATTATATATTGACGCTTTTACTTTTTCTTTCGTATTTCTCAGCCGGCGTTGCCACTTCGGCAACTATTGTTACCAATGGTGATACCTGCGCATGCGCAATCAAAAGCAAAAGTTCTACCGCGTTGGGTCTGTAGTCGTTCGATTTAGTGGCATGGCAGCGAACAGATAGATGGATCAAGACGCTGTGTGTACCATCTAGGAACATGTAGTGTTTATAACACGAGCAGGGTATTGGGGGATGGACGTTAGTGGGGTTTGTTCGGGCAAAAGCCATATATCTAGATATATATGACATATGCATATATATAGTAGGTCGGCTTGTATGAAGGTAGTGGAACCTGTGTATAAAACGTCGGTCGACGTGATGATAGCGTTGATATAGGACAGGGTAGGACAATTTCAGCGTATAGATCAGCGTTCAGTTTGTAGACCGTTGTTATTATTATTATTGACAAGCAGAACCAATGTGTCGCATCAGCAAAGAGAGAGAGGATATTTATTATAAAGACAGTGTCTGCTAAAATTATCGAGATGCTTCAACAGTCTTGAAATCAGCAAAAAGCCAGTTGATCAATTTAAATTTTTAGTATTCGGTGCTCTGCCATGATGCTTTGCCCTCAAATGTGGTACATGTTAGCTATGATAATCATTGTCTACATCCACTTGCTTTCCCAGTGTATTAAACATGGCAACTTCAGAGTCCTTCAACAACAGCAAGGACAGGGTTGCTTCTCTGCTGTCGTTATTATCTCACGGTTGTTTCTAGCCTCATTTTGATACAACGTTTCTGGAGGTTTAAGAATGAGTAGTTATAATAATTATACATTTTATATATCCGAGAGCATTGCCGCTAGAAGAGTGTAATTACCGTCAACGCCCCGGGTTTGCGGACAGGACTATGAGCGTTGCGATGTCTGATGTCCTCCTCCGCCCTCTTTCGTCTCGAACCTCCATCCGATAATACCTCCGCCCCTCCCCCCTGTCATTGTTGCTATTCTCACTGATTTTATTGTTATTCTCGCCATTTGTGCTGGCAGCTCTCTCTTTCTTTCTTTGCACCTCTTAGGTCCGTTGCAGCCGCACGCCTAGCGCGAATCGATGAAGCGGACTTGCAACAATGTTAAATTCGTTGGGTCGGTGCAGCTTTGTATTGGGAGCCGTTATCTTGTTGCCCTGCCGGCGCTAATAGCAGCATTACTGACTGCTCCGGCGTCTGCTGCAGCAGACGACCCTGACCTGCATCGTTTTCATCACCATCATCAGCCTTAGCAGTCTGATCTAGCGCAATACAGCAGCAGAAGCAGCAACGAGACTAAGTGAGTGGCTGTGCCGAAGGCGGCTGCGGCGCCATGACCCATAGCAACAACCGTTTCATGAGCTTTAATGGCATCAACATTGGCATATCAGTGCATGCGTTTGTAATAATAATGATTTACACACAGCCGCTGTACGACTGTAATTATTGTAAAAGGTAATTTATACATTAAATAGTAAAAATTGCGGGTAAGCCTAACGAAAACAACGACGACCAACGAACGAACGGTACTCAGTGTGAGCACAGCACGCTTTTTCGTTCTGTACATGTTTGCCTCTGTCGAGTGCTAGTGTACGGAGCTGGAGTATGAACGGTTCGAGAGTTATAAAGAACAGGGAGAGGGAACAGCGGCAAGTTTGAAATGAGACAGTCGACCTTTGAGTTTAGGTTCTCTTTATACTATGGTTTATTTAAGCAGTTGCATCTGATTGCTATATATATATATATATATATATATATAATATGAAAGAAGACTAGGTTTGATTCGAGAATGAAACATCTCCGAATGAAACATGTATCGAATCCTATCTAAAGGATAACACCAAACGCTCCTACTACATAAAGATGTCTACCAAAAAATTAAGATTATTCTCATGCATGTCAAATGAATTCGCATTCAATTGTTCTCTTAGATCTCGCGTACCGACTGCTATTTCCTTTTTTCTCAAGCGTTGTCTCCCCTTTTTAGATGTCATAAATTTTCGCGCATTCTAACGCCCTATAAAACTGAGTGTACTTTGTTATCGACCACACAATAATCACATGGCCATCGTACAGGAGACGAGTTGATATGATCGGGTCTATATAAGATGCACTCCAACTCTTTCCCTTTTTTGCTTAAGCTATGTAGTGGGGCGAAAGGAAAAGCTCTCGGCTGTGCCCCAGAAACGTTGCCCAAGCAGGCCAGTGTTATACGTGGCCAAGTTATCCTACGAAGGTCGCTAGCATAGTAACGAAAATAGCGGCGTGAAACGCAGACAAAATGAAGCCTGGGACGATGGCATAGGATGAAGTGTAGGACGCCTGAGGGAGGTAGACAAAAATGTGCTTAACGGGAAACTGCGGTAGTGAAAAAGGGAAGCATCAGGCAACCCCAACGTTCATAGGGAAACCACTTTGAGAAGGGCAATTTCAAAGAAAATCGGAAAGAGGGATTGCTTCTGGGTAAGCCTCAGAACCCTTTCTGTTACGACCCAATTCAATCGACATAAAGGCTTGATGCCCCTCAGGAAAAAGGTATCTATCGACAGGAGCCTTGAATTGGGGACACAATGAATAACGTATGGGAGGAGAAGGGCAAAGAGAAATCGGGAAGTAGGTGATGGCCATAATGCCCTTGAGGAAATGAGGGCCCGTTGACCGCCTCTTGGGTTGGATCGTTCGTTCGTCGGTACTGCATGTGATGGCCAGCCGACGTTATTTGGCTGACTAGCAAAACGTCTCCTCGACTTTTGTGCCAAATAACTAGTCGCCACAAAGTTTCGGCTCGGGGTCTATTCCCATGCGGAGATGACGTGGGTCAAACGACCTTACATGGTGCACGGTGGCCTCTGTCGTTGTTATTGTTGCTGTCGCTGCTGGCACCAGTCTAGCATTAAGTAAGCTGTGCTGGCTCTCTCAACATAAAGAAAAACCTATACACGCGTGTAAACACGTGTGGTAGTACAGATGCCAGTTAAGACAGCGGCCGAAGAAAAGTAAACGAACGAAAGGGGAAACGGAGTTCTTCGTACGCTTCGTGCTATTTTCGCAGTGTTTTTATATGCACGTAATATTTCGCCAGGAAATGATAGCATAACATTAATTATGGCATGGGAAACTTCGTTGCGCGGTCTTTCTTTGAAACATGCTAGCATTCTTAAAATCAAAAGCACATATTTTAAGAATAAGTAATGACAAAATGACTTTGATAGGGACTAGGTCGACTCTGACGTTTCTACATCATATTACACATACGTCTTTGTCTAACTTTATATAGAATACTTATTGGGTGTTTTAGTTAATGCATGTTTAATGCGCATTTATAAATCGCCTCGTCTCTGTCGACGAGGCAATGACGCATTTACATTATCTACTTAGGAAGGTCGTTAGTTACGTTTTGATAGGGCAAGTCAATGAGAAGGAAAGCTTATGTACAGGCGCATATTGATAGGCGCACTATAAAGACACTCTCCTTGGCTTACATGATTAATCCGGTACCCAGTCGGTGTTTATGATCAGCCCATAAACAATTATCGTTTTATAGAACGAAGTGAAAGCTTCAGTGTTGATCGAACTACTCAACCCTACCGCAAGCTTAAATAGCCAAAAAAAAAAGCCACTTTTGTATCCTTTTAACTGACGGAGAAACGTGTTTTTCCTTAGGTTGGTTAGGTGACACTGAGAATTTTTATTTTATCTCATTATTCCACTATTGGGATTATTACCGTTACCGTTGTTTCTTGGTAAAATGTCTAACAAAACTCCATAACTGAGGCACCCACTTGCTCTGTACATTTGTTCTACCGCCGATATTGTACGCTGGACTATGGCGAGGACTTGCTGGCAGATTTCTCGGATTGTTAAACCCTTCACAGGTCTTACGTTTCGTGAACATATACACACACACATATATATATAATTCTGTTATATTTACATGTTCTTGAATTTATTGACAAGCACCGATCTGAAATGACTTCACGGTAGCAACGCCACTAATAGCAATGATGAACATAAAACTAATAAGCTATGTGATAGTAAAACTGGCGATATGACGTCTGTAAACTGAGTAAGATGGAAGATAACAAAAACAGTAGTAGTACTGATGATTCTATTAATGGTGTCCAGCCTTTTTTACTTTTTTTTTTTCTTCTTTAATTTGCACGATCGACAACATATCATTGAAATTTCGAAAAACAAAACACAGCTGCTGCTGCTACTGCAGCGCCACATCAGAACGACCGATCGAGGTCCCTTTTCCTTGTTGTGTCGAAGTCGCCCGGCGCTTTTATTTATTGTGTTTGTACAGTGCAAGAAATCCATGTGCAGATCCCTTCATCCTCCGCCAGTTTTATCTGATGCCTTGTTGATTTCTATCTTAGCTTTCGCGCACGCACGGCAATATAAATATAATTAAGGCCATATATATATATATATGTCATAAAAATAGTAACATAATTAATCTCATTTTAAACGAACGTTCCATTGCTACTGCTGCTAGTTTGTGTAATTACGACGCACAACCACAAGTGTTGATAGCTTGAGCGAATGAAAGGTATAACGAAATGACCGAGGCATCGGCCTGTGCTGTAGCACTAAATTAGCAGGTTGCGTAAGAGGGAGAAAACTCTAGATGAACCAGTTCGTCGTTCTCATGAGAATCCGTGCAGATCTGCTTTCACCAAGACGATTTAATAGCATAGGCCACCTCGGGCCTGGCGGTCCGTGATTGGCTGTCTCCTTCTTTTTGAGTTGCCGTCTTAATTGTTGTCGGACGATCAACCGACCAGTGCGGCGAGCGGATTACTGCCACTCAATTGCAGTTGTAACCCTGTGTTCCGATACTTAACAACGGACTAGACCGAGCTACAGTGCAGCTGAGGAATAAAAGCCTCGACTCTATTTACAGTTAATTTGTAAGTTTCACTGGATGTTTACATGTCATATTCAGCTGAAGGCCCATCGCCATACCTAACCCATATGTCGAACCTTACAGACTTGCCGCCCCTGCTCCCCTTCTACAGAGATCCGATCATACGATACCTTGTTGAGTACTAGCTCATTTACAACTGTTCGCTATGCTAATATGCTGTGTACATACAGTTAGCTACAGGGGATGGTGGTGCTGTCGGTATGAAAATGTATACTATTTTTATGTATAACGCGAATAAAATTTGCGTATGTATATATATATATATATATATATATATATATATATATATATATATATTTATATATATACGTGTCCTTAACTGGGAGCACGTGGAAAAAAGCTAATTGCTCTAACTGAGCCGTACTTCGTTGAAAAGGACAAATCCATAAGTCGATAGAAGCAAGGCAAAACTGAAAGGAACGGGAAAACATCGTTATTAGACGACGCAAATAATAACTGCCCCGTATATGACTTTATAGCTTTAATGCTTGGACATTGGCAGCTGCCGTTTATATGGAGGGCCCTTGGATATCGATGCATATAAGATCGTTCATCACTGAATTGGACCTTTGGCTTTTTTTTTCGCTTTAAATATCCCAATCTTTACATCCGCTATTGATGTTAAAAGTGGCTTTAGACAACTGTTCCACTCAGCTCGAAGCATGCCGTGGTTACGCTCAGCTTCGGACCTAGACCAAAGTTAAATAGGTAAATATGTCAACACGACAGGTACGTTGCAAGCAACCTATACCACGAGTCGACTAAGACCAGGAAAGATTTTACAGGCGAAAAAAGAATGCGGCAAAAATTAAAAGTGGACGAAATAATGCGATCCTTAAATTAGCCAGATAAACAGCCTTAGGCAAAATTCTTGTATTGTTTGTTTCAATTCAGTATAGTTCTATACAGACCGTAGATTGTGTACCCAATTTCGGCTAGACTTTTTATTGCGTTCAGTGTATAGGGACAGCATTTTACATTATTTCTATATGGGCTCTGCTCAGAGTTTCCACAAAAGGCCAAGTTCGACCGATCTAGCAGGCCTTTGCTGCCAGTGCCATGAAAGCTATGGAAACGATCACAGTCAACACTACATACACAGGATGCGCATGAAGAACGTCCAAGATCGAACTCCATTGCATAATACAAATACGATATGCTGTAAAATTCACGTCCGCATATGGCCACAGACATTCCCAGATTGTTTTCAGTTAGTTGTCTTTCACACTTGTCGATGTGCTCAGCGTTTAAGATGGACGTACGATCATGATCAGATGCCATTCCAAATGCAGGCACACACTTTTCGACGAATCGATCAGATGAGTGATGAATAAACGTCCTATTGATCCACTCGTCCGATCCTAATAAATCGTTGAGCTACTGTTGCGTTTGCTGCTGTTGGTACTGTTAATAACGTGCCACTCAGACTGAGTTGTTTTAGACTGGGTTGTCTTTCGATGCCAGAGCATGGAGTTTCTCTCCTAGTCCTTTCCGCTCTCTGTCTGCAGCGCAGAAAGGCTCGAACGGCGATTGCAGACAAGATGCGGAAGATCGGAAAGAGTCGGGCCGGATCAACGTTTAATCAGAACAATAGCATTTGCAACGCACGGTTCTCGACCGCCGGTTGACGCCTATGCAGGGCTCACATACCATGCTATATATACGTGCATGCAAATAATGGAGCAAAGAAGTAGGAAGTGCTCACTGAAAACACTACGGAACGCGTACATTCAGTCTTTTTCGTTCTTACACGGACGCCTATTTGCCTTTTTCTCGATCATTAGCGCTAAGGCAGAAACAGTGTGGAGACAATGATCAGTGGTTGATGAGTTCTGGCGGAGTCTTCTAAAATTATCGTATAGCCTAGATCAAATGTACTATACGCTAAACTAAATGTCCTAGGTCCTAGATTATTTGATCGGTATTTTTTTTTAGTACCGAATCGCAGTGTGAATGGTACGGCAGGTCCATCTTTGCTGCAATGATAAGGCCTGAGCGAACTCGTCTAAGTAGGAGAAGTAAATGCCTTTTCTACTACCCGTAGCGTAGTAATTTATAGTCTGGATGGATGCGTTGAAAAAATGGATAAGAATCAGGCAGTTCCGAGAACAAAATATGGCCGTCGTCAAACCGAGGATTACAAAAACACGACAGATATTTCTGTACCTGTATTTTTAATACATTTATCGTGTTGAACGTTTATAATTATAATTGTACGTTATACTTTCTTTTCTCACGCATAAATGCTTTGTTCCGAAGTGAACAATGGCATCCTTCACGACTACTCTTGTTAGTTCCTTGATGATTGTTTCAGTACTAGCAGATACTGTTTATTAAAGTTGAAGCTACACAACCTAAAAGGCAGATAGTTAACCAACCATGAAATGTCCGCATGCCTTATAAATCTGTTAGCCCTACCGGGCTTCGCGGTGGCTTCAGTAACCTGAAGGTCTCTGAATATCCGGCGCCAGACGGGCCAGCTTTTGCACACGGATCGTGAAAAAGCAGGAAAAGGAGGCAAGAATCACTATGAGCCGCCGGAGTCTATACAAGGATTACAGCCAAGGGAAAAAAATGAAATAGATGCACCCGTCGGGGGTTACTGGGTCAAGGTCGAAAGATTTACGGAGACTTTAGCTAAGCAGCGGCAGTAGCCATGGCAGCCTTTTAGTGCCGTAGATTGATCAAGAATGGGGCAAGAGGCTGTGCTAGCGAATAAAGACGGATTATGGGATAGGCACAATTTCACAAATGCTCAGAGAACTTCGACATTACCTAACACTGGATCCTCAGCATTCCGCTGTGATATAATCTTATATGTGTTTGATATGGCTGGCTGATTGCGTAAGGCATTGGTATAATATCTGTGAAAATCAGCTGGTTGTTTTCACGTTAGTTGGCAGGAGCTAAAAACAAGTCGCACAGTTGAGTATCGTCGAACTATGATATAAAACGGCAGCTAATTACATCTATCTAGCAATTTATCTAGTGCTCCAGTATCATACTGTTTATTGTGATTCTATTTTTATGTGGTCAGCAGTAGCGAAAGTCAACACTCATTGCTACAAATCCAGCTATAAATAAATAAATAAATAACGACCACCTATTACTGACCTTGAAACTTTGGCTGATCGGTCTATTGACCTACACAGTTCGTTACAACACACCTACCGTTGGCCTAACAGGCAACGTCAATAAACTAGCGCCATTTGTGATCACCCTCTCTTGCTCGTCTATTCGCCGTCATTCAACGAAACTCATAAGTGTGAAGTGGAAACAGAAAGGTTTTTCTGTGTCAAACAGAGACAGCAATTGAAAAAGCTAACTTTACAGTAAATGTCAACTTAAGTTTGTTTATCGCCTTCGGAATCAACTATTGAGTTCAGCGACGGCGGCGGCGGCGGCGGCAGACCCTTTACTGCGTTTCAAGATACCTTGACGTGGATGCAACAAGCCCTTCACGGCAATAGTCCTATCTACACATAGCGCTATTCATCCTTCGTACTGCTTGGCCTACGACGGACTCCGCTAAAACCGTGTAAAGAATAAATGCATCAAACGACACCGCGCTACGCGGAACTGTCGCATAAGTCTGCATTCCCTGGTCGAGGGCAAAGTAAGGCACACACAGTGAATGCTTTATGAGAGGGGGAAAAAGGCACTCTGTAAGGCTTATTTGCCCACACAAGTCAGCTTAGATGAGCCAAGAGCAATGTAGTCGTCGGGCTCTTGAATAATTCAACAATGCATCGTTATTCAGTGTTTCGCATTCTAGCTCTTTCCTGTCGAGTTGCCACCACCAACTCTCGGGTGTTTAGTATTTCCTGTCATCTAGATATATAATCAGCTGTCTCATTTAGCTATCGCGGCTGAGAGACAGCATCTTCTCCGAAGCTAGTTAAATCCCAAGTGGCTGGGCCAGAAGCGGCTGACTTCACGGACGTAAATCAGGCACCTCGTGTTCGTGACCATTTGCGAGACACATCGGAAAAAAATAAGGACAACAACGCGCAGACTCGGCCTTTTAAAAATCGCTAAAGAGAGACATAAATGCGTGCAAACTTCAGACCCTACAATTGTATAGGCGTTGAGGCGCATCGACAATCGGTATAATGGCGCAGAAATTCGCTGTCGTGAAATAGATGACCTATTTGATTGGGGGTCAGGCGGTTAGTTTCGAGGACTGTAATGTGTGATATACGTGGAACTCAAGTAAAATAATAAGGCACCGTGTTGTGTACCTTTATGTATATATATATATATATATATAATATTTAAACTACATTAGTAGTTTAGCGTGTATGTATTTTCTGACCATGTGTTTATGTTACCGTTTGTCCTTTTCCAAGCTGATTGGAAAAACATAAACATGTTCGTTTCTGACTCCAGCGCACGACAAGGTTTTTGTGGCTTCGGGTCCTCGTACATGATTTCATCACATTTACTATGGAACACCTAACTGTTTCTGTCTAGCTCTATTGGCTGCTTTTAATTTTGACATGTTGCCCAGAATGAATGGGTAGATAGTAGTAGTGATACAGCGCATAGTAGTACTTCGCAGAGGCTTTCTCGGTGCAGAGAGTCTCTGAAGTTGAAACAGCCGAGAATTGACTTTAGCAAAAACAGCGATACGTAACGTCAATTGCAGTTCGCTCAATAATCCGGCTAATTAATTATTTACCTGAAGAATTTATATCGATGCAGGAAACAGTCGATGACGCTTACGAAACAGCAAAAAGCATACGGAAAATACGAAGAGGGACACTTCGGTCGAACGTCGCTGGAGGTCTCTATTAGTTTGCTAGATGTGTACCCTGTGACCATTTCAATACAACACGTCCTTCTGTACAGATTAACATTTTCTCAATTGTATCTGACTAGTGATGTACAAATATATCTCGTTATATAGCGTACAGAAACGTCTGTCAAATCTCTGGATATACATTCCTTTTAATCATGTTCCGTCGCTTTCCCAGCCATTCGTAAGCGGCAAAAGATAGACACAACCAATTCAATCATCATACAACATAAAACAAATGAAATTCATAATCTGTACGTAACCGTCAAAGTATTGGACGCTGTGAGTCTTTCCCTCGATTCTGTTGCCAGCTGTATTGAAATCCAGCCAGCCATACAGCCGATAAGTCACGACTTAAAATTGCCGCTATATATGACGGCGTGTCTGACACGAAACACGCTCATATTCGCGAGTTAACTAGATCTGACTGATCGAGCTTGCCTCGCCCCATCGTCCTCGGCAGAGCGATCGTTAAGCGTCAATCAACACTAATTCTTGCATACTTTCCCGATCGGTGTTGATCCTCTGACGACACTGGGGTAGTTCGTAGTGACTGGTCCAATAGCGACTTCGCCGAATGATTCAGCAATACGAGATCCCGTCTATGCTACCACGACACTATCTGTGTATACATGTGTTCGTTTACATGCACATATGCCGTATGTACTACCGTTAATCGTACAAACAGCGTACATCGAGCGTTGCGGCTCCGACTACAGAATGTAAGAATCAAAGCAGCTCTCCATTTTACTGTAGCATTCAGAAACAATGTCAGATTTCGGGTGGCCGTCGCCGATTGCGAGTTATTACAGAATGCAAAGGCGGACGCCAAAGGTAGTAGATAAGCGAAAAAAGCGTCTTCGTGTGACAGATAAACACGTGCGCATGATCAGCATAATCATTGTCACCATCCCTACGATCGTCTGTGATCATCACCATTATCATAACCGTCGTCGTATTGCTTCTTCTGTTTACGATTGTTTGATTCTATTTTCCTTCATTGTAACGTTGTTCGCCTCGTATGAAGAAATTGATGGGGCCACGTCCGCGTCGACGGTGGCGTTTTTTTCATTTCTTGTCAAGTCTCTGCGATTGTTGTTATTGCTGCGCTTGTCGCCATTGTTGTTGTTGCTTCTGCTGTTGTTCCTGGACCGTTTCATTCTTGGTTTGTCCAAGGTCAGACTTTTCCATTTCGCTGCTTTTCTGCCGTTGTTCAACCATTAGGGACGGCAGCAGCAACGGCAATCAGCCAAAGACGAAGGCGAAAAATGGACGCAGCTACCATTGGGTAACCCAATCAGATGGGCCGAGCGAGCAGCGCAGCGCTGGCAAAAGTGCAGAATCATTTCATGAGGCAAAGAACGAACGCAAGGGAAGACCAGCAGATCATAGCTCGTCGATGCGACAGTAGCTGTTTGCTAGGATTTGATATACTAAGGATACTATGTATACATATTATGGAAATTGCAAACGAAGTGAGTCGTCAGTCATTTTTCATCGGACACTGGTCAAGGCTTGAGATTTTTTCATTCGTATCAAGTTGGCTGCAGACCAGAGAGGAGCTGACTTGAGCTGCGATTGTCAATATGATGATGTCCGTAATGCTAACACCGGTACCCCGGCGCGGTAAAGGTATCCGTCTTATGAGTTAGCTCTAGCAGCGGAGTCTCCTGCGATGTATGTAGGTAGGCACGGTGTAAACTAGGAGTGATTTTCGATTTAGGCAAGCAAATTCGAAACAATCCTTCAGATAATAGAAGAATACACGGGAGTAGCTTCTACGGCACATTGAACTATTGCGTTGCAAGACTTTGAACGGGTAACGACATTTGGCCATTGTGATATATTTTCGTATATTGCTAACGTCTTTGATTGACCAAGTAAAAGTAACTTATCCACGATTGCGTGTTGACTTGGCCGGCGTGCGTAGAAAGAAGCGCGATTGATTTGCAGAACGAGTGCACCTAGATAACAGGTAATAAAACAGTAGAAATTAGAAGAAAATGGGGCAAAATTAAAAGAAATCAACTTATTCTGAGCCTGTACATCGCGCAGACATGTATTCCCGAATGGCAACAATAACGATTAGTAGTGAAGCAACGGGAAAAAGCTTTCGAATATTAGTAGATATGAAACTAATGGCTATCTAACTATAACATCTAAGCTATTCCCAAAGCGTCATGGCGTTCGAAACTCTCCTTGTCGAAACCTTGCAAAGCTGTTCCTTTTATAGATATGCCACAAGCCCAAATCATCTATCGGTAAACCAAAACATTCGCTGGGCCAAAACCAACGTTCGTACTCCAACAGGTAAAAATCCAAAGGATCACAATTTACGCTAGATCGGCTTTCACTACCTTGATAGCAATGTACGATTGTTGTTTCCGTTAGCGTGAAACGATACAAAATAATTCCGCTGGAAAAATTCTGCACATTATATTCGGTCAAATAAATAGGCCAATATCAGGATGCTCTGATAGCTTTATTTTTGTTGTCAGTCACTTGGGTCGTTGTAACCTAAACTGGACACTAACGACCGTCGATATCAACCGTTGAGCTATACCATCACAAGAAAGTCACAAATGCTTACCAGTTTACCATTGCAAATCTTTGCTTAGGCCATCTCATCGCAGCATCTCAGAGCTGCAACTCTACTTACAAATGGTACTTTTCATTTGTTTTCGCAATGATTAATCTCAATAAAGCATAAACTCGAGACTCCAGAACACGAATTCACCTACTTCGTGTCTGGATAATTTTAAGCGTTCGCTCGATTTATTTTCGATCATCTATCCATAAACGTTCTAATTTAATGCATTTGGCCCCACGGTAAACATGGCCGTACGAGCATGGCTGGCTCAATTTCAGCGTTGGTAAATGGTCACCATCGAATGTTGTTGGAGAAACCCCAGATAACATGTCCAGCAAGGCTTGTTCCTGCTAGATCTTCAGCGATAGCAAGTCTTTGATGCTATACCAAAGAAAAGAGGTAATTCCGAGAACTTATTCACTAAGTAGAAATAGCCGTAGCATTTAAAAATTCTAAATCTCTTCAACTTACAATACTAGCTAAATTGAATATCCAGTTCTTCATAGTTTGGTATTCCTCTATGATTTGTTACAATTTTAAAACTATAATAGAATAATTTATTGAATATCTTCTGGTGTAGGTGTATTATGCAGACCAGAAGCGATTCCAATTTCGACAAATATTTTTTTAATCGTGTTTGTCAAAGTCAAATTACCCCTCCAAGGAACTATTCTAACCCTTACCATCTTTATTCATGACCACGCAGTACGAGAAGAAGAATCTAAAGGAGCCAATCTAATAAACGTAATTTTTGTAAAATACGACGACGAGCTACGTTTGCGTCAGACGTCTAGATTAAGGGTACAGAGCGAATGCGTTCTCCCTCCGCTTCTCTCATCGTCCCATTCTGCCCCTCACGTTCGCTTTTTCTGGAGCAAGCACTTCATTGAATTGGAACACTTGTGTCCTATAAACACGAATCAGTATTGCTCCACGTTTTGGCCACTAGTAGTATGGTATGGTGCGTACGCACCGACAACGCCATTGAATCCGGTGGGTGCCGCGACGGCGAAGTATCTTGGCTTTGATCCGCCGGATCGAATGCGCCACGCCACAAAACAGCTGTTGATCTAATATCCCATGTATTTATTTGATGCATTACAATGGTAATACGATTCTATGTTATTTCATGTGCGTATATTAGAATATACAATATGCTGGTGCTAAGTGCGTGGGCGACCATGCTGCGTCGATGACGCTTCCAACTTGCAACGTCCAAGTGCGGTAGTGGCATTATACAGTAGCGTCTACCGAGCGCCGCGTCTCGTGCGTGTGTCTGAGCCCGGAAAAGACCACTAATCCGTGCGGTCTAACCTTTTTTCTTACTTCAGGTTTTCGAATGCTCGTTGTGCTCACATATTCCATTTTTAATCCTTTGCTCACTCATTCGCCTGTCGTTAGTATTAATGAGGGTAACGGTGTGTGTGTGTGTGTGTGTCGTTGTGTTTACGGTATAGAAATTATTGGACCATTTTCTATCTGTCTGACCATGTCAAATAAACCACTCAAAATTGTTGTTTACATAGATACTTCACTTAATTCTTGTAAGACTTGTTTTTCCATCAGGATGAATGCGTCGGCACGATTTTGCAATATATTCTTTTTCGTTTCCGGCCCTTGTAATCGATGGCCGTAAGAAGGAGCTCGCCCTTTCCCGTCCGTCGCCAGTTCTGGCTGGCTAAGGCGCACACGTTTACCGTCACCCTTCCGTTTAGTGGACAAATATATAGACCTCGCTATCTCGTTTGTTGCTACGCAATCGTACAGCTAGCCAAACATGGCATGCTGGAACATTCGCTTAATAAAGATTTGCCCATGTATGTAGACCGAGGAATTATAACGAAAATTTCGACAGAATTCATTTCAAGTCGTAGCAGACGAAAATGACGGCGTCTAGATTGTCCAATGGCTTGCGCAAAGATCTTCTTCGCGGAACCTTGCAACATTGAAGGCAGAAAAACAGTCTTCCCTAACATACGTGCTATGAGGCGTTGGTCTTAACAAAGAAAATTCGTCTGTTACCCTCAAATAGCATTCATTTTCGCTGTGGTTCTGACGAAAAAAGAAATCGAAAGGTGAATTCTGGTCAGTTATCAATGATGTGCTTTAATGATAATTAATGTTGGAAGATTAATGGGCAGATACTCTGCAGTGTCCTTATGCAACAATTAGATACTGTACACGGCGGAATATCCAGAATTCAACGTGGCATCTATTATACCTCGTAAATTAGACTGGACGGCCGGAGAGAAAAAAAACTACCATTACGAAACTGTATTATTTATCGTACTGCACGTATTTATCGCAATATTTTTCAATATATTCTTTTTCGTTTCCGTCTTACTTACTCTACGATATAGCGATACCAAATTAACGGTGTCGCAATGTGTAGCGCAGACATCGCTGGGTATCGTATATTGTTCAATGCTAAGATGGTTTATTCATGAATCAATCTATCTATTCTGACTGAGTATTTTCAGCAATAGCAAGTAACTTGTGTGACACCAGTCACCTTAATACTGTAAGTGTATCATATGTAGGGTTGACCGACGTGGCTCGCTTTGATGTGGCCTAGGCTCGACGTGCTCCTAACGTGCTACCCACAGACTGGGCCTCAGGACGGTGTGGAACAGCTATAAGTAATTAGATTGTTGTTGGCCTATCCTTATGCAGATAAATCGTTCGTCGTATAAGCATGACATTTGTTCAAACAAATGTTCACGGGTAAATTCCACAAGGTAACTAGACCAGCAGCTTTTCTACTTCGTGGTACTATCGCGGAATCTTCGCTTAAACGCGGAAAATGGCTGTAAATTTGGATTTCTATTTAAAAACATACCGAGAATACATGAAAATAATTTTGCACTGCAAAATATCTATTGATATTATTTTATCTACTTTCCGCGGACGACAGCACTTCTGGTTTATATTCCTGTGCTTTATGTTATAAAGTATTCATCTTTTTTACTTTAAACATAGATTTTTCGAACACTTTTTATTTGGCTCATGATTCAAGTTGAACTGAGCAAATTACTACACAGACATTATCCAGTAAATGCACGATGCACTCGCATGCAAAAACTGTTCATTAGAAAAGATGACTGTTGAAAAAACGTACTCTATCGATCACCATTGTTTGAGTGTATCGCCGAAATGTAAGCTCTGTTCCAGGTAGAAATACTGCTCCTCGAACAACTCGCAGCAGTCCTTAACGCATAACACTCGGCGCTTCGGTACCTAAGCTCCGAATTTTTTCTATTTTACTATGAGAGTTTACCCTGATGGTCTTTGGTAGGCTTTTATTTTCTGTGTTTTGTACAATATAAGATTATAGGATAGACTCTATACTCTTAAAACTTTCAATCTATGCTCCGTTTTTAGCCGATGAATGGGCTGGGTTCCATCGGGTGGAGGAATTCGTCTAGATGGGCGATCTTTGACTGAGTGTAATACCTTGGGATCCTGGACATCCGCCGGACCTGTTAGACGACCACTCAGTCTTCACAGTTAGGTTTTCAGAATTGCATTGGACCTGCATGCAGTTCGTAGCGTCACCTTAGGATTAGGGAGCGGGAAGAATTCGGGGTAAAGCGCGGGGTAAACTACGAACTTCACAACCGTTTTTCTAATAAACACATTTTACCTGCGTAAAGATATATAGGTAACGATATTTACAATAGCGCTAATATTATTAATTAGCAACTATTACTTCTTAATACACATAACCCAATAGCTTACCTAAATACAGCTGGTAATGCACACTTATTTATTCAGCACAAGTTGATCACATTTTCCCTGCAGCGCTATCTTCACATTGACAATACTTTAACGTGGACGATGCTGGTGGCCACTTTTTTATATGCTGGTCTGGCATTGGTTTCAAACATAGAACACGAAAAATTGCTCCCGACTATGACCAATTAAGTACGTTCTATATAAAAAAAAAAAACAAAAAAAAAAAAACAAAAAAAAACAAATCTTCTCTCCACGGAAAACAATATTTGGCCAACCGATTCCATTTTTTGCGCAAATTTTAGCGACCCCCAAAAAATCAGCTACTTCGAGAGATGAACTTGGGTCTTACAAACAAGCAGACAGATACAGACTATATTAATATAGTGAACGGATACATTAGAGCTTCATTAAAGAACTTGGTACCTATTTTGCTACTAGGTGCTATGTGTTTGTAAAAGGTGACACAGCGTTGTTTTGTAAGCGTGGAAAATAAGAAAAAAGTTTACGACGAAATGAACATTACATTTTATAGGGAAAAGCAAACTCTTGCTTTCATGTGTAATCGAACCCTGATTCTTCACTGCACTGTCCATGATACACCCCTACCTGATCATAAAAAATCGGCTCAATCGGTGCTTTCTAAAGTAGCGTTTTAGGTCGGACAAACCTGTTTTTCTAGACTATAAGAGCCCCGATGGCATCGTCCCAGGCTTGTTATCCCATTAAATACATTGCATTTTACCTTTATATGTGTAAAAGGCTAGTTATATCTACATCAGCTCAACCTTGAATAATGCTAGCTATTCAGATACAAATTTATTGCCACCAAACCTAATTGCTTCTTTCATCATATAACGTAGCTACAGGTTTCCACGAAACGAACGTTGAGCATACTTTAAGCCGATCGTTGAGGGCCCGAAAAGACATCATATACAGATCATATTATTGTTACCTATGTAGAGCCTTTTTGGCCGAGAGCCCGAAAGTGGTCATCTACTGGGAACACCTAAATAAGAAGAAGAAAAACGTGGCGATGCGGATAGGTATCCCGCAATTTAAAAGATGGTAAGGAAAACGCAACAGCATGTGAACCAGAAATTGGCAACTGTAGTTTACTAATGAATAATATCGGCGTCAATGTCAGGTGCCATCTGGTGAAAATCACCCTGCTAAGATTCCGCCGAGTGGTTAGACAGGACTGTGTGGGTCAAGGGGAAATTTTCTAAGACTACGCGTTTAATTATGGGGCACCCATACGTTCGGGTGAAATAGGTCAGCCGTTTTCGAGTCTCCTGTCAATAGCATATAGCGGGTTTTTGATAGCCGGCTTAGGGAGTGCACAGTATAGCCGCCAAGTATCAAGGCTGCAGTGTTGCCTGAAGGAGCACTTTTCCCGGTAAAGCGCATTTTTTCGATACGTAATTTAGTAAGAATGGTTTTACCCATGGCGCATTGACAAAGATAACTTTGCCTAGATGTACTTCTAGATAGACACGGACATCTCTGTAGACTACTCTCTAGGCGTCGTTTAAGATTTCGTAGTGCTCAGCGAGATCATATTGGAGTTGTTCTTGGTGTTTCCGTTAATTTCTGGGCATTGTTATGAGGAACGGAGGTTGAAGTCATCTAAAGTCTTGCTATAATCTGCTCTGACGGTACGTCAGCGTTTCATCGTACTGGGAGTTGTCGGTAAGGAGCGTCTATTATACGTATTTTGTGTAGGAAATATTTAGCATATTGCATTTTTATGCATGTCTACAGGGGAATCGAGTCGGCTAGTTCGCCAAAATGATCCGAAATGGACTTCGGAATTGCCTGTAGCATTTGTGTACTACCATCGTCTCTCTAGTTTAGGTTTATAAAATTCGCAAAATGGTCCACAAAAAGATTCATCCCACCAGTCCTTCAGCTGATGTCCTACCCTCCCCTCTTTCTTCCCGTACCGGTAGTGTCTTCTCGTCGCGACAACATGGTCAGAGCACTCAAAGTCGTTGTGTCCCACTTTTTGACACTGCAGAAAGGTTCATCTTATGCGCGATTCTACTGCAATTGTTTGCCGCTGCAGGACCATAGCAAACTAGTGGCCGGTGGTGCACTTCACGACGAATTCGTTCACGACGAAATTATCTTTTTTACTCCGGTGACCTCGGTATCTTTATAGACAACTCGCGCGGAGACGTAGTGAGAGCCGGTAGAAGCGTGCAGAGATCTCTGAGGTGTAGCGAGTGTCTGAAGTGCGCCTTTTTTGCTATGATACTCTAGCAGATTTTTTAAGTATGAGAAAATAAAGCGAAAAGGCTGATACTTATCTACACATGGGCGCTATTCAACTGATTCCGAATGGCGGTGTTATCTATGGCGATGGAACGCAAAACCAGTCCTGCACGTACAGATATGGTATATACCTTTAGTGTACGCCGAAAGTATGTAAACACATCGGTACGAATCGAGCTTTTGCTGTACCATTGTAGATAAAAAAAAAAAAAGTCTGTGGTTGAATAAAAACTTCTCAAAACCGGTCTACACAAATAAAATATAAAATAAAGCTCTATTGGAACTCAAAAAATGGGTTTGGTGCCGACTCAGTATTGCCTCAGTTCTGGCTCACTGGAAGAGAGCTCTAGAGGCAAATATCCGTGTATGTTTGGCTTGTCTTTCATCCTCCGCGGGTATTTACATTGGTTTTTTTTATTATTAGTAAAATCTGATTGACCAAGTTGGCCTGTCATGCTCATTATAATCATCAGCCAATCGCTGCTTGTTTTACTGCTATCTCTTTGTGATTCGATTCTGTCATCATACGGACGCCGCGGACTTTCACTATAATCAGTAACTGTGGCCGCTGTTGAATTGAACGCTGTAAATCAAGTAAGGCATTGTTATTTTCTCTGTTTTTCTTTTTTAAACTTTCTATTTGTCGCACTGTGCGAATTTTTCCGACCGACCCGGTGAAACAGCATCGGTCGGCGTGAAAAGTATCCGGGTATATTACTGTATGAAAGGACAATCTCGGCTGCTTTTCGACGCTGGAATTGTGTTCGTTGCGTAGAAGCGATATATTGGCTGCCAAGCTTGAACTGTGCTACCCCCTGGTAGCGCAGTCCAAGCTCATTACTAAAGCGTTGTTTGAAGATAGAGACAGTTGGCCAACGATTGGGCAGCAGCACAGGACTACGAATTGGAGACGGAGAACGACTATACGCAAATGAAGATCTCAATGATGAAATGCCACTTGTTTTTCTTTGTATCACTGTTAATGGTATTTCTACGGCTCTGGCCGTTCGAAGCAGTGTAACAGAGGCGTAAATTGTTCTACGTGACATTGTCCCACAGCTAACAAAGAGAGATAGGCGTAAAAGCGCCCGATATTAATTTGTCACATCCAAATAGACATAAATCTTTTTAATGTGTATTGTTTACTAGTTAGATTAGAATCTGTTGTTGCATGTATACAAAGCTACCATGTAGTCGGTGCTTGTAGATAACGTAGCCCTTGATGGGGCTTGAAGTTTGAACGTAAACCTCAACTAGATTTCCTAGAAGACTTTGCCTGCCGCCGCGGCAGATTGAGTTCAGATCTGCAGTTCTTCGAGAGTGGGTAGTTTATAGAGCTTAACTATTTATAATAGTTGATTTATTGATATTTGCGAACATCAGTCTATTCGGAGGCTGAGACGGGTTCGTGTCCCGGAGATATCAATCTTACATTGTAATTCTGATTTGACCCACATTTGGACTGTCCTCCATTTCGCTAAGTTCGGTCAATCGATCAATGCAACATATCTGAATTTCTCGTTTATCTACAAGCATCCTTTGTTTATAATTTTGCCGATAAGCTTCACATGCCGATAAGCTGCTACCACCTTGTGCGTGTCAAAGCTTTGACACCAGATGGGCCTTAGCGAATTTTCCTGTCATAGATCGTCGTCGTGGATTTTTTTCTAACTTCTCTTTAAAGCAACATCGATTTGCTGCACCATTCTTTCATTATACTATCTATCTATTTAATTCGATATTGTTATCAACAATTTCTTGCTGCTTATTCTAGCAGACGAAACGCCTACGCCGCGTACACCGAACGTAATGAATTTGACGGCCGCCGTAAAACGAGTCATCGAAGAAAGAAAAAAACTGCAACAATGATTATTGTCACTATAGTGATATTCCTATCGTCTCCAATCGTACGACCTCCTCTGCTATAGAACTTCATTTAAACTTAATATTACAGTTTCTACAAACCGTAATATTGATTTCATTAATATTGGCCACGATTTTCGATGACATAAGCGACCATGACTTTGGCCATTTCACTCTAGTTCAAGTAGCGGCCATTCTGCCGTTACACTAACATGTCTACCTACGCTTGCTCGCATCCCTCATTTTTTCGCTATATATATATATATATATATATATATATATATATATATATATATATGTATGTATGTATGTATTTATTGAACGTTTTTCTAGCTAGCTGACTTTTGAAATCATATACACCAGAGAATGTGAGTCACATCAGATTCGCGTTAATGTCGTTGGAAAGCTAAAGTGTTAAAACTGTCGAAATGGCTTCGTTCAGATCTAAGCTGAAGTGCCTTAGAAGTGAGTGAGTCTTTTACAAAACTTGGCGATATTCTACACGTTTATTACGAGAAAGGCTCTCGCGGCCTGGTATAATCAAAATGCGTCATTCCAAAAAATGGTCCAAAGATGATTTCGTTCCGTTCGTTTCGAAAATACCATCGTAAAAAGTACCTTTCATACCTGTCGACCGATTACGGAAAACATTGTTGAATCTATTGCGAAAGCTAAGCAAGACCGACCAGTGAGATAGCCATGATATCGCCAACAAGCTAAACTGGAAGGAGACTTTGCGTTATGAGGTGCCGTTTAGTAAAGTGATTGACCCGGATCCTTCTCGTCAACAATCAACAAGATTACAATATGTCATTGAAAAAAATATCGACCGAAACTAGCGGACAGAAAAGATATTGTTTCTATAATTCAGTATCAAACAAACATTGAGAGTGTTTGTTTGTACTAGATAGTATCTCGATCGAACTATCGATCTCTGCAGAACTCCCTTAGTGGCGTCTTAATAAACAGATGCGAAAATCATTTATGGCAAGCTATGTATGTATTCATTTAAAATAAATTATATAATCATTTACAATGTAATTTGTCTCGTATCCCTCTCTCGATGTGTTCGTGTGCCCGCCCCGCATCGACCGTTACCCAACGTAGACTGACTGACCTGCAATGGCTTTAGGCGCACTCGCTGATACGATTAATCCGTTATTACTGTTGCAGCTATTAGTACGATAGCGACTCCGAAAGGGAGTAACCATCAGCGTTTGGTAGCGCGCATCTGTACACTCAGTCGATGATGCACCGATTAGTGAGCGGCAGGCCAGCCAACGGCCAAACGATGATGATCTGCAAATGTCAAGGTTACGACCTTTGCCCGCAACAACAACCCCGCGTGTAGCAACGAAGCACCGGCGTTAGTTACGAAGTATGCTAAGAGCATTCAAATACTGTTACTGCTGCCGTCTTCGTCTTCATTGACTATTGCCACAGGTGGTCACAAAACGAAGTGATCGTGCCCGGATACTGGCAAGCCCTGTCCAATGCAATCGTCATGGCGTCTCCGTAGCGTAGTACGAACTGCCGCTAGGGTTACGACAGCGGTGAACAGTTGTATGGGTTATCGTTGGCGAAGCATTGGCCTGGATTTCGGCCGGTTGTAGATGGTGTCTGTGAGCCTGTTTGTTTGTGCAAACGCCGTTGCCGCTGTTATTGTTGTGGCAGGTACTATGCGGACCGCACGGGTTGCATTGACATTTTACGGTTGGCCAGCATATCGGCACTTCTCTGAGGGATTAGGAATAAGAATTAGGGACAGACCTCGACGAGCTCCTGCCGGTGACGACCACAACGGCTTCAGTCATCGTCGCGGGCGCTGAGGGCAGAGCGAGTCGCCCAAGACTGAACGGCCGGCAGTCGAATAGCCATAAGCAGGCAGCACGTAAGTGAGTCTTCCGATACCTAATGACATACACGCGCACATACGTACAGGTTTTTGTGGAGATAGCGGTTGTACCAGCGTAAACACATCTATTAATTGGTCCCCCATTATATTTAAGTGTTTTCAACGGCAGCAGCAGCGGCGGTAGTAGGTATGTGGAAAAGGGGAGAACACCAAACGGGCGAACTACTAAGACAAGCAAAGCTCAAGATGTTCGGTATTTCTTCTGTCTCCTCTTTTAGCCCTTGGCGACTATTCACCAGTGTTGGTCATAGCGATTGTGGGCAAAGCGCATCGAAGGTCTATAGTTTGCTTCATTTGCCACTTTCAAACGAACCTTTATCCCGGCTTTCAATGGTTTTCCTGTTCGACGTAGACTTTCGATATTGTTCATTGCTGTTAATTAGCTTGGACAATTCATTCACATGCAACAATAAGAAGAATATAAGAAAAAAATTATCATTTAGTTTATAAAATACGGTATTTTCGCTAGATCTCCAATCATGTAGACTTGTATTTGGTCAAAGGACCACTTCAATGTTGGGATGTAGTATGCAAAATACAGCGAAAACTTATCTCCGACACCTAAGCTATGTGAAGTAGGGTCGACGTGGGCCATTTTGTCGATCCCTGTGTATAAACACTATTTGGAGTTATTGTGTTTGTTTTTGTTCTGATTCGACCTATCCTTTGATTCAGTATGAGATTTGCTGCTTCGGCACTGTTGAGATTTGCTATTTGGAGACAGGGTTCCATTGGTGTCTTCGCTCTTAGTCTTTGTTTTTTTCCCTAAGTACTGCATTCGTAGGCAGTTCGTTGGAACAGTAACTGCAATAGCCCGTTTCGTCCGTTAGGGTCAGTGTGGGGCTAGGGTTACCCAGAAACCTTCACTTTTTACTTTTTGGATACATACAATATGCTATGCGAAAATCTGCTCAGAGTGGACGGAAGCCTGGACACGAGCAACATCAACCACAATCCTCAAAGAGAGATGTCGTCAACGGCCGGCGTCAGTCAGTGAGTATTCGCACGTATATTCTTATATGTTTCAGTTAAAGAGTACGCCGATACATCACAAATTGTCGGTAAATCCACGTCCAGGTGATCGACTATACGACTGGAGTAGAATTGAGCCACCTTGCTGCTAGTTCTAGCTTTTGCCGTGACAAACAACTGCAGTCCGTTGTGTAGTCGACTATATCCACGATCCGATTTCTCGATCCAAATTAGAACGTGACCGTCCTGGTAGATAGCACGACCACACGCGCTCATGCGTTATTTTATTTCTGTATGTCTGTGAATTCGTGACTACGAACTCATTTAACTGATATAAGGTAATTTTCATAGGAACAGTGGCGGCGGCGGCGGCGGCGGCGGCAAAAGGGGATGAATTGTGAAGCGTAAGGGTTTGGGTGCATAACGCCATCTATATTTAATTACTCTTTTATAAATATATTTAAAGATTAGCAGCAGGTTCTCCAGAAGCTACACAGACGCACTCCTTGCTTTTAAAACAGTATGCAAATAAATGATGCGATGTGGAAGATAGTTTTACAATTAAGTCATTAAACGTTTCATTTAATCCACCTTCGTTTTGGGTAAGAAACAACGAAATAGTGAATTCTATCCGTCGCGTAGCAAGGAATCGGTCGTCTCTGCATCGACAGAGATACTGATACGTGACAAGTAGCAAGCGAATAACGAGATCGCGTTGACGAGGGCACAATTTTTCACGCGGCAAAAGCTTTTACCGGCTCCGTAATAACGTGCGACGACTGGAGCGCTTTTATTTAACTAACAAACAATAAATAAATTAATGTACATTTAAAACTAGGTAGTCGTTATGAATGAGGTGCGCCCAATAACAACCCAGCCGTCGGCGTTTCCCTTTTATTGCATTTTCGGTTCTTAAAAGGGACGAAAGCTTCACGATGTCACTGAGCACGCCGTGAAGTTATTGTTTTTGTCGCTGTCATCAATTTTGTTTTCTCTCTATGTTGTTTTGCGGCTAAAAGCGGTTCAAGCCGGTTGGTTCCGACCCACGCTTCTGGGCTTGCCGCATTGTTGTCCTAACTTTGTTGCGACCCCAACAAATCCGAATTTCGCTTTGATAACGGCGTCGCCTTTTATGACTACCGTCCCTTCATACACAGTTCTGCTACGCTGGTGGCGCCAGTGTCGCCGTCCTCGCTTTTGCTGGCGAAGATGAGAATTCAACTGGCAGATGTCGACTGCCGCACGGTGCTCCGATGCACGGCAACATGCGACTCACGCTTGCATTGAAGACCCTTCAGGCTAGTGATGATAACAGCAACAATACCGGTTGTAGCGGCCGTCTTCTTATGCTGGCTTTGCAAACGTCGATATTGATTGAGCGTACCGGCTCTGGCATGGCTGATGAGACTATTACGTGATCCCACTTGTAGCTGTTATTTGTATATGTCTTAGATCAGGTCAGCCAGATTGGGTGATTACGTCACACGTTGGCTTCATGTAGTTTGCTATCGTAATAGCAGTAGCTGTTTTTGTTCTTATGATGTATTGGTTTTTGTTATTATTGTGTACGACCGTGGCTCCGCCAACGCTCACCCGTCAACAGTCCTAATATGATTGTAGCGTAATCGAAGATTAGTCGGTGCCTGGAGGGGAGGGCGTTGTCGTTAAATCGCCGACATTTACGCTGCTCCCTCAGTTATTACGGGAAAACAATTTATTCTGTGCTACCTTTATATATGTACAGTTTCAGATCATTGTTTAAACAAAAAAAAAAATCACCTTGTTAAATTGTATAATAAGTCCTAACGGGGTTGATATATTGCCACGCCAAATCTGTCTTCGATTACTGCCCCAAACGAAGTCGGTGACAAAAACGAGTCTTTGGTATCAATTAACCGCCGAACCTCGCAACACTTATTCGCGATTATAAAGGTAAATGCATTATGGTCTTCAAGGCTACCACCGCTCAAAGACAGCAAATGTAGATTAATAGATCCCTGTTAGCAGTGATTCTGCCCATTTGCCCCCTTCTCCCGCTAAGAAAATCCTGCTTCTGTTGCAAAGAGGCAAAAACGTCTTTATACCCCAGCAGCCCCAAGATCGTTACAGGCTGCGAGCGAGCCAGTTGCCCGTTTGCTTGTCTAGTGGTGCATCAGCTGCATGCGTTTGCCCCATCCCTGTACTTCCACGATCAATCGAAATTAAACGCTTCGAGTTTTTTTTTGTCCGGAACTGACACTTTTCACAACAGCAGAACTGGCCATTCAGAAAGCTCAACCATTGTTATTATTGTATAATTGCCGCTCGCTCGACCTACGTCCATGATTACGTCGGCTAGAAGGAACAGTCAATGCCGGCATGCTTGTAACTAAGGCTTTAGGCACGTTGCAAATACTCCGGTTCAGTGAATCAAATGGTAAGGCTCCGTACGAAGGGACCAGCCTATTTATATATGTGCGCATTCAAAAAAGTCTGTGCTTCTCCACTGAACTTAACCATCCATCTATCTATCTATCTATCTATCTATCCGAATTTCATTCATGGACAAGTGCGTGTCTTTGCGTTCAAACAAATCTGTTTAAATCTGTGTAAAAGTTAACTTGCTTAATGTGTAGTCATGGTAAGTTTGCAATACGTACGACTGTCATTTGTATTGTTTTTCTAGAGCGTTGTGCGCTGGGGCTGCTGGATAGAGACAGTTAGCCTATGGGGACCTTCTGCTATGTTTTGTCTTGATTTCTGTTCGACACACGTGCAATGGTCGCAGCGTCAAGGTTGAGCTCAAGACTACATGAGCATGTTCGTCTAGCACCTGTTCCCTAATCGTGATTTACCACGCGGATGTTCCATTTAGTTCCGACAACTTGCCGCTCTGTCATGTTATACTTTCCGTTTAGCTTGTCAACATCTCTGCTATGCCTAGAGCGTGTTGACAACTCAGCAGTACAAACGCGTAAATGAACCAATAATACCGTTAAAAATAACATACGCACCGGTTTCTTGTCTTCTGTCAGCATGTGGCGTTACTGTCAGCCCGAAACTAAGCTTTCGCCATGAATGACGCGGCCAAAATGTTGTACTCGGGTCGACACTCCTATTACTTTCAGCGTTTTGCTGACGGCCAGGAAAGCGACACTTCATGAAAATCGAAGATTATGCACAACTCTCCACAGTCATTTTATACGTACGTACGTACGTACGTGCACAGTATGAACTTATCATCGCACGTCACCCGACTCGAACTATATTCGGCTAGGGGTTCCCCGTGCTTAAAATCGTTCTGTTTGTTCCGAGTAAGCCATAAGCTATCGCAGAAAGGCTACGAGCGTTAATATTAAGATGGCATTGAATCATGCGGGTGCCACCTAACGGAAACTGTCCCACCAGCCGGCGAATAAGGACTGATTATATTGTACTAAATTTTCAATTGTTTCTATTTCGCGCCGTACCCACAGCTTTTTTGTTGCGCTGGTCTGCGCGAGCAGCCTGGCCTGGCGCTAAACGACCGAGGTATTGCGTTCTGGAAGCTCACCTTCAAGTGGCGGCATATTCTATCGCTGGTATATATATATAAGAGCTCCGGTAGACTGGATACGAACCGGCCTGCCACAGCCAGCGAGCAAACAATTGCACAGCAAGCCGCTATGGGTGCAGCGCCGGAACGCTACGTCAAACGAACCCATTTTACGTTGGGTCAGACAAAGGGAACCGCATCGAGCATTGCGTCGGCCCCTGGGCCGTACTAATTCGCAATCGGTCAATCGCTCAGGGCGCGTCGATCGTTTACACGACCACGATTCATCTACGTCCTTACGAATGATATGAGCCGTCACGAAATCTCTGCTCGTAATCATATAACGGCGTTACGCCAAGTCACAGCAGCAGTTGCAGCGACAAGAAAAGCTCAATCAAATTAAGCCATAATAATAAACAGGTATACACGTTCGTTTATGACACGAATTAAAAATAATGAAGGCAAATGTTAGAAAACGTATATTATATAAATAAAAAGCGGGGAAACGTATGTTGTCAGTCTATCTGTAAGTTATTGATTTTTTAATCACTTGCATAAAGGGTAGGGTTATTACTAAAAATAAACTTATTTATATAACAAAAATGGCACGAATAACGCTACATTCGCTGCGGCGTTCAACCTTAGTTACATTTCCTTTTCTCCAGATGCACACCCCTTTGTGTTTTTCGAAAACGGTCTAAATCTTGGAACTGTTTACACTATGGTGAATTGTTGGCATATAATGACATGCTTAGGTTTTCTACTTGGGCTTCCATACACCGAAAATATACGAACATAAACACGTCATCGTGTAAAATAGATGCTCTACTTGCATTTAGCCGAGACGTCATATCCGACGTGTCTTCTTGTTTCGCGTTCGTTGTTGAAAATAAATGACGTCATTGAAAGGGATATAACCTGCGTTTATTCATTGTCCAAATGTGCGTCGACACGGTAGGCGATCAGCGGATATCAACGCCCGGGTTTGAACGATACGAAAAACAATGCAACGGGTTTGCCACCCAGGACATTGTACGGCCGGGCTGGTCTTTAGCCAGGTTTTTTTTGCTGACCGCCGCGAGTCACCTAGCCAAAAAATAGGCATGAAGCTGTAGTACCGTCGCACTCTGTGTTAACGTACGTCAGCAAAGATTAATAGGTCCTCACGAGCTGAGGAGGCGCATCATAAGGTCACGATGCGATGGTAAACACAATTAAGAAACGCTGATGATGAAGCAGAAAGAGACTACTTTTGAAAGGTCACACACTTGCGCGCGTACAGGCCTCACTGGGCTCGTGTAACATTATAGGACACTTTAGCAGTCGACAACGAATAGCAGTCGGACTATTTAATAGTACGATTGATATCAGTTGAATCGGCCGTTAACAATTTCGATCTACGTCGATGGACTTACGTGTACTTCTGTGCAGGTGATGCGGCTAGTAGGGGTCTCAGATGGGACCTACTGTGCCTAGACCCGATATACCAAATGTCGTGATCACTTTTCAGTGTTCAGTCTACATGTCGACCGCCAGAACTAGGGTTACACCAGCTAAACGACACACATTTTCTGACAGGAAGATGTCCGGCATAAATAGAGCAGTTGCTCGACTCCGTCGTGCAGTCATTCCTTAATGGACGATCCTAACGCTTACGTGCACCTAATACACGGATGTCGTGTAGGCATGATTATATTATAATAATAAAAATAAGTAAATTTTATTTTGAAAAATCAGGCAGTTATTATGAGTTACACATATTTAAGGGTCGTTTTTCCGTTGATTCACGTTAGACATGACTCCCGATTAGTGAAGGAGCCACCTGTATACATCTGCTCAGCTTCGAATTAAAAAAACAGTGTAACTACTAGCTAGGAACAGCCGCATCAATTGATTAATTTTGGAACATTGTCCACATTTTACTTGAGCGCACTTTTTTGTTAGAGAGCTTAAGCTTGTCAACAAACTTTTCGTTGTCTGCTCGTTAGAGTGGAAGAACATGGCGTCCATGTTTCTAATTACTCGTATTGAAATCAAAAATATTTTTGCCACGAGTGTGCGTCTTACTGGTGCCAATGTTTGTCCGGTCCTTCTGCCTGTGCTGCTTCAGTTGAATCTAATAAATCGGTCGTTGATGATCGTCTTGACCGAGGTCGCGGAAAGCGTAATTTTTCTTTATAGACAACATTCTGCCACGGTACCTGATAGTGGTGCCAATGGACATGTCATACGTCGACCTCTCCACTGCTTTCATTATACGCAAACAGAGACTTTTTTTTTTTGTCTACTTCTATGTGACGTCAATTTTTCTACGGCATTCGCCTTTCGGTAACGCTCATGGACTTTGGCGTCATCTTTACAAAACATGGCACGCGGATCATTTAAATATTGATTTTGCGCGGTCGCATCTATCTGCATAGATATCTGGTCGATTCTCGCAGATTAATAGAACTTGGCTCCGACTTGAATTGTCCGTACTTGCGCCTTGCAATATTGGCTTAATAGTATTCAAGCAGCCTATATCGACAGTGGGCACAAGCACGATTTTTTATCGGAGGGCACTTGGGCAGCGACCATTCCACTGTTCAGTCATTGCCGTTGCGCTGAATAACTTAGTATTCTATTAATGACTTCATATATACACATATATACGCAACATAAGTTCTTATGTATCTTACATATCTGGTTCATGTGTTACTTGCTTCGCTTCGTCCCTGTCCCATGGTGACTGATTCTACTGGGTTTCTACGTTTTGTATTGTCTTAACTAGGTGCTATTTTAGGCTTCGCTGCCTTCCGCATCTCATTAATGACAAAGGCGATGCGGTCAGGTCCATCAAACTTCAGTTGCTACCTGCCTGCCTTGCTGACTGGCTGACTAATGCTGGACATACATGGATATGAATAAAAAGCATGCATTGAATCGATTATTCTTCCAGCATCATCTTTATATTGTAGAATTATGCGGGCAAAACATCCTGTGCTGTTGCCCCTGCAGCCGCCGGCATTTTGTCTGGCCCAGCGAAACTTCTATGTGTATCTGTCGGTATGCCCAAAAGCGTCGGCATAAACGGCGAACCTTGTTACCAACAATAGCAGAGGGTCATGCGAAACTTTTGACACGATAACAGCAGTGTCAAACCTGTAGCGTCGCTGTCGTCCTTGAAAGATCAATCGAAGTAGCGAAGTCGAGTCTGGTGGTGTTCCCATTTTTTTAGCGCATTTGCCCTTTTGCAAGGCTTTGCAGGGCACTCCTCGTTGTTGTTGTTGTCACTGTTTTTGAGACCTGTGTACGTGTGAGCTCGTATTTGCTGCCTTCGGTGGGCGTAAGATGTAACCTATTTTGTAGTGGGATGAGCTGCTTAGAGAGGCAAGGTTAAATGGCGTCTGGGTTCGAAACCAGACGGACACTATCCACTGAACGTCTGAATCGATCTTTAACTAAGGCAGTAATAGCGGACGTGTAATTCAGAAGTGTTTAAAGCTGCAAGACGACGGAAGTGTAATATGGAAGAGAGAACGATATATATCGAATATAGAAACCCGTGAACTGTAAGAAGAGTACGAATGTGTTTACGGTTAGCGTACGTCGAATTTATTGTAACCATTGTTAGTTTCCAAAATTTCCAAGGTAGCGACATTTTCTCCATTTCGAAAAGTACGCGCCCCTTCTTGACAGCAAAGTAGAGAGATATGCCGGATATGCACGAACGACTCAAGCCTGACAGGACAACTAGCAAACGTAACACAGGCGGATAAAGTTCAACCACGGCGTAGTTGAAGGGCACACTTGGTTATTTTGAGAAGCAATTACGATGTAAGCTCTTAGATATTTGTCAGCTTTATATTATATGGAACGGGAGAGACCCGCGCAGTCTGGTTACAAAATGAAATTGCTCAACGTTGTCATAAACATGATTACTTATTATTATTATTATAAACATGCACACCCGTACGATTTAAAGCTCATGCGCACACAAACACATCAACTAGTTCTTATGTGGTAACGCATTTTATGGGTCACTTCAGCCTTCACAATAACAACTGATATCTCGTTTATGTTTATGAAGTAGACAGACATGCAAACATTCACACACACACACTGCGGGCAGATTCAATAAGATGTGCTTTTGCTTGCTGGACAGTTTTTATCAACAAGTTTCTTTCAATGTGTGCCGAATGAATCATGGTTTTGCCCTATTTCCTTATTTCATTAACATGCGCAACAACAGAACAGAATAGCATGATTTCCCCATTATTTACATAACTGGCGCGACCTGTAGCCCCGTATTGGCGCACATTGTTCCTTGCCCCATTCTTCCTTGTTGCCTAAACGACCGGTGTGACCGAGGAATAAACTGTGGCAACATAGCTGTTCTACAATGTTACGATGTATAACTTAATATTTATATATAACTTATTTAACTAGTTAGACTGTGTACCGCCCCACCAAAGTGAGTCATAACGCTACGCGGTTCCGCCAAGCCATATATTCCGCTGCATTAAAAAAAAACCAGTCCGTTTAAGATAGCTCGTTCGTAGTAGCATGGCCCGAATCTGGCTAGCAGCTAACAGTCGCTATCTCCGTCTGCTTATAAATGGTCTTCGACGCTGCTGATTAAGCTGCTTGTCACACTAACATCGACGGCCTTCGCTCAGGCCAATTAAGCGATAAACTCTGAAAGGAATGGACGCCAATAATAATGATATCAGCAACAGTAATAAACAGAAGAAACTGCCGTGGAACTATTTGGTAATCGTGATTTTCAGAGCCGCTTTCCTGTCAACTACCGAGGCTGGAACGATTTCTGCAGGTGACAAGCAGGTCTAATTTGGTTGCGGCAGGCGTCACCAAGTGCCGTCAAGCAGCGACAAGCAAGGTCGTGGCATGATTCGGGAGGACAGGAGGAGAATCAGATGAACATGTTGTTTTAGATAAAAAAAAAAACAAACTGAAAAGACTCACCCATTTTTTACATCGCGACCATGAAACCCGGCCATAACACTGGGAGTTACATTTGCGAATGTGCAACACGCGCGCACCAGATGGTCTTCTAAGAACGTAGATCGATCGTTTGAACTTCCGGTCAGGAACTCGTTATGCGTCACATAGAATGCTCTAGTACGTGCACTTCATATGGATGAAAATGTAGATAAGAGATGATGGGGAAAAATTGAAAATCGGAACAAAGAGGGAAAACGAGAGAATGAGCCTACGCGGTTAAGATATAAATTGATACAATGACAACGAACGGAGACGTCTCGAACTTTGCTGCGAATAGAGACTTACGCGGGTCAAATGCTGAGCTGATTTTAAGCAGTAACCGATTTCAAGGATCGTCTTATTTGACTGAAAAGGTATTCAGTCGACGTTGGGGACCGAATCTATGCTCGTGCTTGTAAGTATGACATGCATTTACTGGGGGCAAGTCTTCGCCTCTACAAAATTCTGGACGTACTATACTACCGATTACGTGATCCTCGTGTTTCATATTACTACTAGGAAATCACAAGAACGGACCGTATATGTACGCGCCATTTCACCCGGTCCTTTTGTAGGACGGTTGCCTCTTGCGAGCAGAATTTAATATCAAATCAGAATGAATTTCCTAGCCACAGCACACCAATTAGAAAGGCAGGTTTTTCTATTCTAAATCAATAGCGTGTAGTGATCTCGTGACGCATTATTATTACGGTAAAACATTATAATCAAAGACGCACTTCTGCGCAGGCAGCCTGGCACACAATGATATGTTGGTAATTAGGAATGACTTGGGGAGGAAACCGGGACAGGCACACCTCGCCGGCTGTGTAGACTGTTTTCGAATTAAATTTCGTCTTATTTTTTCGGCATCCTAAGAATTTTAATTTAGTTTCGTTTTATGACGGTGGCCTAGATATGCAGTAATATAATAAATTATTATTAAATTAATTTAAAAGAATTGTAGGTATTTTCTTGATCGGAAATGACTCCAGCTGCCATTGCTGGCGCAGTGATTGGCCGTAGTTGCGGACAAGATGGGCGTTAATAATCAAAAGAGAAATATTAATAAAACAGTGCTAGAGTGGGCTTTATCAAATAATAAGCAACAATAAAACATTTGTAGTAAGGTAGTTCTCATTTTGAAAGCGTTGGTCACTGGATATCTAAGAGAAGTTCGGTTCATTCGACGTTTAGTAATTGGGTGGAAGTTTAAAGTTGGGGCTCGATTAATCTCCGGTTGACGTTCAACTAAGGATACCATCGTAATCTTGTTGAGTTAAAATCTCAATAACAATTTTCCGCAGTGAAACACAATTACGCTTGGAAATTTCTACCTTTATATATACAATTGTATATTTAATTCATGCAGTTGGTGCTTTCCCAGCAAAAACGCCGACCGTCAGTGTTCGGAATACTCAAAACATTATTGGCAAAAAGAGCTCGCTTCTTTCAAAAGAAAACTGAACAGATGGGACCTCCGTGTTAACGATGTCGACAGCGGCGAAATTTCTTATCGACCATCGAGAGTAAACGATAACTCTTAGCATTTGTGGAAAGGTGAAAAGTATAAAGGTAGTGGCTGGAAATTGATCGTCTTTATAATGAAACTGCTAACGACATCACAAGGACTGAAACCCTCCGAGGTAGATGGGACAGTGATGGTGACAATAATCAAAAATATCTGCCCTTCACGGATGAACACGTAACTACGCTTATAGGTGAATGGAAGCTTACCCCTTTACCGTTTTCATGACCTGCATGCCGTCCCCTTGTTTACAACTCTTACTCCGCTTGTTTGACTCATCTCAGGTTTGGTTAATGGCGAATCAGCCTATTTTTCAGAAAGCGCACCCGGACTCAGGGCATCTGCATACCCGAGATTATGCCTTTCCTGAGTCTTCCTCTAGCAGCAGCAGGGATACAAGCGGGATACAAGCAGAATCGACTGAATTCCGATGCGGTCCTCCCTTATCCCCTTAAAGCTAGCTACTCATTGGCGCTGTTATGAAAACACTGGAAGGTTTGGTGAGTTGATTACACAAGGAAGGGGAATTCACGCTTGTAGTCCCGATTCAGCTTTTTGTATGAAATATATGAGGTTGTTTCTTGCAAAGTATATACACTTCAGAACGGAGAGAAACCTGGCGGGTCGGTAGGTCGGTGATCCTATGATCGTATTTTCAGTTATCACAATGTATTGAATTATGAGTTTATAGAAACAGTTGCGTGTTCCGTATAGATGCAAGTACAGGATGAAAGTGGGTCAAAGTGAGGTAAATGTTCTCTTGTGGTGACAGGCGACCTAAGATAAAAAGCTGTTGGTAACTCGGATCACAGAAAAACTGAACGCCTGGAAAGGATTTTTTTGCGGAAAAAATAAACGCGGCGAACAATACAGCAATTGGAGATACAAAACAGTTAAAGGAATCGCAAGTTGTATATTCGAGTAGAAAACGTCGGCTTATGTCACTTGGGTTTCTTAGAAAAAGCTTAGGATGGTAGACGTGGACCTCGATTCACAAAAAAAATTCAAATTGATTCTGTTGGCACAGAGCAGACAATGAGCGCATACCGGCAAAACAAACAGACGTGTGAATGAACACGTATACACAAGTTTGATACCAGACACTAAACGCAAAGTTCAGCCCCAGATCTACATGATGATAATACCGCGCAGTGTCAATACATTGAAATCTGCTCTACCCATATGAACGAACTGCGTATTTGAATTCTTCAGGGACTTTAAAAGCGATATTCAGTAGCATTAGTACTGAGATACCCTCACAGTTATTCGAGGATTATTCCGAGGACCCCACAGCTAGATACAGAAAAAAACAATTCGATCCACTCATGCACATAATAGAAACGAACTTGACCAAAATAAACTATAACGATAGTCGCCAAAAATACACACGACTCGTAAGTGATACATGTTTGTATCGTTTGCCCTGCTAGGCCATCCCCGTTTTTTTCGCGAAGATGCTGTACCTATTTGCTCACGGATGCCAAATTTTTGTCGCCGTAGTTCCTCTATTAAGCTAACAGAAGTTGGATAATTCGAGTTTGCAATGAGGTCATTTGGCAGAACATCGCATCTGCCGTCTGCGGCCTTCGTCTGATTTTACGTAGACAGTACTCACGGTTACTTAACTCGGGCTCCGGGCGCGAGTGGCGCCGAAAAATCTCTATTGTACCATAAAAAGCTGAACATTGGCTGAAAGGAATAACGAATGTACTTAAACAAAAAGATTTCCTACGTTTCTCGCAAAGCTCGTCGTTCTGACGTCGAAACGATGCTTTACCCCTCCCTCTCGCCACTTGAGCTTAATGATATTTGGGTAACCACTCACGTAAACACTTTCAAGTTGTCTAACGTCGACTGTGGATATAACAACACTAGAAGTAATAATGACGATAGAAGTAACCAGTAGAAATAATGATAAGGAGAACCGTCGTCTTACCCAGCAACTGAAACAAGATGAAAGGAGCTATAGGAAAGAAGGCACACCCTGACACAGACGACACCCGTCGCTCTCGAGGGAAATAAAAGCTAAAGATGTGATGAAGATCGCAACAACACCTCAACAGTCGTCAACGGCACAAGGGCGCCAGGTAAAGCAAGACGGAGGCAGACAGATGGGCGAATGTACATACTTAGAGAAAGCGAAGAGGGTATGGTGTGCACGTGACAGTCCTCGCCACTATTGTACCTGCGATCTCTATGGGAAGCCATCAGTCATTTCACCCGAGGGCGTAGTATACGCTAAGCGACAATGACGAACACGAAAGCGAAGTACGCCTATTATGGAGCAGACCGTATAAAAAAAATTGAAGAAACCTGGGAAATATAGGATTGAAGATGGACTGGTAAATGGTTAGGCGTACGAGACCAGCAGCTCGATAAGGACGGGCGATAGAACTAGTAAGTGAACAGGCTGAGGGCTTTTTATACATAGATATTGAAAACGGACAATCAAGCTAATCATAGGCTCGGGACGCAGATAGTACTGTGAAACCGAAAAAGGACGGATAAAGTTAGGACTCAAAACGTTGGTTAGCCGTTTCGCTTAGTAGGACGTTCGGCAAAGTTTTAATATAGCTCGTTTCGACGTAGCACGAAGTTTGAAAATCGACGTGGTCTTCTGTAGTTTATATTTGCAGATTAATCTATGAAAACAAACGAGCCAGTCTACAAAACGATAACAGCACAACATATTAATATTTCTGTCTTCCTTCTGATAGCGCATGTAGATAGTCAGGGCGCCCTCATCGACAATTTACGGAAACAAGCCAATTGATGTTATCTAGTAGGACATACAAGATAGTATTATCGACTGAACTGTTATAGGCCGACGAAAAAGATTTTTTCTGCCTAAATAGCCAGCGTTCAAAAATGGGCAGCTTCCGGATGTTTCATTGTTGGTACACAATTCGAGGGGCAATCATTGCTCCAAAGTTCTACTAGAATCTCTTAAGGTTACAGCATTAGGTCATTTTGTACATGGGGTCGGGATTACGATCCTGTCGGGAATTCTAGCACCTCGACATGTTGGTACCACTTGAAAATTGCTTAGGAAGTATAGAATTATCTGTATGGATGTGTAGACTTCTTGCCCTGGGAACTATACCACCAAACATCGACGAAAGCTTGCGGGTCATGGCAAATGGATTTGTCGCCCATTTTACAGACGGCGATGATCGACCTAGCCAGGCTACCGAGCTTGCATGTAGATTAGCTGAAAAAAAGATTTAAACACTTTATTTAAATTTAAGAAAAGATTTAAATACCAGATGTCAGGTTACCTCGAAACCTTGATGTGCCACGCAGTTGTAAACAAACATTTTATCTAAATGCGAGGCCAAATGAAAGAAATCATATGTTCACATTATAGGTCTTCCTCGGCGCACTATGCAATTCCGTTCCACACATTACCTTTTAAGATATCGGCTATTTCAGAGCCTAGTACCTCAGAAACGGGAGCGCTGACTGCCTCTGGTTTTTAACCACTTCCAAGATCAAGGGAGATAAACATATTGATGTACCGACTGCTAGATGTTGAATGCCATTGTTACCTTCGGGAACACTCTGAGATTTCCTGCAGTTTTTTTTTTGTAAATCTGGTTGCTATGTTAAATCCTATGGAAGGAAATCCACCAGGTTAACGCTGCTATTGGCACGTTTTTCTCTGAGCAGCGGCGAGTAAAGCCGAGACGAATTAGGCTACAGAAATGGTGTACACTTTATACGACAATACAGAGCCTTCAATGTTTACTGCATCTCTCGGCAGCCGTTCCCAGAAACCTCGAGCCTCGAACCACAAAACCCAAGGTTCGTTGTCTTCGTCGTCGTTATATAATAGCTAGCTAAAACTAAAGTTCGATGTTGTAATGATTTCAAAGATGGTTCGCCGTTTATCTGGTTCCGACTTCTTGCTGCGGTTGTATGTCGGATGGCGCGCAGTTGTCGTGTCTTGAGTTGTCAGAGGCTCTTGTTTGGCCAGCGCATTGTCGACAATACGTTGCCAAAGTTTTATATATGTCGCCCGTAGCTTGAGTGACTAAGACCTCATCCTGTGCTAATCGGCTGCGCCAATCGTGAGCAGCATAGGGATGCGAGAAGCGACAATCAAACCATTCATCCGGTAATCTTCATCTCCCAGCGTACATACCGAAAGGTGACGAAGTGTCACGAGGAGTTCTTCATCGCTCTTCACGCAACGGTAAGGCACAGCTTGGTAGTACCATAAAGGACTGCCTGCGCCTTCAACAGGGGTCGACTCAAGACATTTTAGGGATAGACGTCCGTGCTAAAGCAGGTCGCGTAGAAAGTATTTCTTAACAGAGAACACATTTATGGCGTCGCGTATGTTCAGACACTAACTACACAGCAGTTTCTACGGGCACAGTAATCAGCAAGAGACTGTTTCAATGGGTAAGTCAAACGGCGTTCAGTCCGGTCAACCGTGACTATGTGGCTGTGTGTTATACGAACCGAAATGGGCTCCTTAGGGGGTAGGGAAACTCACCCTGTAGTATTAAGAGCTAAGAAATGAACTTCGCTGGTGTGTATCCCCCATAGGACGCATTCGCGAGTGAAGATCGGTAAGGATGAATATACAGATAGTAGGAACCTTATGGAGTGTGCAATAAATGCGGGACGTATCTTGTTAAAAACAATTATTTTCAAGTACTGTTATATTTGTTATTAAACACTGACGTGTTTTACAGGGATGCTTTATTTATTTTATCTTATTGAACGGCATGATTTCTCTGAGGATACTATTTTCATATTTTGTGATATTTTGTACAGGCCGATGAGGCATCTTCTTTCTGCCAACACCAATTGCTAAACTATTTCCCGCGTTCAGCCAACGATTATCTGCTGCCCAGTAACTTGTTGTGCAAATGCAAATTTCTTTAAATTCACAAATTTCATTCAACTTTAGTATAATTTCCCATTTTAACCCATTTTTCGCCGTATTATTTCTGTGCTCTACCTGGCCAGATTGTCAGTTCCCGTCGCTACTGGCCACGAAGACCAACTGATGCGTTCATGGTAGAAACGCCCAGCTGCAATCTCTCTGACGTCATATCACCACCACGTTATGTCAAGTCTCATCCACCAGCGCTCTAGCCCACGTAAAAGCATCGAAGAATTATATAATCACGACATTTGCCACGTACGGCATACATCAACGCTCTTGTCACTGACTATTGCCAACCGCCATTCCCTCCAACGATGTAACGGTTTTGCTCTGGACTATTAACATCGAAATACAAAGTCACCTTTAGCCGTTAGCGTACAGCTGGCACGATTACTAATCTTAAACGATCCGTCACAAGGATCATAACCACAGTAGTGCCGGCTACGACGGCTACCATTGTAAAAAGCTCCATATGACAGCGATATCCACTTCGATCCGTAGGAATCGTTGGTTTACCGTTTTCACACAGTTGACGTATCACGCGACGGTTCTTCCGCTTAGACGGGCAGTGACCATAATTGGCTAGTCTAGATTGCGTCAACCAGCGTTTGCGTTACGAGATACCGAACGACGACGAAAGGTCAGGGGAGAGACGCTTAATAAGATGAATTCCACCGTATGAAACCTTCTAGATGATAAAGATGAAAAGGCGGATATTGATTCTTGTAATTTAAATACTGTTTGCTTCTTTCAAATCAGGTCAGATTTGTTGTCTAGTATATGTCGATGACGGGGCTTGAACCAGCGACCGTTGGGTGCTCTAGCGAGAAGTGGGCTGGCTAAGCCGCCGTATACAAATTTTACAGTATTCTATCGGCCGGTTTTATTGGCTCAATACAACAGCTGTTTGTAGTAGAGTACACATTGGCTATATGACATCTTGTAGAAATATTTCTATAGAAGTGCATGTAAACATTGGCCGTTTGGTGAACGCGAATAACGTACTTTCCGAATATTACTGCGCAGTTTGGAGAAATGTTCCGGAATTAACAAGGAGGACGGGAACAAACAAAGAATAAAGTTGAAAATCTTCTAATTGTTTTAAGGTCACATATTTCAAAATAAGGACAAGCATGGGCAATAGCGTTGGTACATTTTATACACATTGTGTTGCATCTTACATGCGTAACCGTCTTTGTATTCCAAATAAGCATACATGGTAACGCCACTGATAGTTCTGTATGTGTTAAGCCAGCTATTTGACGATAAGGGTTATTGAACAGTTAAAGAACACCATCTCCTAGGGTCGGACATAATCACGCATAGGAAAAAAAGAACTAAAGGAAAACATATGTAGGAATAAGGAAGGTAGATAATTTCAGTTGACCTTAAAGCCTTGATTGTGTTCTTGTATTCCTCTCTGTTATGGCTTTTTTCTAGCTGCCGCGTCTCTACCACAGATGTCCTTTACTTGCACCCTTTTAAATGTGCGCTAACTAGAACACCTGCTACTTGTATATTGTTTACCTATATATTTCATTCCGTTACAAACAGCATCCGAGTTCTGCGCTCATAACTAATCCATAACATTCCCGCTATTCAGGTCATTTTTTAGAATACAGAATGGATTATTCGACCAAACCTCGTTCACGTATATTCATATAGACCCGTCTGCCACCTCCGTCCCGTGTAACCCCAGACCCAACCTTGTCCCATTTTACCCTATTATCCTTTTTCGATCGTTGACCCATTTTGATCCCGAGCGTGAATGGCGTTAAACCGACCCACTACGTCTTTAACGCCGCCCTTATCTTTCGATTGTCCTTAATGCATCCATTCGCTCGTACCAGACTCTCGTGCCACATTTATATCTTCAGCTTGGCCACAGCAAAAACTTATGGCACAACGTGAAACGGCGTCGGTGCTAGCCCCACCGCTCGCGTACCCGTACTACGCTGTTTACGCCACTACGGTAGCTCGATGACCTGTGGCGCTCCGATCGCTGATACCCACCTAACCATCGACCCCTCAGATAGAAAAGCATTGCAGTAAATATGATAGCACGGGTCAAACGTGTATGGATGGATAGAAGCGACATGTGACGCCACCCGCTGGCACTCCATTTGCGAAGAAGCTGCATGTTGAGGTACAATGCGATAGGTCGGCTTGGCCCTTATATAGATTGGTATGTACATATCCGTGCCACAGATTTGTAAGAGAAACCACAGGAACGGGTGAAACATTACTGCACATAGTAGTGAAGGGTAGCACATATAAACTTTAGCTAGCCTTGGGCTAACAGCTTGTTGATGTATGTACAAGTATTTGTCTTGCTATTATTAATTAACTGTGTTTCTGAAACTTTTCTGTAAGCTGTTGTCACCATTGTCCTTTGTCTAATGCCGTATTAATTACTGATAATCAGCGACCTTGCTATAAGAGTAGGAGAAATGCTCTTTTTCTGTTTCTATTTTATCTAAATACTATTATCCGTAAGTTTCCGCTATACCATAGTAGAAAGCAGTCCTATTTTACCAACAAACAGAGAAAACTCAAATACGAGACAGCATGCGACACGGTGACGTCGATCCTCGTATAATAGTTTTCTGCCAGTCTATAATCGAAACGATGATACATCCTTTGTTCTATTACAAGTTTTTCATTTATTATAAATACAAGTGTTGGTTGTTGTCGTCGATCTGTCAACTTGATACTTCCTCTCTTATTTCGCATTTTAGCCACGTGAACCGTCGTGAGATAGCAGGGAGCAGTATAACACAATACGCCTATTCTTGTTATAGCTATTACCTAGACGTTCGCCTGCCCTCACATATCCTCGCACTCCCCTATACCTTTCTGATAGTTGATCTGGAGGCTAAACATATCAGGCAGGGGCATCAACTTCAGCGTCAGTCGAATGTCCCTGCAACCGCTCATTACGGTCAATTTCAATTGAGAAACAGACAATTTCTCGACACGCATCGCTAATAGATATTTCACTAGAGCAATCCACAACGAATTCTTTATCGGCGTTACATGCTGTTCATAACCATCTGCAACTGGGTCGCTTACAGAACAGTATTGATCTTTAATTAGCCCATTATTTAGGCCGTAACTCAAAGATTCTCTACCTAACGTGTGTTCATTGGCCTGTCCCATTCAACACCACGCTTCCGTTTCCATCTTAAACAGGCACAGTGTAAACATCTGACGTTAATCCATATAGGGAGAATAGCAGTCGAGACCTGCAGCGGCAAGGGCACCCCAACGAGGTTAGCTAATGGCACTCCATCGAAGATGTAGGAGGGTATTTCTGCTTACCCCTCTAGCCCCCCATTCTTTCTCGCAGATTTTCTGCTGCCGGATAATTCATTACCTCTACGAACAAAATTGTCTGCTAAGACAAATATCAGCTAAAAGTGAAAAATAGGATAAACAACATGAAAACGAACGCCAGGTCTGAGATGCGCGGCTGTCCGCAAGTTTGTCTATAAAGTGTGACTGAACCCACCGCACTAGCGGACAGAAGCGTGATGACTATTTGGGGTTACTGGGTCACGCCTACTTTCTCTCGGGCTTGTGGGTCGTATAAGCAGCGACCTAGCAAGTAAACAAGTGAGTCCTGCCTACATGTCTAGTTGCCTGTGTCAACTGAGAGGTCCTCTATGACGTTCACGTTTCTATGTTGACCGGTGATTTGCCCGCACTATAAGATTTTAAACGACTTTTTAGGCAGGATTATACGCAGCGGCTGCTGTGCGAGTGTGCCGGAGTCTAATAGGCAAATATATCAACGAAATGCGATGATAATGGTTCAAGACGTTTCTTTCATTTAGTCTGCTATTTTGCCCCACGTGTGTAGTTTTCATGTGTCAATGACTATAACATTACAGGTGTCCAGCATTAGCATGATGTCAAGTACGAAGTCGCTCTAAATACTGAGTTCGGAGCCATGTTTTTAGGCTTCTGTTAATATTATACATAATCGAAGACATCGCGATAAGAGAAATTGTTAATTCATATTTTAGGAGAACTACAGCGCGAAGGGTTCCAAAGGATGCATTTTACAGTGAACGGGTATAAACGGCCTAGGCCATTCGCTTCTGTTTTAGCCAGCGTCCTCGATGTGTTGTCCTGAGTTTCTATAGCTTTGCGTAGGCTTTTCCTATCTGGCATATGTTATTAGCAAGAGTGGGCGTTATTCATTGTGGAACGTCGTAAAAATGTTAACTCGGATGAGTGTAGGGTTATTAAATTAGATTTTGTAAAGTCAACTATCTATATGTGTCAAGCCTCTAACGTATAACTGACTCATTTGCTATATTCAAGGTAACTGTAGTAGCGTAATGTTCCCGCTACATCAGCGACTTGCGGAAAATACTTTTTATCACAACGTAAATCCAACAGACGTACTCAAATTGGAACAACAACCTCGTCTAAAATAGCGGCTGTCTTCTGGGTCGATAGCGAAATCTTAAAATACTCGACCCTCCGACAGTTGGTGACATTTATGAATATTAAATAATTTTACTGAAATGAAAAAAAAAACATCTTTGATGAGTTAGCCCCGTCGACGGACCGAAACGTATCTGATTTTTGCGCTACCTCATTTATCGAGTATGTCCAGTTGATATTTCGGTCACAACACGTTGTATCTGAGCTTCTCCGCGGAATCGGAGTGTCTAGCTTGCGTCTTTCTATTTCATTCTGGAGAACCGTTCTCTGACAAAAATTGCCACTCGCTTGTTGTACTACTATTGTGCCTAATGTTGCCTCCACACAACCCCAGTCAAGGGCACCGCGGTCTCTTACATATACAGATATAATATCAATCATTTATTTGGAAGTTCGTTTCGTGGCGTCTCGTAACAGCAGCCCATAATAGATTCGGAATGATTTTCAATATTCAAACCTGTACATGATCACGTCCGCTGTTGATTGAAAACTTTTGCCCCGATAAATTTCCAAATGCTTCTTTTCATCCAAGAACCGGCCATGTCGTTAACTTCTACAACATTACTTCTGTATAGCACATGCCGAGACACCCTCCGCAAGTCATCCACATATACTGGATCGGGGAAAAGTAGGCTCATAGTGAAAAGAGGCTGAAGAATATAGCTAAAAAAAAAGGTGCAAAGAACCTTAATAGGTTTAGCGGGAACATTTTCCTTTCTTGACATTGAAAATAACCAATTCATAAAAAAATATATCCTTGGTTCAGTTGGCTAAATTTTTAATGGTGTTTGGCGGCGTTACAATGCAATAACGTTTGAATATACGAACTTCTAAGAAAATTTAGCAAACGGGCCGTTTAGGAGAAGTTTCGTGCCAATTTCTGGTTGCAAAAAAAGCGGATTTACAAATGAAGCAATACCAACTGGAGACCTGCTGCCTTTCTAAACAGAAAGCCGGTTTATCCTGTAGGCATATATGTTGATAGGTTTTAAAAAAAAACTATTCACAAACTGAGCGATTAGAGCATTAGTTTTTACTTACATCTAATAAGTATTTAAAATGAAAAATAATTTGCGTAAAATGTGTACCTTCTTCCTACCGTAGATACTCGGAAATTACCACCGTTCTTGGCATTATTTTACTGATTAGGGCGGAATTTTCAAATGTGTTGCTGGTCTCCCCGCGTAGATTTATATTAAAGGTGTCCCTAGGAGAGCAACTCTATTAACCTCAAGTCTGGGAAACAGGCACGGTATTCTACGAAACCTCCTTGTTGCTTGGAAGATTCTCATCACTATACGCTTTTACACTTCTTCGTTCTGTCGGAAATTAAATTTGCTAAAATCCAATACATGGTTGAAATAGGTTCTTACAGTATATTCTACTTATTGAAACCAGCCACTGTGTTATGAAAATAAAGGTATACTTAAGTTTCAGTGTACACATGGTAACCAAAATATGATCGATGCTATTGAGCTCTCTGGTTAACAGTAGAAACTAGTTTTAACACCGCCATTCAATAACTATTTCATGGTTGTTACGTTGAAAGAAAAGCGAAAGATTAACTAAAACGTTGATGATTTATCGCACATTGCTCCATCCAGCAGAACACAGGCTTCAGTAGCATCGTAGAATAGATATCTAAGCTGTTCGACAAGTTTCCCCGTCATCAGAATATCGTTCTTTCAATTGAGCGTCTGGATTTTCAAGCTCCTTTTAGGGCTAAGACAATGGCGCTATGCAATCGTTCGAGAAAATAGTGTCGGCACGAGAAGTGAACGTATCGTGACATACAGAGCTATGGCGGCCTCTGAAGAGAGACACTTCGTCGAAGTGTCGTTACTTCATAACGAGGGTGTCAAAATGGCCAATGGATGTAATTGCTTCGCATCGTGTTGTCGACGCGTTATACTATACGAAACTACTGATAGTCAATGAAAAATGGAACACTATTTTAATTCAAATACCATTTATCATTAAATAGAACTCATACACGTATTACCACTACCCGCTACTTTTGCCACATGGTCGAAACTCATATCCATTATACTCCACTGTGCTCATAAATCATTTCACAGGTGATTACCGTTAATGTGGTCGCCTGCTCTATCGGTAAAAGCAGTTCAGAGGGTTTGCGTTGCATATAAATCTCTGATGACGACGGGGTCTAGGTTCTGGGTCCGGCATAAAGACGTTTCACCGCTACTAGTTATTTTCGTGCAATAATATATCCGCCCATCACAATCACGGCAGATAAGGACACTGCAAAGGGTTTACTGAATCTATTCGCAGGGCCGGGTTTCCACACGGATTGAACTGGCCGAAAAAACAACACCGGAATTTATGTGTGAGCAATCTTGCAAGTTTAAATGAGGAGACGATATGCAAAATGGATAACAATTTGCTACTGTTATGACGTAACGGCTTTAGCTTATACGGGACACCATTGGTGAACCGGTCATGACATCGAGGGCAACACGGGATGGAGAAACTTCGCTGGCTCATAGACAGATTCGACATGGACAGTTTCGTAAACGTAGCATTCCGTAAAACTAAACCGACGACAGCATTTTAACCCCATTTCCACAGAAAAGAAGGATAGTCAAGGCTGAGAGAGTTTGTTCGCAGCTGCTTTACTTAAAACAAAGCAAGAAAAAATCACTTCGTCGGACATCACTCACGCTGTGGTCACTGTTATGCAGCGTATATGGTAATTAATACTTCATGCACTTCGAAACGGATCAGAACCAAAAAAAAAGCATCAATGTTCTTACCTTGAAGAGAGCTTGTCCTAAACTTGTTGCATTGCAGGTTTCGCTGGGCCAGGCAGAAATTGTCATGAGAAACGTTTGCAAGTAAGAGATATATTTGATTAGATGGCTCAGAGTATGCGAAAAGTAGCTCATTGCTAAGTCGGACGGAAAAATTACCAGGCAACAATGTGTGTAGCAGAATGTGTCGAAGTTCGTTATATAGTTAACTATGCACCGTATAGAATTTTACGCTATAACGACAGCAAGCAGATTTTTATACAAGCTTCTTACCACTGTTAGCTATTAACAGTCAAATTATTACCACCCAAGCAGTTGTCGTTTGAGACAGGTCTGAAATTGCATCATGGCAACTGTACGTAAGCACTACTTCAAAAGCTTTCACGGCCGACACCGTTGTTGCTTTTCTTCATTCCGTCAGAGTGGTGAGCTTTTCGAATTTCCTTCAGGTCCTTTATTCTCCTATAGACAGTTTACCAGTATTTATATAAAAGCAAGAGAGATGTCATGACAGTAATACAAGTTCACATCGTATTTTATGGCTGATCTCCGTTTTTCCCTTCTACAAGCCTTATGGAAAGAAGGCCATCAAACCACCGACAGATTGCTGCTTTTCGATAGATCTCTGAACCACTAGAGTTTAGTAGTCGGCAATTAGTAGCCAGGTCGCATCAGGAACCCATTTTCGAATGGCCGGGTTGCCTCGCATGTTCAGAGTTATTAAAGCTGTGACGGTCCGATCTGTCCTTTGCTAACGGCAACAGATCTTAATACGACTAACAGGACAAAAACTTTTGTTCCAGACCACTGCATTGACACGACTGCATATAGAGAATATTCAGAATAAATCCCACATGTATTAAAGGACTTGAGGAGGCAGAAGGAGAGTAAGAACCTAGGAGATCTTCATCCAATCTGTCGGCTGCGGACTTGTTAAAGGCCGACCAGCACGTAATGAATGCAGCCTGTGACTAAATAGGCCGGGCCAATAAACTAAGACGCGTGAAACCCACTTCGCTCAAAACAAGGCGAAGAGAAAAATTACTTTGGCAAACCGGTAGACAACCACCGCGGCTTCAAGGACGTCTACGATAACTCTCAATCCCAGTCCTGACCGCTTCATAAACTGCTTTCGTTAGGATTTTATTTGCCCTACTGCCCACGAACAACTACAATAATGAGGATAACACTCCTTCGTAAAAAAGGGCTCTTAAAACATTGGGGAGAAAAGCGGAACTGAGCAACAACACACCGAAGAGTTGTCCGAGCTATTGCCTGATTAGAACCATGTCTAATAAAAAGAGGTGGGCTATAGGCCTGCTTTATAGATGCATACATAGGCAAAAAAACATAGAGGAAGCAAAAAGAAATACAAACGACATACGAAAAATCTGCCGACGCTCGTTGAGAGGTTCAATTACTGTCCTAATAAGAAAATATGTACATTACAATATGGCACCCGTTTGCTGTAGCGACGGCGAACCTTTTGAGAAGGTCGCTCTATGTATGGCGCAATCGCCATGTATGTTATATGTTCAGCAACACAAAACGTACGAGGCGTAAGCACGCGACGTCAAATACTAGAATAGGACTAGGAAGGGGGGCAAGAGTCAACTACTGGGCAATGATGGTTTTGTGAACGTCATCGAATAAAATAGCGTCCCTCGAGATCACCACCCTGCTAAGATAGGGTGCTAATTTCGAGGTTTAAAATCAAGTAGTTGAATGCATTGTGCAAAATAATTGCATTTGTTAAATTTTGTCTGGATAAATTACTTGATAAAAGAAACACTTTTGAAGAACCCCGACGTAAACATTCAAAGCGTTTACGTGGTGGAAATCTGTAAAATGACAGCAGTAGGACCAGCAGCGGTAATGACAATAACTATAGACAGTTTCAAGTATTTTAGAGACGGCGGCGATTGTCATACACGTTCGTCGTGCAAGAGCTTCCATAAAAGCCGAAATCTGAGTAGAAACCCCGTGTCTTTTTCCTTACTTATTTCTCTGTTCAACAAACACCGCCTTGCCTTGCGAAATGATAAACCACAAACTGGCGACACGACGAAGCGGCAAATTATTTGTGTAATAGATACAATAACGCACGCGAGAGAACGATTTCTATATAGACACACATATATACCCAGGTCTTACTGTCGAATATAATAACGATATGATGATTCGTAAATTAGAGGAAAAGTTGGCAAAGATTAGAGCTGGTTAGCTGGCGTCTTCCGTACTAGCTTTGATAAAATAGTTTTTAATGTTTTCGATGCACATAAAGCAGTGATTTGTTTTTATTTTACACGAACAGATCTCGGCACAGTCTCTCTTTTGGCATTGTACTTTATTATTAAACAAATAAACGTCGATGTACCCGCAGCTTTTCACATAGAGTTTCTATTTAAACGAAATGTTTCGATTTTCTTTTTTTTTTTTTGTTTTTTTTTTGATGGTAACAATAGTTGTCTATGCGTATGTTGTAATATATATGTAAAATGTTCATGTGTGAAACTCTTTTTGCATTAGTTTAGCCTTTGTTTAGCCGATGCTCCATTTAATAGTATGTGATTTTGTCAAATACATAAACTAGAAAGGGTTGAATCAACTCAGTTGGCTCGATCGGTACCAAAAAAACGTTGCTACGCTGTTGCAGCCTACGTTTCCATTGCCGTTGTCATAAACATTAGAATTAAAGCAGACGATTCGAAATTAATCGCCGCCCAAGCTAAGGCCATCAAAAAACGATCCGAGACATAACGATAGGGAAGGGTTACGAAGGAGAAATCACGAAGTTGTATCTTGGCCCAAATCAAGGTGGAGTGACTCAACAGTAATAACAGAGCGGTAATATGCGAGAGCAAAGTGGAATAGTGGCATTAAATAGAGTCTATCAAATGGCTATGGGCGTATTCACAGCATACCACACTGGACGTGCCACGAAAAGTCTGATACGCGATTTTGTTTAGCGACCTATGCAAACAAATGAGAAACAGTATTTGCCCCATGTATATATATAAGCAATAAGCATAAAATTTACGATGTATCGATTAAACGAGTTTACTTCGTTGTACCAGCAAGGTTTGTTCCTTTATGCCGGTTTATAAGCTGTCCGACTCAGTCATCGCGTACTGGCTGATTTTCGTTTTTCATTGCTAGCGCTGTCATCTGTTATCATAAACGTTCTCCGCCTGCTCCCATTCAACTGCTATGGACACGGCAGAAGGACATGCAGCAGGGATAAAGGCTGAAGATCTGCGCCTCTTACAGCTCGCCAATCTCATGCCAGTTTTGTCTTCATCTGGCTATGTACGGCCCCGGCTTTCGAAACATTGCTGACCTGCAGTACACCCAACCCACCGCTTCGTCGAAGTCCGAGGGCAGCTTTTACATATATTGCCTGTTGCTGCTACCCTCAGGTTCGCTGCTGATGTTTTTGATGCCGCTTCAGTTGTTGAAAGAAGATTGGATTGAGTTTCAAGGGCCGCTTCTTATCAGCCTCAACGATGCATCCTGCTTCCTCGTTCCTTCGATTGCCTATTCCCCGCTTTTCATCCTGTGCTTCCTTATCCCTTAGGGAGATAGCTGAGGCTCAGTTACCTGGCTCCCAAAGGTCCCCTAGTTAGATCCCCTTAGAAGTTTGAGTTTCTGTCTGCCTCCATCTGTACGAAACTACTAAAGAGGAATTTCGTCTGCCATCGCTAGCGCTATGCGTTGCTTGCCACAGGCTTTCAACATCAAAGCCAACACAGGAGGCATGCACCCAAACTGTCCGCCGAAGCATCGCACGTAGCTCCACATCGAAGTTCCCATCGAAATTTTTGAGAATATTGGACAAGCTGCGTGGCTCAGCAACTTTGTGCTGTGCTGAGAAATCGTCTTTCAATTTCACTTCGGCCGTTTGTTCGCAGTTCGAGATGCGCCTGTAGCGGCGCGTATTTCGAACTGAGGCAAAACATAAAATTTTTCGAGCACTGGTAATTGAGAACGGCACCAAAAAAAACGCTAGTTAGAGCTTCGTAATCGGATTTCTTAGCTATTTAGGAAACTAGCCAGCGCGGTTCGTACACATAGATCCACGATCGTATCGAATTCTAAAAGTACGACTTTATAACACATGGAGCATTCAACAATAATTCAAAGCGTCTTTGTGATACTACCGGACTATGTATACACTATCTGTTTATCTCTAAAAATGCTCCTTTCTTGTTTGACAGGTCCAAACATGGGTACGCAATTACCGATGAGCTGAAAGAATTAACAGCTTACTCTATACGTGCATGTATTATACATTTCTACTTATGATGTTTGTATAGCCCTTTCATGCAAATAAGTGCAATCCATATGAAAGTACATGGGTGCTACATACATCTAGAGAGCAAACCAAAACAAGGATAGAACGCGACCTACTGACTGTATTCTACAATACCAGCAGATGATTTTCGTTGATTGATGAAAACATCACGCTTCTGTCCTTTGCAAAAGATTCATTTCGCTTTTGCGCCACGATGGTGGATCTCCGATATGCGTATCCGAGTATCGACAGACCAATAGCACAGCCTGGTTTCCTCTGGGAACAGTATTCAACCTTTTACACGCCGCAACACCACTCTTGTGAGACAGAGTTCAGCTTGATTGTAGAATGGGTCATTTTTAACCATCCTATTGTAGCTGCAATTCATTGTCTGCCGGACCCCAGCCAGACATCAAAAATAGCCATCTTGGCCAGAGCGAAACAAACATTATGAGTATTTTACAGAGCCCTCGCGACCTAACCGAATCCCTAATTTTCTCGCACTGGTATTGGTGATAGTATTTCTTGCAGTGGCAGCCTTGTACGTGCGACCACGAATGCCTGGGGATCTAAGCCTTCTAGGTAAACTCTGACTTTCCCGTTGCTGTTCTTTTTCTCCTTTCGTATTCTGAAAGCCGGCGACCAAAACTTGTGATAGTGAGGCATACTCGTAAAAACTGCTTCAAACGAGATCTAAATGAATGTCTCGACGAGGCGTGCCATAGATGAGATTTGCAGCATGTTAGCTAGTACTTCAACGATTGTTGTTGTGCCGTAGTGATATCATGCTTATGATTTTGAGCGTGCGTTGTTCATGGGGTTAGTTAGAAATGGTAATAGGACACTGATAGGATGGGTGTATAGAGTTTAAGACGCAAGGGGAAGCCTGGCCGTCTTTGCAGTAAAAACAGCGCGTGTGACTTCCCAGCCGTTCCTAACCGTTTCGTGTAGAGTAATTAAAAGTTTTTAGATAAGTAGGTTTCCTCAAGCCATATTAAATTAAACTAGATAGTCTGTACTGGATTGAGTCTCTTAGTGAATTTTCTTACGGCAGACCCATGACCTCCGAGTTCGACATACAGATTTTTGCAGCAACTCGCTTAGCATGCCTCTGATTCTTTGACTCATCATGTCGAACCGCGCGGTTGAAGCTCGTCATCATTACTGCCAACTATGGAGAATGTTGGTCATGTTTAGGTTCGTCGTTATATACATTACGCGACAGAGCAGAGCTGATTTGACAGGGCGTTCCTGTTAGATAGCAGTCGAAAAGGTCAGCACCTGGAATCTTTGCTGCTAACGTAGTTCCGTAGGATTGTGTGATATTACCAAATAGCAATTCTTTCCTTCATTGATTTCCCCTTGATAGCATACTAATAATGAGTTTGCACTGTGAACCTAGTAAGCACGTGGTGGTCTAGATTCGAAGCCGGCTTTACCCACGCTTCGTCGCGCTAAAAGCCGATCGTCTGAAGCAGTGCTTAAGAACTCAAGTACCAGACAAAATACTCAAAACAATTATTTATTTATTGCCTCTATCGAATAGCATTCATCGCTCACTCGTCTTCAGCCCCACCTTTCGTTTCGCATCTACATTATACTGATATTTGGTTTGCCCTATTCCAGGTACAGCGCTATTGTCCTTATACATATGCTAAGGAGAGAAGAAAATCATTTTAAAGTGAGGAAAACCGCCCTTAGCGCTAGCTATCTCCATAGGATGTTTTCGTTCACCTGAATTGTACGATATAATACTAGAGTTTACTTGCGATAAAAAACCAAAATGTACAAAGTATAGAGTGACTCCTCGTTGCAGCTGTAATATTTCTACGGCATTGATAAATGCCATAGAATCAGACTTCGTTTTCCTCGGTTCACTGAATGGAAGCGACGCGCGTTCCTTTCAGATTCTAACAATTAGCATTCCTTCCTCCTTCACCGACAGGCCCCAAGTGAAGTGTTGCGGCGTTAGTGGAAAGTCTGGAGGAATAGGCGACTATGGAAACTATGGATGCACGATGTTGCAACCCCTTATGGTAGCTGGCAACTTCACGCCATGACCGCAATCATTATCAACACCGTTATCGTCCTCATCTTACGCCGCTTCATCAACAACAACAAGAGCAAACAACAGGAGCTTTACTTGCCTCAATCGTTTTTACTAGTTACTTTAATGACATTGCAAGTTGACTGACAACGTGCAATGCACCATCCGAACACCGTTGGATTCGGAAAACATTTTGGGATATCCTCTGTACGGATATTTATACTGCGTACATAGCAACGTCAACCACCCGTTAAATGGTCTGCTTTCCGCCATTCTCTTGTCTATATGTGGAGGGCTGGTTTGGTTGACTTACCTCAACCCGGCTGGTCTAACTCGCGTCCCTCGATTACTTGTATAGCCGCACTTACTAGAAATAGACGTAGTATTCATTTGGTGCGGTCGTTGTTATCGTCAGTTAATTAATCAAATTAACGCGCCATACAGCAGCGCCAACAGTCGGTTAGTTGGCAACACCAGCCGAGATCAACAAAGGCCGCTGTGGACGGGCAAAACAGCAGACCGCGGCGATGAGGAAGATGCACTGGTCCTAGCAATGGTGCGTGGAAGGCAGCGGAAACAGCGTGATAGGGACAAAATGAATGTTTCGAACTTTACGTTTGGTGTGATTGCCTTAGTTAAGCACTGCTATCTGAAACAGCCAGGGGCTTCTTTCGGCACAAAACAACCCGTGTGTCTATGCCCGGCATCGAACCTTGACCACCTTATTTGTCCCTAAGTTTGGTAGCAATATATATTGTACTATGTAAATATACATTGTACTATCACGAGATACAGGCTCAATGGGATAGCGCCTATTCAAGCCATTGTGTCGACGTATTATCGAGCGCGCGAGTGTCAAACCACTCGAACCACTGATATAAAACTGAGACCCGATAACAACACTGCTCGATACGTTATGAAAGTGGCCAGCGAGACTTCTATAGAGAAAAAAAAAAAGAACATCAGGGGGAACGAAGGTACAAGAACGAACGACGTTTAATAGAATTTGACATAGCTCAACAGGCGGCATTCGTCGGTTACTCTAAGCCCGCGGTGTTCCCTTAGGTCAGGCACAACAATAAAACGATCTTTGCGTTCCTTTCGTTGTCGGAAGTCTCATAGAGTAATACTTCGGCTTGCGTTCTCTCATTCTCGGTCTCACTTTTGATATTTGTAATCAACGTGTGACGCAAAGTGATACAGTAAGCACTATTGCTGAGATGACGAGAAGTCACATTTGGTAGTAATTGGGGAGAAATAAAACAGTCCTAAGAATGAAACCTAGAACCAAAGTATCATGGACAGAATCCACTCAACGCCAAACGATACCAAAAATAGCAAAACCGATAACTTAACGATAAAGTATTCGGATGAGTTGCCAATCTCCGGTTGGAATTAAGTATATAAGTTACATCTATAGCATAGGACTCCTAGCTAGAACAGTGTCGCCGATTGATCCACTATCTGTTTTCGCCTGATAACCTAGCCACTGAAGACAATCAATGTATCAACGAATGAGGTCAACAAAGTAGCTGTTGAACGACCGTTATCGTCGTCACTAAATCCACTTACGTCTACCGGTGCGAGCCCCAATTTTCTGTTGCTTAAGCACTCGATATAGAAAAGTCGGGTGTGTGTGTGGCCTGATGTTATGGCACAGTAATGAAAGCAATTTGATTACGCCATGGACAGGTCCTTCAGTCGGCTCAAGGTTGGAACCAAGTGAGTTTTAGCACTTCCCGTACCTAAGAAAAATCCGGCAAATGGTTCCAGGAACAAAGATGAAGCTTGGTCGTTGGGACTTACGTAGCAGCTCCTCACTCTCTAATAATATCTCGTAATCATCACATGGGCGTGAATGATTGAGATAATACACTTGTATTTATTAGATATGGCTGTACTATTTTTATCATTGTGAAATCCAACGAACCGTCAGTATGTATAATACATAGAATAGATGAAAAGTCACCGGGTATATATTTTTACTGAAATCTCATTGCACATGTTAAAATGCGTTATTTACAGCACTTCCGATTCTAGCTTGTGCTTATAAAAATCGAGCTCACACAAAAGGTGGATAGACTTACTTCACCAGTCACGATTACGTGCGGGTATGAACGATGCACACGCATCGGCGAGCACATCGCCCGAAAAAAAGGTCTTACAAGGTCATAGTCTTTAGGCTAGAGCAAGATGGTTGGCCCGTTGTTCGCGTTACAGCGGTTACGCGCTTGTATAACAATTACTTTGACCAATATTTCATCTCTCTTAAGCTATTCCTCTTGTTTGCTCAAAGGCAAACGCGGAGCGGTTCTTCCAAGTGTTTTCTATTGAAAGAAACGCCTTATCTACGACGGAGTTTCTCCTCAAAAATAAACATAAATTTCACCACGCCCTAATTTTGCCTATCTGGGCGGCACACTAGGCACAAGCCTTAATTAATTTCCTACTATATGAATAAATACGATGAGGGTATTAAGCGACATTTCGAACATCTATGTCAAATGTCGTTGTAGTATCATAGCAGTGGCCGCGTACGACGAACAAACTATATATACTGCTTCATAAAATTCTGTTTGTTTAGACGCCGCGGTAGTGGGTACACAAGACAGAGTATTCGATTTAAATTAAAAACGTATTGTAAAATAGTGTATCTGGTCCGGCCAGCCATAAAAATAATTATTATTATCACTTCCCACCCTTTGCTTTGTCTACTTGATTTATTTGCCGAGCAATCCCAAACTATACCTTCATATGATTTCCTCTGTTGAGGTTATGATATTAGTCCGCGGTTTTTTTTTATCGCACTCCTTGATCTCTGAAACGCGATTCGTACGAACTAATTCCATAACGAGCTCATCCAGAAGCAACTATTTTAGGCAGGCGATTTGTCCCCTTATCATAGCCAACAAAATAATCGATTTGTTGTCAAATCCTGCGTCCATTAGGTCATTTCGTTTTGAGACTGTCTGATGATCCTTCGTTAACTAGTAGCGAGTAATAGTCCTTCGTAGCGAGTGCCTATACGTTAATTTCCTGCGGCTGGTGGATCCTGCATTGGTTTGTTGAACTTCTGTGCAAATTTAATTTAGGTTTCCATCGGCGAAGAGGGTCTGCTTTTCTTGCATCTCTGAAAGTAACTGTTTCTAATTTCGGTTTGCGGTGAAGTTTTTTACGTTTCCTATTTTTGCCAATCGTTTGGGACCGGAACTTTTCCATTAAAGCGTTGTCTTTCTACTGTTTGTGTTTGGCATGATGAAAATCGTCGGCACTCCTGTTATCGTGGCAAGTCTTACCTCAAAGAATTGTATCTGTATCACATTGTGGCTTGTTCGCGCTGATTATCTTCTGGTTTTGTTCAACGAACCGAGAGACTGCTTTATTCCGACGCCCCACGGTTGACGGTCACAAATTTTTTGTTTGCCGCGTCACGGTACGCTTCAACCAAGTGCTCGATGCTGACCAGCGACATTGCGCTCGCAATTAGCTGATAGCCGTGCGGATGCGTTACAGCTTATTTTTTTTTTCTAAATTATTCACCAATTTTTTAATCTTTATTGAGCACTTTCAGCTGTTTTTTTTTACGTAAACAAGTCTACAAAAACAACCTAAGTATAGCTTCAAGGAGTTATTCCGTTAAAGACTCTAACGGTTTGGGAACACTTTGTCACCTTCGCTGAAATCTAATATTGTTCGAACTCCTCCAGATGTTATGAGCCCAAACAAATACATGTGCCAGTAGTATTCAGTGATTTTTCGAACGATCGATGTGCCTTTATCGTTAAACTTAACATGCTAATGTATAAATATATATAGTAAAATGCTGTTTGATAAGTGCTAAGGGAGATAGAGATAGTAGAGTGATTGTGCCGGCCAAGATTTTGCCTGATACTGTTGTCAACTATTACATATTGCAGTAAATAGGTGTAGCAAGATAATAGGTGGGCAACAAAGGTGGATTTGATTACTAACTTGTTTACTTTGTTGTCTTTTACAGGTAATTATGTTTTCGGTAGCAGCACTAACTTTAATGGACCCACTGTGTCCTGTGTAACTGTGCTTAATCACTAATATCGCTGTTGGTAATTGTCGTGGTAGCATACTGGTGCAAGGTTTATTTACGAAACGGAGAGATACTTGGTAAGGCGACGTAAGTTTGTTTTATGCCCAGTCAAAATGGGCTGTAACATTTGTTAGCATGAAAATACTTCGCTGATTAAGTGTTCTTCTTTGAGGCTAGAAGTTTTTTTTAGAAGAATGTTCTTTCAAGAGCTCACTGTTTAAACACATTCTGGATAAATACATTTATTCTATAATATAATATAAATAAAACGTGTGAATACAACAAACCTGTATATACAAATGATTAGTAGCGAAGTAGACATCGGTTGCTTTCTGGATACATTAACAATTCACTTTTAACTATGAATAGTTCATTCCAAAACAATAGCTGCGTTTTCACTAGCCCATTCCCGAGAGAAGCTAAGCATGTAAGGGAATACGTTCAGCTTTCTCGTTCTCAGAAGATTAATTTAGTATGCAATGATACAAGGCATTATCCCTGGAAGCAAGGTAACCGAACCAAGCGGGCTTGATGGCCTGAAGCCCACACGAAAATGAATTGGGCTTACTCATTATCAATCAGCTTTATTTCTTTTGGGTCTGCTCTCCAGTGGGCGTCCTCTCACACATTATGTCAAACTTAAGCTTCTTGTGCATACAGTATACAACAAGAGGATCGGTCCGGCTTAAGTTGCTTTACCCTCATGTATTTGAGTGTCAGACACAAGTTTTTGCTTTCATATGACTGCGCTAGAAGCAACTGAAAGTGTTTTTTTCTCTTCAGAAATGGTAGAACATATCTGTTTCCTTAGTTTTTTTCTGCATTTGATTTTAGCGTATTTCTGCCTAGGGCAGATATAAGTAGAATCCTGTATTCATACGACATATGTCTCTCAACATCCCTAAGGTTCAGCTCGACCTACTTGCATACACCCGTTTTCTGTTTGCCACATAGATATCCCTTTAAACAATGCAGGCTAGACCACCGTAAGTTCTTTGATAAGCGCCCTATGTGTGCTCCATACCGAAACCTGTTAGGAACATGTAACTTAGGCGTCGAAAGCATCGTGAGGCCCTTTCATTGTCGAGCCTCTTGCTTTTATCACAATAACCCCCGACAATTTTTGGCACCTCGTCTTCGCCGTGCATTTACTAGGTGAGCTTTCGCAAACCAGTCAGGTGTCACCCAAACCAGCAGATATTATAACGTCTTCTCCCTATATCTCGAGGCAACTTGCGGCGTAAGTGCATATAAACACACGAGCCCTGGCTTCTTGCTGTACAGCCGCTTCCGTCCGCTGTTATCCGTACAAAGTGTGTGTTTGTGGATAACATCGACTGGGCTAAAATAGACCCAACCGAACAGCGTTCGGCTGAACGTCAAAGCAGCAAAGACATACTGACTGTCCTTTCGGGACTAAGGTGGCTAGCGTATGGCTAAGGCAGCAGGGCGTTGAAATTGTAATGAGGCGGGTGTCATCCGAGTTGATGTCTGAGAAAAAGAACCAGAACGAACGTAACTTCTGCAAGGTAATGCGATGAAAGCAGATATTAGTTACATCCTCTAGGAAAACTAGGTGTAGCACAGATACAGCTGAGGCACACCCACTACCATCATCTACCGCTTGCTATAAGGTATTCTAAGAGCTTAAGTCCTTGTGGTAGAGGTGGCGGTGCCGGTGCCTGGCGCTCTCTTTTACAACAACATCGTTCTGTTACTAATTGCTAGGCCTGCCAGAAACCCCCGGTTTTGTCAAGACACTGTTATTTTCTATGGTATATACTGCTAACCTGCAAACTTCAGTATGTAACCTTCGTCGTTTCTTCACCAGTCAGCACCATTTACACGATGACTGAGCTTTTTCTGTTCAGCGAAATTAACGGCATTGTGAACCTCATAGGAAACGATCTCGATTCAATAACAGTCGGCCAGCGGGACCTTTATAGTATATTATAACGCTAGCCTTTGTTCTTATGGATTCCTTTGCGGGTCCGCTCATCGTTCTCACAGGACTCAAGAAAAATTCAAGAGATGAACTCATTGTATAGACGTGTCCTACTCGCCGTCGTTGTCACTGATGCTGCTGTCTTCGATACCTCAGTGAATGGTTTTTGAAAAACGCGAGTTCCCAATTTCTTGTTAGCGACCCACAATGACGAGTTAGCGAACAAATACAACAAGAACTTCAGCAAGCAACCAGCTATAACTAACGCTTGGCATTTCGAACATCGGCTGAGAGAGGACCGCTGGCCTGATATAATACGCCTCAAGGGCCTGTTTAATTTAGACTAGTTTATAGAGGTCCGTCCACCATCCTACGCTCGCCGGCAGGTTTCTTTGTCTACCGGTTGCCAACCCAGTCCGATTGCCTACAACCCATCTCCGGGAATCACCACAACATTTTTGCAGTCGAGCAAAGAAAGTCCTTTTGAACGGAAGCCACCAGCGACTTTAGCCATCTGCAAGGACGCGACAGACAAGATTATCTTTCTCTCAAAAAGTAGTCGACGCTTGAAGTTGCTGTCGACGCTGCCGCAGAAATCAGAAAGCTTTCCTCCTTTGGCCTTTCCGCCCAGTGCGTTGAAAATTCGCTCTAGTACTAGGACCACCCTGGCAGTCCCTCACAGGCTCTAAATGCACTTTGAAAGTAACGCCTTAAAACTGTCTCGGGAAATAGCGAGGCACGATCCGCCGTGCAATGATAAGTTAATGACGGGAACGGGAGCGGACGACCATGCATGAGACAGTGAGTTTAAACAAGAGCAGAATTCGAAACTGAAACTTGAATTCACGAATAATGAATGCGAGCCGACGTCAGCTGCAGTACGAATCCGAATAGGAACTGGTTACTATGAAATTATTATTTAGTTTTTTTTATTTAATTATGAGTTTTTTGGTTCATATACTTTAAGGGGTGTTTCGACCCTGTTTGTCCTGTACTGCAAGGACTAGAGGCGGTGGTTTTTTTCAGTGCCTAGGACACTAATCTTGTTTTTGACAATTATTGAAATGTTTCTGCAGTTAGGCTATCCTAAGCGGCTTTTAGAACTAAGTTCTCAAAGGAAAAACAATTGTCGTAGTTCGCTCCCTCGAATAGTTCGCGTATTTCTGGGTAGTTTTGAAAAGCAGAAGAGGCATAGCACTGATTTTGGTGCAGCTGTCATTGACCGGCATTCATACTTGAATAGATCTAGCACAGACTGAGAAAGCTACCCAAGAATCAAGGTATTTGTTGGTAGCAAGTAGATAGTCCGACGACAATTTACCTTGAGGTACATATCGGTGTTTGTAGATTAAATAAGAAAATGTCGCGTGTCACGGCTAAGAGCATCTTGTTCACCGTTTGGACAAGTTGACGGAATTACTTTGAGGTTTTTTGCCATAGCTTGTGACAACAAAATTATATCGTTCTATCGCCTTTTAAAATTAAGATATAGTTTAGTTGCTGCTGGTTCGCTCATTTATCCTATAAATTTTATTAAACCTTAATATTATTCAGATTTCGCTAGTCTGGGTTCTCAACCGGGAAAGGTGGAAAATATCGCGTGCGTTATTTCAAGACCTTTTCTAATACAATGGCGGTAAGGGTTTTTCCGCAAGCGAAGAGTTATCCTCCGGTGAAATAAAGGGCTTGTGAACTTGAGCTTATTTATAGACCAGTTTCAATAGATCTATTGCGCTTTTCGACCGTAGGGTATTTCAGTGCGCTGCAAAAACCTACCGCACCACGAAGGCCTATCGTCAAAAAATCATCGAGAGGCGCCCGAATTTGAAAAATAAGGCATTTTGTCAACCATTTAATTATATGCACTCTGGAACTTTCTCAACTGTCGAAGGTATTGTTTGTGTCGTCATGTTGAATATTGGAAAATAATAGCTAATGTTATATCCTTCATGGCACTAGATTCTCCTATCTATATTCGTCGATTTTGAGCAACAGACGCATTTGCAGAAATGTTTATAACTGTGTTTTCTCTTCATGCTAGGTAATTAAACTTACGTAGCCATGTATTCAATAGTCTGCGTAATTTTTTTTGCCCACGAATCACCAACGATGATCGATTTATCAGATTTTTCAATATATTAAGGCCATGGCACGTGCCTTATGATTTGCTTTTACCAGCCACTACAAAGGACAACAGACTTGCTTGTTATTCGAGGCTTATTTTTATGCTTCTCGAATCCTCGTCGTGATTTTGGATCAAGATACCTGATCAGGAAAGCTTTGCGACTCATGGCACACTGGGCTGGGCACAGATAGCCATGACTAAAATGTCAGTTGGCACGTTGGTATAATACAATGTGTTTTGAAAATATGATATGGCAGCATATATATATATATTTGATGTTGGTGGGCTGTCCATCTGCGTAACGGTAACGGCAGCAGCGCTGGGGTCCATTAAATATGAGGAATCGCTCAATGCAGATGCGTATACAGTAGATGGATGAAAAGACAGTCTATTAGCGGTTGTCGGCAATATCGTCTGCTAATATAGAAGCTAGTATAGTATGAAATAGCTGAGGGCTCTAACAATCCAGTGAACTTTTTCAAATTGGGTCTATTGGAAGGATGAGATTGAATGAAGATTGGGTGGAATTCACTTTTACATGTACTCGAAACCGCGTCGGCCCGATAGCATGTTGACAATGAATGACTAAGCTAACTTTAGCAAACGCTGCCGAAGATATATAATGGGTAAAACGATATCCGGTCCTGATTATTCGATTGATCAATTCCCATTAATCTAGCATGCGTATGCCTTTATCGTAGTATGTACATACTCATTCTATATACACATATACACGTCCGCGTGTTACCTTGCCGTCAATTGGATTCACTCTGTTTTTCAACAGCGTTCGCGACTACCAAGAGCCTCCCGTGTGCGCGGTTTCATTTCGCTTTAGTTAGCCTGCCATTAGTTTATGCTTAACAGCAAAAGTATTATAAAGATAAGTCTACGCTAGTGAGTAAACCGTCAACTGCGACTGTTCTTTCGTGTGGGACGTCTATCGCGTAGGAAGGCACTCTCGCCTCAAAGCTGCATTACGGCAGCAGCGTTCATGCGTGTTCCGTTGCTTGTCATTATAGATCATCCCGTCAAACCGATGAAATTATCGTAGCTACCATAAACACTCTATCATTTCTGCTTTTCTTACCTAGAAAATCCATGGTGTAAGTAGCCTATTCCTCGTTGAATGAGTGATAGATGTTGTTGAAAACACAGTGTGTCGTATTAACAAAAGAAAATGAAAGTGGCTTCTAGCTGGGAGAAAAATACGTCGATCTGTTCCTTTAATGTTTATTTAATGGTGATCGAGAGACAGACTAAGTCGATGCTTACCACACGATAGAATCTGGCGAGATGCTCTAGTGTGGCCTTGCCATACGACCGGGCTACAGTATAATTCAACATTGTGCCCAGGATACTTTAACTATAATTATGTGATAATGACATAAATAGTTACGCCGCATAACCGAATAGTGAAAGAAAAAAATTATTTTTATTCAACTTTTGTACAACCACCTGACTTATTATATATATATATGCGAGAAAGTGAAGGAGAGAAATGAAGGCCAGAGCGAGAGATGAGTCGATGATATCGCCATTGAACGGATTAATCTTTACGAAAAGTAAGCCTTCAATCACCTGGCCTTTGCTCGTTTCGGGAAAAACTGCGTAGATTGTCGTAAATTACTGCGTTGCATTCTAGTTTCGATTAAATCATCCGGCCCTCGTATTGTTCTGTGATTTGGAAAATGGAAGGCCATAGCACGGATGGCTGTTTCCCTCGACTACTAGCACAACGCCAATGCGGCCAATGACAGCCAGTTGATACAGTCACACATCGTTCCACGGCTTCCTGTGGAGTCAACAAAGCCTTCGGCCTAAATTTAGAGACGCGAGCAAAAAGCGTACGTTAAGCCACTGTACCATTCCGACTCCACTGCTAGTTTTTCTGTTTACTTCATTATGTCCGGCTTGTCCTTATCGCTTAAGGGGTTATCAGCAGTGCTCCGAATCAAGGTTAGTAAAACTATTGGTCGTTGGAGATATGTAAAACACAGTGTAAAACACGATTAAGTTTCGTCAATGAAGTATAAACTTGACTTGATATAAAACTTGTTCACCAACAAACGTTTGCTATATCGTATTGATATGAACATCAAAATAGAAATTGGCCAGTAAAGAAAAATTGCCTATTACATTTGTAGCTGGCTCGGCCGAGTAAAGCTGAACTCGAATCACTCGCTCCTACTGCTCACGTAATCATAGCAATACATCCTCCACAAGTTATCTCACCACTTACGTTTGCCAATACGTTTACGAGGCGATTTGATAACTATTACAGGAACCGTTCTCGATCAGAGCGGACTCGTTTCTACCAAGTTATTCAGATTTGTTGCCATTAACTTAAACAGATCGAAAGATATTCTACTTCTAATAGATTGCTGGTTATAGTATCGAGTTGTGTATGTTTTGAACAGTACTTGAAAACTGAATCAGATTATTTGGTACGGAGCTCAGTTTGAGCGTTAAGATCTTAACTCAGGTTAATCATTGGCATATGCGAACAGTGCAGTATGGTAATCTTGATTGGAACAGGATTCAGGAATCGCCCACGCTTAGTTTGCTCAGGCTATTGCTATTATATTTACTTACTTATGTAATATATTTACCGATAAATTCTGTCGTAGTTTTTGATACGACTTTCATTGTTGAAATCTGGCAATAAGCCGCCGCCGCCGCCGCCGCCCCCGCCGTCGACTCGTTCAGTATGAATAATTCACACTTGATGTGTTGCTTGGTACCGGTCTAGACAGAGCGTTGTCAGGCTCGAACAAAACTTCAACTTTTTTAAAGCGGGCTCAAGTATCAAAGCTGTTCTCATTTAACGTACAATCGACAAATCTATAGTAGTCAAGTCTATGAAGAGTAAGCATCACGACGACTATTGGGTACATGCTACGCTTCTGAAAGTTCTACCGGAAGTGTTCACAAGAAAGATGGCTTTGTGCATTTATCGTAACGATAAATTCCATCGCCTCTTGGCTAGTTTTAAATTTTGCCGCCCTTGTGGCTATATTTACGTTCGATATGTGGTGTCAGGGTTTGAGCAGTTACCGCCACAGAAACAGGACATCTAATTTATGAGATTAAGGTTGACGCCCTCAGCTCGCAGTTCTTACTGCCGCATTCTCTCGAAAGAAAAGTCGCTACAGGCGGTGGTCTGTCGTGTACCATTTCAGCTAATATAGTGATTAATGACTGGTACAAAAAACCGTCACCACAGACGTTATACAGTCCCATTGGTTAGCCTGTCATGCTTTAAGGCCAGTAGAAATTCGCTATACAGAACCGGAAATACCCGCGACTTAAGCGGCCATTCAACGCCTTCAAGAAGGGCATGTGTTCAATACAGTTGAAAATATGTTATCGCGCTACAAAATCGGACACGTTTATTTATTTTCTGAGAAAAACAATTATTATTGTATTTTTAAAATTGTTGCTTGGTTATTTGGTCAACAAATGGGCAGACGAAACCGCTTCTTCTATCATTTGTTATTGTGCTCTCGAAAGCTGAGCGCCACGTGGGAGAGAAGGAAAAAGCAGACCAAAATTTTCGGTAAATAGTCAGAAACGCATTAATAAGAATTTGTTGACTAAGATGAGAGAAAAATTTTGCTGGAAAGAAAAAAAAAGAAGCTGAGTGAAGAACAAGCGGATCTATACATCATATCCAGATAAAGTTATCAAAGCAGTGATGCAAATGCATAGAATATCGAAATTTATGAGTTACTAGTATCCAAAGCACGTGCGTGCCTCGGTCGACGTGATTGAACTGGTCGCGATAGCTATTTGAAGCACAGAACTGCTTATCAACAAGATAGATCTGAAACGCGTGGCGAAAAGGTCCCATGAATCAACCAATAGCGTCTTCCTCAAAACTTTTTTTTGTTCAGTCGTTACGATTGTTAGCAATCAGGACCCCAGTAAGCTTATTGATAGGGCGTAAATATAGACAAACAAAAATCCGCAAGTACAAATACGCATCTGCCATCTGCTTCAAATTTTCATGTGGGCCAAAATATAGCATGCAGATTCAAATCGTATTGCCTTCTTAACGCTTAGGTTCTTCTAGATTAGGCTAAATATCCTTTAAGCGAAACATAACCCTCTGCTAGGTGTCATATGTAGAACGTCTTTTTAGTACAACGCTGCATCTCCTATCACAGTGAACTATAACAGGAAACGAAATGTATTGATTACGTAGACAGTTCCAAGGGAAATGTTTTGTGCGTTTTCAAAAGGCGGAAGTCGTGCTCGTGGAGTTTGGTGTTCCCTATTTCTAGACCGTTCCGTCCAAGATTGGCAAACAGCATGATCACGGACTTCTGCCAGCAGCGGAACAACGGAACTCTGGTTGAGAGCCTAGAGGGACTTATTTGCCTTAAAGAAGAAGTACAACGAGCGCAGAATCAGGACTGAACATGTCTAGGAGTTAGGATGTTGGTCTTTTTTTTTTTGAGACCTTACGTGTACCGACTGCTTCTTAGAGTTCAGATTGCTCCATTCCGACCTCGGTCCTAAAATTGCGACTTCTACGTACAAACACCCCTCATTTAATCATCTATTCTTAGGAAGAGATCGACACTCGGGTAAAAGCAAACTAGGAAAAAATAATAGCAAGTGCATTTTTATGTGCAGTCTCTGGTATGCGAGTAGAATGCTAATGAAGGACGACAAAGATGTTCGTTGGACCTAGTTAGAGGAAAATAGAAATATACACATAATTTTCGCAGGCCATTGTCCTTCTCCTTGAAGAAACTGTTATTACCGATTTCTGTTCTGATTTTTATAGAAATCCATGATTAGCTTGCTGTAGCTGATTATAGTGCTAGTTCTTAACATTAATAAGGTGCATGCTTTGACTATTTCGCAGATTGAAGGTCAGTTATCATCGAGCACAACCAAAGTGATAACAGCATAATGTTCAACACCGTATGGTGATTTGGCGTAGCGGCCACTTTACCATTTCCGGAGCTTCTACTTTCAGTTTGTATATATGTCTATGCTTTTAGGATTTTAGCTAATCTGATAGTGTTCGCTATCTAAGCACTTACGCTGTATCTTTACTAGATGATTTATCAAAAACCTGTCACAGCTTTTCATTACCATCGCTAGTGAGATATAAAAGTATTTTGTACACGAGATTCATGCAGTTTCAAAATCGGCTCTTTGGGCGGAATACTAGTACTCTGTTTGAGCTTAGGCAGAATGAAACGTGCCGTTTCCACACGTTCCCGTATAGAATTCAGGACCTCTCACCTATCCATTTAAATTCCGTACTCCACAGCACATTTCGATAGCTAGAGACGCGGACGAACTCTATGAGATTTCTATAAATTCCATTCGGCTTCGTATAAGAGTAGCTTTCTTGTAGCAGCGCACGAGGCAGCTTTCGTGCCGATTCAAATAGCAGACCCACGCCGTCCCAGTCTACGACAGTTTTGGAACCTACGGCCGTCTTTGTCAGTTTTCGTAGTCATTCTATGTATACATGTATGTATAATATTTAGACCATATAACGGAGCGAAAGGCAGGCCATAGAAATCACCACGCCTTGAGCCTAGTAGCTTCAATCGCAAGAAGGTCTGACAGCGGCCTGTTGTATGGTCACAATTCTGCGACGCTGACTTTCCAGTTTGTCTGTCTTTGATCTACTTGACAGACACAGATCTAGTTGTCTGTAGATAATGTGTAATACTTCCGCTTCAACGAAACTCGCAGAACTCGAATGTCTTCACGTTACTGTTTTATTCAGTTCTCATTGGCGGCGTAAACATAAGACCTGGAGGATAGATTTTAGAACGCTGGTTTCTGCTGGCGATCTATCGACACCGTTGAGCCTTTTCCAATATCTACATACGGCGGCATCTATGCATTATACTGTAATACGAAGAGCTTTTTCTCCTGTGTAAATGTTATGTTATGTTACACTTGAGTTGTTATGCGTCGAGGGAAGATCGCAAGCGCGAAGACTTCTATATATATAAATATATAAAGAGAGAGAGAGAGAGAGAGAGAGAGAGAGAGAGAGAGAGAGAGAGAGAGAGAGAGAGACGTTTCGAATAAGCAAGAAATTGAGCTAACACCACCATAAGTAAACGTCCGTCCCAAGTTTTAAGCTTTGCGTTGGTAAGGTCAATGAACGGCGGCCAAGTTAGCGATAGGGCAGCCGCGTGACGAGATTGCAGCAATCGCTGCATACCAAAGCATTTGCCTATAGAATGACAGGAACAGCTGGCATGTCCGTGTAAATGCGGTAATGGTGAGGCTATCTCCACTTGGACTAGGCCTGAACATAGTTGACTTAGTTTATCAGCGCACTGAATGCCATTTCTCTATGTGTAATCTAATGTTGTGTCTATGTGTAAATACTTTTTGTGTGGAAGACCGCATTAGCGGGAACAGTAGGTTACGTACGAAATGAAACGACCTGCTATTGTATTAAGTGCCAAGAGTGTACCCTTACGGGCGGCATGCGTTCGGTGCGTTTTAATTTTAACAGCCATAGCGTCATCAACAACAATGGCAACGACGACGATAAAGGGCAATAACTAAATCATTTCAAAGTCTTGCCTCTACTTGGGGTCCCGGCTAATATGTACAGAAGTATTGAGGCGTTCCTGAAGAGCTCCTCAATTTCTGACTAATCATGGCTCGTCGGAGCGGTGGTACGTAGAACGACGCTTCTGATCTCTTAATAATTGAGTGCGCAAGTTCTTCAATAAATGAGATGCGACCGCCGCGCGGTGGTCTAGCTAGCTAAATATGACTCTGAAAAAAACAGGCACAGCAGCCGTAATGGTGCGTAGTTGGTAATGTCTGCTACCTGTTTGTTTACCCTGCTCGATGCATACGCCATTATATACTGCATCACAGCATGTTAACTGCCCATCGAACTGTTTAAGCGGCATGCGGCTTGATTTCGAAGGCGTATTGTCTGCTACTGAAGCAGTCGTCATTCGAGTCGCGTCTGGGTGTAGCGCTAGTAAGCTTTTCTATAACGCATCCAACGGTAGAGTGACCGTCTGTTTCATCATTAGCATATTGTTATATTTGCGCGCCACTATGCGTGGCTTCGTAGTCGGTAATTATTGACTGATATTAAGTTGTACGTACGTATAAACGAACATGTGGATTAATACTGCGTCAGAAGGACACGCTCGTGCATGTGCATATGAAGTTCCGCCGATCGATTGGCAAGCAAGGTACAAATGCTAGAATCAGCCTGCCATCTGCCCTACCTGGGGCACTACATCTAACTCATAGAGCGAAAGGCGATATGGACGCTATGGAAGCGCACACATACATACAAACAAAAAAGAAGCGCCTAGATCTATTCATTTTGTTTGTAGTTTCGCATTGGGTTGTGTCTAAAGACCGTTATTGAAGTCTAAGGAGATGGCAAGCACAAGCAGACGCCTACAGATGTATAAGCAGTCTGCTGCACACTCACAGTTGCTAACGTTTCCTTTTGGAAACACACAAGCGTTTAATCGCGAGTGGACCATTGCGCGGTCCCTTTTCGTATGTCCCGAAGCGAAACTAACGTTGGGGCATACGCTGCCCCTATAGCAAGCAAGGTAGGGGACCCGGCGGGAGTTTTCGCTTGAGGACAGTACGTAGACGAATAGATTAGACAAGAAACCGACCATTCATATAATACATGCCACCGTCCGAGAGAACAGCGCACTATGAAGATTGGATAAACGGCACTATTTTTTTTACATACTTAGTTACCTACTGCAAACATTTTCCACTTAGTGGTATGAAGCTTAAAAATGAAGTCTTTCGAGGAACACGTCCCGTGCAACAACACAACCAATAGCCGCTTGCAAGAGACCTAATTTAAGGCTCGTTTATCATGTTAGAAATATCTTCTTCACTGTTGTATCATACTCAAAGCGCACTAATGCGGGTCTACTATTATCTCGAACTATCTATTCCATTTGAATGTGGCGAAATCGTCGAGAGCATGCAGACCGAGGCAGCGAAGATCTACTAAGCACAGTGGCCCTGTCTATTCGAAATCTTAAAAAGGTCAAGTTGGAAAAATTGGTGGGCGTGGTGAACGTTAAGATTCAGAAATACGATGTAGAAGCGCCCGGGAAGACTCCATAAGAACAACCCGTGGCACAAGCGTGTACCGTTGGCCTGCAGTTCCTATGCAAACGAGAAGAATAACGACACGATGTTTTTCTGCATTACATTATACAATAAAGACCCGCTCGCGTGTGGTTGATATGGGCTTATTGCAGGGGTCTGACCGCTGTCATGATTACGTCAGTCATGCAATTGAACATAAGGCATGCAAAGTACGTGTGTGTTGTTTCCTCGTTCAGACGATCTTTAGTGCTGCGCATTTTGGATCTGGAAACAAATAACAGTTTTGCTTAAAAATTTTCATGCAGATAAGTAAAAGGTAATTTAGTTCGATTAATTATCTTTATCTCTTATAAGGTAAGTGGGGATGACCAAAAAAGTACTCTCCATTGTCTGGCACCAGCTTGAATCGGTCGGTTATTTATGCCAATGCGACCAATATATATATATATATAACAACAAAGACGGATTGATATATTCGTATTGTTATCACACGTTACAATAAAACAGTAAGTTGTATAATACGATGATAATGATTCGTGCTTCTATGTAACCCCATTGCTGACAAACAGAGTTATTAGTAGCAGTTCTCCAACATTCTACTGTGGTCAGCCATGGTCCTGACAATGCGAGCTGGCGCAAGATCACAAAATCTTGCTTGATAGTGCAGTGTAATTTGCTTTCCTATAAAATTTCGATATAAGAGCTGGTCTAGATTTGAGGCCAAAACCTCATATGAAAGGTACGTCGATACTGTTTTGCCTTCCTACATATTTTTATTACTACTATGGCCGCTGCGCCCCCTCTGCCTACTGATGGCCATGTTTGGACAGCCAGCTTAAACGACATAGAGTTCCGGCAATTATATAGATAAGTTCAAATCTGTTTGTTACGCTGAAAATGTTCTATCTTGATCAAAAGCATTAGCGAATGGGCACAAGTAGCTACACAATTATCAGTGCTCATGGCTATACGATAGTCATACAATGATATGACAAGTATTTACTAGCTTGTTATGTAAACGCCAATACCCCTATATATGCGTGCAACAAAAAGTTCCTTGCTCGAAATTGCTGTTTAGAATTGTACAATATTTGTCAGCTAATTTTTTCCTCTTCATCTTTAAATCATTTGAAATGTCCCGTTAACGCGAAATCTTCACCAAGCACAATACAAGAAAAAAGAACAAACATATTAGTATATCTTCCCCTTTCCCTCTCACCGCTACGAAACAAATCGTGTCTCTTCTTCAACCACAATGCAAATGGCCCTTCACGAATAGGCCATAAGCGAATCTGTTACACGCCGCTGCGGATCTGCATTAGCCAACCGCTTGACGCGTCTGATATGAAGCATCAAACAGACAGACCTACCAGCAGAGCTGATGAAAATAGCGAATGTGTAAAAAAAAAATAGCCGCTGTATGCGGTAAAGATGCGCAGACGTCCTTATTGATGAGTGAAGAGAAGGCGCGCAGTGAGGCTGACAAGGACATTGGCAACCTGGCCCTGGGTGGCGTAGTTCACTGGAGATCCTGAGTGTTTGCCTATAGCGTTATTTGCATATGCGATTACGCTCGACGTCCTGCTGATATTTAGCTGATATGTTATCGCTTTTTTTTGTGATTTTTTTCGTGCCCTAATTAAATGGTTCTTTTTTATTGTTTACCATGTTTTCATGACTTAGGGCCTTGATGTATATTGGAAAAAGGGTTTATTTTAAAACAATTAGGATTGTGTATAGCGGACTTCGCTGTGCCTGTTTTTAGCTTCGCCACATATACCTTATATATTCTTCGGTTACTTTTAAAGACAATGACCTACAAACCACTCAGCTTAATGATTCCATCGAGTTAGTAATTCCTCATTGTGTATTCGATACTCAAAGCTTTTAAACGCCGCGACCATCGTACTTTTTTTGCACTGGGCCGATTAGGAATATCAGTGCTTATTCTTGAGCTGCTCAAATATTCGCCATTTTCCGATAATAAATATGCTTGTTACAAATGTATACAGGACCGTAGAAGGGTCAGACACAGCGTCACTGCGTCGCGCATACGAAATCGCAGTGACCAAAAAAAAAAGATCGATCTTCACTATAGGTCTTCCATCGGCGATGGCAGCAGCAGCAGCAGCAGCAGCAGCTTTCTATTCTTCACCGTATCATCGGCGGTTGGTAAAGTGTCACTTTCGTCTTACGTATACTATGAGATGATCGCAGCAGAAGTGTCCCCGTGTTCTATGATAATTGCTCACACGATATGCCATCGAGGCGTCTATTATACCGCACTTGGTACGGCGGCAAAGCCTTTTATGACAAAGACATACATGCACGACTGTGGTGTATGTGAAATCAGTAAAAAAAGCTACCAGCAACAACTATATATAGCAGCAACACGAAACGATCAACTAGAAATAGTAATAATACGTGAGCAACCAGCAGTACGTAAAATTACGTCCGATGAACTCGTTCGGCAGATACGATTATGCGACACCAACCAAAAGCAGCAGTTAACAGAAATTCAATAGCGCGACATATGTGTTATGGATGGTATGGTAGCAAGAGCTTTTAGGCCTATCTTCAATAGTATATACCCTGTTTCAAGTTGATTTGAAGTTTTAACTCTTCGAGTGTTTTCGCTTTCCTGGCCTCTTTCAGGTCTAGGACGACAATATCGGCGTGTGTAAATATCCTAGAATTAAAGCTAGTACAATAGATTGACTGTGCTTGTGGCTAAGCCTGGAGGACCACGTCATAGTCCATAGCGATTGCATATGACTAGCGCTACCGAGACTATATGTACATAGATTCGCTTTTATGATAAAATGGCTATGATCGAACAAAGAAGGATGTCATACTTCCCGAATGACTCTCGTGGGAAATCTCACCGGGGATCTTGACAGTAGTTATATGTCGCTGAAGAGACATTATCAGCTAATTACTCATAATTGCTTGACAAATCGATTTCTCTGTACTGCACGCTCAAAAGAAACCCGAGAGCGGAAGCACGGTTAGGCATAATTTCGAAGAAATAAAAGCTTTCGTAATAACTTCATAGCGTATGAATTATTACGAAAACTTTTATTTATTACGGTGAAATCTTTTACCGCAATAGTAAAATCGATAGTTTTTTTTTTCCTGTTACACTTGAAATGGACATCAACATCTAAATCCTTCTATTTTTTTTTTTAATTCACTCCCTGCAAATGAATATGTTTTGTCACATTTCTATTTTCTAGACTTCCACCGCCACGATGCCTCTCCCTGGTACCGGATAACACGAAAAAACGCGGTACCTAAAATCAATAATATATACGTATAGCAGTCTCGTACTGCTTCGATGTTACAAGGTCTACGATATACTCCAGTGCTATCAGGTTGTCTTTCTAAAGATTAGGGATACGTAAAGCGGTCTAGGTTCGATACTCGGCGTAGGCATAGTTTCTTCTGTGTTGTACGAAGATTCCGGTGTTAAGCAATGCTTAACCAAAACGGTAGCACCGGACCTAAAGCAACTAGAAATGTTCTCTTTTAGCCATTACCATGCCACGCCAAGTACCATGCTTTTGAACTGAATCACGTGTCATAACAGCAGCTATTCCTAGATCAGGACGCGAAACCCCGGCTTGTTAGACAACAGATCAGTTCGAGGAAACTTCAATCGAATTTGAGGAAAGTCCAGGAAGCTGCCTAACGATATAGGACATTTATTTTATAATTCATTCTTCGACCTGCTTTAGGTTATGCAGATGCAGGCCAAATGATATCTGGTATCATTACGGACAAAAAAAAGCCTAGGAATATATCGTTAGTTTTCTTTTCAGTGCGAGAGGTCACATCAGCACACAGAGCAGCAGATAACAAAATGCAAAACGCATATTTAAAGCAAACGCTTACAAAAAACATGTACTACCGGTTCAATGAGGGATGTTTTCTATATAAAATCAGACAAAAATAGATTATGCCATCAAAAGAATCATCTATTTCAACTTGATTATATAGTTACATAGCCTTAATTTTCGAACGCAACGTGTTGCTGGGTGCCTGTTTATAGATGATATTCAAAAGAACTACATAAATACATTGCGTACCAGTCGTGTCTATACCCATTTGAATATTATTACGTAGCATTACTTCGTTCACTGTGTAGAAATGTTACCAGTGTACCCATGCCACGTAAGGAATACGTGCAAATACTACCAAAAGGCACGGGGTTAAATACGGCGCATGTTTAATATTTTCTTTTCTCGCAAAAGCCACGAGCATATATACGTGGTACTGTCGCGTTGATTGAACGCAATATCTGAGACATAATGCGCCGCTTTGGCTAGGTGCGAATCATCGCATTAGTGATGAATTAAGTCAGAATGTAGGAAAGCGCTTGAAAGTCTAAGGTCCGGCATATGCACGTTTATTGAAACGTGCACCTGAAAATGGAGCACCACACACTGAGTGAGCTACGTTGATCAAATAGATCCTTCGGTCGAGGTCCGTACGTACAATATGCCGTTAGGTTCTGTAGCACATTCATCCGCTACTCAACACAGCCTATGTTCAAACTAAAGACTATACATTGTGACTATTGCTAATCTATATGCCAAAATATGTATGTGTGTATTTAATAAGCTTCAAGCACGAAGGACCTCAGCCTAAGGCCTACCAAGAATGATTCGGGCTTTCACAAAGGCAAACACTATAGCCCAAGTAGGATTTGCTCTTAAAGCGTTATCTGTTTTTTGTCAACATAACGCTAAATGTTCAAAAGCTCTAGACGCTTCAAATATCATCATCTTCGTGTATCGTCTTGCGTCTTCACACGCCGCCTAGGATATGATGGGGGAAGACTTAGAATAGGTGTCCCCGTCTTCGCAAATATATGCAGATTTAACAAGTATGGCGTTGTCAGCCGAGATTAGCTGTAAGAGACGTCATAGTCGCAACTGGGCATTACTGCTATTACAGATCGCTTATGTTAACACACTATTTCAACGGTGGCTATAAATATGGGCCACCAGATTGGAAAAGCGAAAATAAAGACAAGCGTCTTTAACTACTCGTAGAGCAAGTTAAGATAGCATGAAACGATGCGATTCAAAGGCAAATTGGCAATAAACGTTATACAACGCGTAGAACTTCTAGCCGCTTTATGACAATGGTTTTATCAAAAATAGCCCTGAATTGGGTTGGCAAGTAGCAGAAACTAAATCATAGCACAGGAAGGACTTGGCAAAAGCTCTTTTGGCACAAGAAAAATTGTCAAGTCTCTTGCTACACCTGTACGGTGACATATATAATAGCTGGAGAACGGCAACGGCTTTCATAGGAAAATAAGACAACCTTTGTGTACGGTTTGACGTAAGATTCTGCTGCTGCAAGGCTATTTTCATGGTCCTGGGCGGCAAAGGCCTTTGGACTCTCTGTGTGGTCATCGGGACAGCACAGCTCATTGTTGCTTACATAACGGGAATTATGTTTTTCTTTCTGTAACAGGTTACTACGATAAAAAATCACTCTGAAAATTAATGGGCAGCTGTCTTCAACATTCTTCAAGCAGATGGCAACTATACGTAGAATGGAACTTGGCGAACCGGCTGAGTACCGTGTTCGGCGTCATTATTCCTATATAGTGATGATAATAATAATTTCTTTGTGTGTGACACATATTCTGTCAATTATAGTAACAGTCGAGAGAGGAGTAGGAGTAGCTAGTTGTAGGGAGGTCTGCAGGAGTATTACCTGATCGAAATTCCCAAAACGATCTTTGTTTTGTTCCTGTGGATCTATAAAGCTTTCGAAAGAACGAAGCTCATATTAATCGTCAATACGAGATGTTTTAAAAGGAGGCGAAACAGAGATGTAACGAGTAATTTTTATTCTAGCCACTCCGTGCAGATACAGCCATAGATGTCGTATGCCTTTCCCCTTCTACGAGTTGAACGTTTAAACGATATGATGCATATGTGTGTATCGCATAATATTTGCAGTCCATTAGGAGCAACCTCGATCAGATGTGGTCACTAAAAAAAGAAGGCAACTTGTGTATACATTTTATACGTGTGGCGTGTCAAAGACTTTCGATTCTTTTTGCCCTTCAGGATTAATAGGGCTTGTATATGTGATACGCCACAGTCACGATACAACGTTTTATACCAGTAACTGTTTTTGCCACCACCATCACGTATACATGCACACCGACCACAGTGTCTTGAGTTTTTCGTTCGGTAACACGCATCAACCTTGACGAAGATCATTTATGGAATTAAGCAGCCATGGTCATAAGCTTTTTTTCGCTTACATTTGTTGTTTGGACTAGGTATTTGTCCGAAAAAATCGCCTGTTGCTAAAACAACAAGTCCCCCTTCCCCCGGGGGCTATATAGCGTTTCATTTATCGCAAGTCAACTGTTTGTTGAAACCATTACATCAGCACACTCAAACTGAACACTTCCCGCCTTTTTTACAACAAAATCACGCAATCAAAGTATAACGGTCGCGCCGTCGTGATACTGTTTGTCGCAAAGCGGCTTACGCACTGTATTATTTTAAGATAGTCTACCACTAACTGCCACCACTATTCACTAACTGACTTTTCGAAACCGAGGTGTCCAGGGGTCTCTAGCTAGGTCAAGTAACGGTTAGCTAGCTAATAAGAGTAGATGGGCAAAGCCTGCGGGTTACCAAGGCTCTGTACAGGGGCAAATGGGTGGAAGCGCCTGAGTGAACAGAGACGCATGTTCTGACGGGCATAGATGCACCGACTAAAAAAGGCCAGTAACTGAAGACGTGCTACTGGCAGAGGTCAAGGGGCCAATGAATTGTACAGCAAAAGTTAGGAACAGCAAAATGTCCGTAGAGGCAGGGAGAGTAGGCGATAGGCCTGCTGTTGTGGGGGTGTTTGGTTAGAAAAAGTCCGCCGGTCGGCTATCATAGAATGACTGTATGGAATGTCCAGTAGAAGAAGAAAATGAAGAGGTATCCATAGAGATGGTGACATCGTCCTGTGCATGGTGGGAACTAGCATTACTGGGACAAAGGCGAGAAAGGTAACTTAGTAAGGGTGAAGTGGAAAGAGGTAATGGAGGGGCAAACTCCACCTGTACAGTTTTTCTTCTTTGACCAATACTTGCAACGGCGGCTACTGCTTTAACCTGACCGTATAATTGGACGACGGGATACAAAGGAGAAAAACTATGAGCGAGTTTGCACAGAAACAGATTACGAATGTCTGAACTCTGCACTATTATGAGTCCGGTTACACCGATGAGATGCACTCCCTGAGGTGGGCCTGCAGTAAATTTGAGGCCAACGAATCGATTGATTTGCGAACATAAAGAACAAACACAGAATCCTAAGGAGAACGGGCCATGATGTTGTTACTACTTCGATAGGAACTCCTTTCGTCTTGTCTGGAAGAACAGTTCGTTTTGCGTATCCATGTGCCTTGACATAGCTAAGATATAGCTATTCATGACAGCCAACTAGCTAGGTTTAGGCGTCCTTGCTCATTATGCTACGTACCAACGACGGTGTATATATATGATAGTTTGCGATTACATTGTTTTTATCTTATCACGATCATAATAGAAAATGTATACAAATAAATCATCTGATATAAGAAGAAATAAGGTTATTTAAAATATCTGATATCAGTTCATTCATTAATATTAAACTCATAAGATAAACGCTCAGTACATATACTAAGAGAATCTTTCCATATGTGTGACCTGAATATCGAAATTTATCGTCTCAGTAAGGCGACAGTGGTCCAGGACACCATCAGCGTATCCTACCGTATCGTGCAATATCGTATTGTTGCATTGACCTAAAGGGCAGCCCTCAGGGAACCACGTCTGCCATAAGATCCGGATGTGATATCAAGATGATAATATAGGACAAATACTATTAATTAAATACTATTAAATCGCACTGTCACTTGTTACGGGCATTGTCAGCTCGACGTAGGCTATGCTAGAAATCTGCAGGACAAACAAGGCTCCAAATAGCTAGATCATTTGTAAAGACCCTTCGGCTGTATTTAGCCAACTGGTACCGTATCCAATCAAGTGGTCAAAGACAAAAAATACGAATCTGTTTTGTCATCGTATGGCAGTTAACTATTCTGGTTCTCTATGAAACATGCTGAACATCGTCCAGGGCTCAGTAACCATTTGGGCTTAAAGCTGAACTCCACAATGATCAGCGAATCGGATAAATTGTGGATTCAACTTCAGTGAAGTTCTGTCGAGCAACAAATGCTTTAGATACTGTTGCTTAATTAGGTTCTATTTCAAGCGCACTGCTGACACCTAACGGACCATTTTTGACTTAACGACCACGTCGTCAGAACAACATCAGATTTGTCCAAAGCTATATTTTATTTTATACTGACGACTACCAGCAAAGGTGAATAAATTACACTGGGTTTGATTTACTCTGTACTTTAGGGTGCCATTTTCGGTGGAGTATTACTACAATATTTCTTTCCAGGCTTTTCTATTAAAACACATGCCTAAACTAGGAGTTAAACTAAAACAACATGCTATTTTGCCTATTTAAGGGTTGTTTATCACCAGTTCTGTATGATTTACCTTTACCGACGTCGGTTAACTAATCTAAATATTCCAAGGAACTTACAAACGCTGTTCTAATAATTCACACTTCTATAATATTATCAGGCCCTATCGTTACCACCATAGAGATTGTATTAGCCCAGAATAGGTACCTTGGAATTATTCTAATTTTTGTTATTTTTCTATTACTATCCATTTTTATCACTCTTCTATTTCTAGAATGTCTATGTGGATAGGCCTTGTATCGTCATTTGCACTAGCAGTATCATATGTCATAGTCCTTGTAAGTGCCAAATAATTTTTTGTAAAACGATCGACCGTATGTTAGAGTTTTATCTTGTTCTGACGCGTTCCCTGTTCCATTTTCTATTCCAGATGCGTCGTAGCGACTTGAGGAGGCTGCGCGCATGGTGAGATGGATAGCGCGGCAGGCTTTCGGGATCCTTCCTGTTGTTGAATTGAACTCCCATGTTGTCCGATGTCGCTCGTCCACCTTTCTTCCTGAGAGCCACCGCGCCTCCGCAATAATAGTAGCAACAGCCACATATAGAAACAACGAGAGTGACAACTGAAGTCAAGTCGAAGACGGCCATGTAGTTAGCCTCTTTCCTCGTAATTGAAGTCGCCAAGCTTACCAGTCGAAACGGAGTCGCATATTACCGTCATACTAAATCGTAAACCGTCTATCGTATTGCTACGTTATCCTGTTGTACGATACAACGTCAAGACGGTAATATCGATCGGTTGTTGGTTCATAGTCCGTTGATACTATCGCTTGCATCGTTGAACCATACTTTTTTCGAGTAACTCGTGTTGTTCGTCTGATACCCAGTCCCTAATCCGGTATTATTGTACCTATTGCTACGACAGCAGTGGTACCCCTAACAACAAGTGCACTTCAGTCAATCTACGTCGACGCTGCCGATACTTACTACCACTGAAAGTGCCGCTGGATAATTAAGCTCGAAGCCGCCAAGATGTACGACTCACCATTGTCCCTGCAAAGGAACTGTATCGACTTTATCGCCAGCAACCTAACGGCGGTATGTCGGGTCGAGCCACCCACACCCCCGGACCAAAGCCCGGGCTCCACCGGGGCAACAGATCTTCAGCGCTATGTATTCAAAGATTCGGATGTCTTCTTCCATCAGGGCTTATCACAGAGCTTACTCGAGACAATCTCGGAACAGGTGGGTGGAAAATGCAAATTAATGTAGTAACAATAGGGCCAGTAAGTATCAGTGACCATTTGGCAGATAATGTATTCTGCTAATACTGTATCCGTTAGCTCAACGGTCCTATTTTTGGGTATATCTAAAGATGATATTTGGAGGAAATGATATTAGGTGCATTTTTGTGATTAAAAAAAAAGCAGTTACGAGCTCTATTAGTTCGTCTTTCGTCAGAGTGAGACTGGTTTATCAGGTGATTCTTTTGTAATTTACCATAGCAAAGTGACTGTGGAAATGTGTCTGTAAGTACGTTAATTTTTTTCTTAACGTTTAGCTAAAGCAACTTTATAACCCTCCAAACCCTCTAACTCTATAAACCCTCCAAAAAAGAAGTTTCACCTAATGGTCACAGTCATTTGTACATGTGTCATGTATTCCGATAGATAATTAGTAGCATTTCGCTTAGTTAGACCTTGGGCACCCGAAATGCTTCGTCATCTGTTTGGACCCGACCGAAAGGCCTATGGGGTTCGCGCAATTGGCCACATAGTTGTGCAACTCGAAACGTGTGGCCCCTCGCTTAGCACTGATAGTATTATGGATTGTCGGCCTTCACAATGTAATCTTGTCTGAATTGCGTTAACCAAGATCTTATGTTAACATGGTGAACGCTAGGTCATAAAGACAGACCTCATACAAGAGCATAACACGGGTTTCATGAACATTTTCATTTGCCTCATTTACCTGGAGGGAAAATCGGTCAAGGTCTTGACGGCTTTAGGCGGGCAAAAGGAGAGGACGGTGACCAATATCTGGTAATACATGCAGTTGGTAATTCATAAAAAATGCTGGCCAAGTAACGCAACTCATGATGGGGTAAATAGAAGTAGAATTTAGGGGGCAGAGAAAATCAGCAGTTTTATCAGTATTCGAATTCAGACGCTTTAAGGCCATTTTGACACGTACAGTGTAGAGATACAACTTTTTCATTATATGATAATCAAAATAATACTAACAATCATACAGTCGATTAGAGGTTTCTAGAACAATAGTTAGATGTAGTACTGGGAGACCAACGCCTTGTCCCTGAACATTGTTTTTACGTGATCTAAAGATAGCTTCATTTGATGGTTATGTTCACGTATACGAATTATTGGATATTAGATTCACAAGTCTCTGGAGGGGTTTTGCCTTCAGATCAAAATTATCTGTTTTATTTTAGACATATATGACGACGTGATTACGCTCTTGTTTGTAGCACCTATCCAAAATATTCGGTGTTCGTTAGACCAGTCAAAATGTTGTACATCGGAAAGTAGCTGCATATTCCTTCTTTGAAAAAGGCCACAGTATGGCGTGAGCGCCTGCGCACCTTTCAGGCCGCGTTTCTAAGTACCGCTTTGCGGCGACCCTTCAAACTGCCCTGCTTATTCCACGTTGCCACTAGCTGTTCGCCCTTTCTTTCGCGCTCTCTTTCTAACGGATGTTGTTTTTATCCCCGTTTCTAAATCGACCATTATAACTCTTGTTTAGCTGAAAGCGAGCCAAAAGAGGCACTCAACGTAAAAACGAATAAAAGGAAAAGCCATATTTCTCGTTTCTTCCCAGGATTTACTGTGCAACAGGAAGAGGGAAGCCCCACATGACAATGTCAATCCTTCGCCAAACAGCAGCACCCCCGCCCCCCAAACTGCTGCAGTCGGCAAGAGAAAGGTACGAAAGGTCGTAAGGACGTCGCCTTTTAGTGGCGGACAAAAGCTTTTCCTCCACAACTGGACATCTCGCCTGAGTGCTTAGAGTTAGGAGAGCTTCTTCCAAACCTATGTGTCTGAAACGCTGTGAAGAGGTCACTGGAGAGGTAGAGCCGCTGCTGTAACAATTACTGAAATTCATGTCGTAAATAGCGCTGGAAAAGTAATGTCGCACAGTGTATAGAATATTCTTGACTGCTTTCTGGTGCTGCTCGATTTCATATGGTTACCTAACGCCGTCAACTGAATCAAGCTCACTGCGGTTTGGTAGAAACTGTGCCTTGCCCCTCATATTTATTATTTATTTACGTAGTTCATATGTAGCCACGGTGTTTTGGCTTGATTGTAACAGTTTCAATAGTTTCACACTCTAAAGGAACAGTAACAGGTATTAATATTGGATTAATAGAGAGTCGCATGTTTTGAAAAACATCGCCCCTTTCCGCTTGCAAGGCGATACAAAGCTCCGATGGATCGTGGCGTGATTGGGCATACGCTGACGCAAAGCCCAAATAGAAACTGCTTCATAGAGCTACTCTCTACTTATTTCTAAATTAATTTGGGATTGTGGCTACGGTTTGTATACAGGGCATTTAGAGACGCCTCGAAATTCAAACTCCTTCTTAATTCGAGCCAAGTTATTTATCTGTAGGCTTATGTGTGTGTTATATCGTTCAGAAAAAAAAAGGCTGAAGAAATCATTTACACAGAATCGACTAGCATGGCAAAAAGTCACTTCCCTCAAACATTTCATTTAAAAAAAACGTTATTGAAAACCCCGTAACTACCTACATATTCGATGACCAGCGACAGCTTGGGTATTAATACAAGTTGTGTATTAATTTGCCGATCACATATGTTCATGCTTGCCAGAGATGGCTTTTAGGTGTTTATCAAGATTTTTCTCCTTTTAGCGCCTAACATAAGCAAATTCGATACGGACCATACAAACTAAAAACGGGTTAGTTTCTAGGTAAAAACTCCTCCGGTTTGCATGACGTACTTACAGAACACGCATTCGCCACAGCTGTTTGAATAATGTACCACGCACCTTCGAGAGTACCACGCTTTTAAGACACGCTGAATTTCCTAATTTGTACGATTCCACTTTATGATCCATAGTGATGAGAATCCAGGATCAGCTGGTGAATAAACGCGGGGTATCAATAGAAAGAAGAAAAAAGACTTCCTCGAGATAGCAAAAACCCTTACAGTGCAGCCCCTGTGGTGATAGGACCGGTGGAGCATCCTGTTTTCACGAATTTTTTCATAGGAGGTAGCGAGTGCTAGATTTAATCGCGTATGCTTCTCGAAGTACGGCAGTTTACAGCATTGGGCCTTATCGCCTCGGCTAATATTCTTTGTCGTTCGATCTAATACCCTTACTATGAGGTCGTATCTTTCAGAAAGTTTCTTGGAACGTACAGCGGGATGACTGGAAATATAGGGTAGTCGTTAAACCGCGAAGTATTTTGTGGGGGAAAAGTTATAAGCCATCTGTTACAACTGGTGGATTGTACAGATATTTAGTGTACTTCATAGTACTAGCCACAAGGGGATGAAGTTTTTTATATGTTATTTTCCACAGTGCAAGGCTAATTGTAGTTAGTTGTTAAGAAATGGACCTGGGGGCTAACTGTTTGTTTTAGGAGCCCTGGTAACCTCGTTTAACGAACAAATAGATAGAAACGTACTTTATACACAGTTCTCCTTCGTAAACTGGTAGGACGTCAAACAAAGCGACGAGCGTTGTTCACTTTCGGTTCGACAAATCAAAAGTTTTATTTGAAATGTACTGTGACTTCTAGGTTGAAACCCAACGTACACATGGGACGGCCACCCTTCTACTTTAACTTTTCAACGTATTACGAACGTTGTTTTTGACATCGAGAGAATTCGATCGAATCAAAAGTCTGGTCTATAACAGCATGGCGAATGGTGACAGTAAATAAAACATTGTGCCATTCTAAAAAAAAAAAAAAAAAAAAGAAGAAAAAAAAACAACAAAACAGATTTACTCAATGTTGATCGTCGACATACGTGAGAATTATTCCGTTTGTTGTTTATCTTTGCTTCTCCTATTTCTTGCGAAGACACTGAGAAGCGTATAAAATACAAGATGTATTTATTGTTTGACATGGCTCGAATAGTTTCCACAAGTGGAGAGATACATTACACATGTGTGTAAATGGTACGAAAAGGCTGCTTCTAACCTACAAAATGTGTCAAGTGTATGTCGGGTACTGCCTTAATGAAATACTGCTTCAGGCGGCAGGCTCCAGTATGAAGCGAGCCGTGCGCTTTCGAATCTAGGCTATCTCACTCTGCGACTCGTTAGCGGAAGTAAGCGTGTCAGCACTGCACTGTTTCACGGAGATATCAGTCTACCAATGGATAGTCCGTGAGCAGCCATTGATGAAACGCTTGAACGTTGAAGTCTTCGACACAGAACTGCCCCTACATGTTATTCTAAAATGTTCTAAATCGATTCATTATTACGGTTACGCACAATTAAGCGTTTCATAGACTTCTCCGTACGTCTATGCGCTTTGAGGCGGATGGCCGCATTAGTCGTCGAGCGTATACTTTTTTAAGTTAGGCCGATAGTATAATTGCAAGACCGTTAGCAGGGCGGATTCCTTTCCGGGCATCGGAGCTAATCAGACGTCAAGCTTTGCGGGTCGAGACGGCTCTGCCGTCGTGCCTGAGACTACTCATTATCGGCATATGGACACCCATTGATTCAGTTTCTTTATCGTTCACGTAAGCTATTGCTGGTGGGAGATGCACGAATAAACGAACGTGCGCGAAGTACCTTCATGAACGGTTACGGACCGCCTGGTCTGATTACTAGCTTATTTGAAGCGGCTGACACATGGATGATTGTACTGGTTGCGTTTTACGTAAATACGCATTGTAGTACCTTGGAAAGGAATTAGATCAAACATATAATGTTTCATAGGCAGTTGTTGTGAGATGTTGCTGCGGCGCGACAAACGCAGGAAAGACTTAAGCTAATGTCATTATTGTTAATCTGGTCAAAACGCTCGTACGGGGCGAACATGTGTTCCCTTCTGGCCACTCAGTTGTCATAACTATGATAATCAAACACTTAATCCATACAATGATCGTTGATTTACATGTTACGGTCATTTCAGGTTCCGCTTACTTTTAAACTGTATATCGTTTTCGACGACCATGTTTTTCCTTCGGTGAGAAAGGTATTCAAAGCTGAGGCTGCGCTCCTTGCCGTTGCTGCATAATAAAATGCATCATTGTTATTTGTACGAATAGACTTCACTTTGGTATCAGCCATTAATTTACCGGAACTTCATTGGGTCAAAAATGCACAATCGTATCAAACATTGTCTATTTTAATGAAATCGGACGTTTTGCGTACTCTGTATGCCACTGATATTTCGAGACATTTATCGTGCAGGATGTCTGATTTGAGCTGACCTGTTATTGAAGTTTAACTTTTGACATATCTAACTCATTATGTAATAGTAACCATCTAGGAATCAATACCTAAAACTCTGAGCGTTAGCCAATGCAACAAGATCGTACAAACTTTTAGAAATATGCCACTACGTGGGTCATGCACGTATGATTAAACTGGCGATAGACATAAGATGTAACCGTTCAGATGTGTGAATGTTAATCGAAAAACTAGACAATTTTAATTTTTAAATGTTTCACAAATCGTCGCCAGTGTCCTGATTCACGGAACGGTCCTTAAAGGATATTTTTGAGTCAGTCTGAGGTATAATTGGAGAAGAAGTTCCTCCATACTTTTCTTTCGCATAGAAAGAAAGCACTGTGCGTACGCGCACAAATCGCAGAAATACAAGTTTCGATCTTAAAGTAATCAGCGTTAACCGTTATGTGAATTGTGCTTTAGCTCTCCATACCAGCGTTGTTATTTTCGTAGCACGGCCGTTACTAATCGTTTGGCCTTCTTTTTGCCTAATCGATTTCAGGGTCGCCTCACCGATAACGTTATGGCCCTATTTGAGGCCCGTTCGACTCGTCTGGAGCGGGTTACAATCAAAAACGCTGCTCACGTTTCGACCCGGGGACTTCGCGTACTCAAAGCACACAAGATACACGAGCTTGAAGCTGTCGGTTTATGTCGGGTAAGTAACAGCATCATGGATGTCGCGAGGATTGAAAATAGTACAGAAACGATCAGCATAAAACAAAGACCTACCACGCCGAAACAATTTACGATAACAAGTTAGACGGCTCGAGTGTCTTTATTAAAGGAATCCGCTTTCTATTACAGTAATTTACGCATCTCCTACTGCTTAACAGAATAGAATAATAGAGTAGAATAAATGCTTTCCAACTGTGACTTTTCCCTACTCTGTACGTGCATATTAACCAGCTGGTTAGGGAGCGCATGCAAGCGTATGTTCAGGTTAACTAACAGCCGTTGAACAACGAACGCGGTGAGGACCTTTGAATTTTTCGACGGTGAACTTCGGATAACGTGTATAGACGAGGCAGCGCGGCGCTGTCTAACACTTGGTTCTCTAAGGGATTAGTTTCTAATCTGGCAGGGTGCGTAAAATGAATTATTTCGGCAATGATGCCATTTTTTTGCCGCTGGACAAATTTTTCTCTTGAAAAACAAGGCTCATGTACGAAGTATCCCAATTCCTTCCCGAATGGAATACCTTTCGATAAAGTTAAATACGCTTTTTATAAATCTCAAGCGTTCCTTTACTATTTACATTATTACAAACGACGTTTGTCTACTTTCTGCTGGTGACAAAAAGCTTTCGCGGGATAGCAAAGGCAGCGATAAAGATCTCGACCTTTGATCACACTAGAACACCTCTAATGAATGTTTTCTTCGCGTTCCTTACTGCAGGCTCACAAGGTTTGGAGTCACTGACTTATTGTGTCAGCATATAAACTGTTCGATGAACTCACTCCGACCGACTCCGTATGATCATTACCTTAGCTGAAAGCAATGTCACGCTCTGTCGGTCGATTTTTCCTGCTAGACCTGCTAAGCCTGATGGGCCTTATGGTATCCTGGCGATCCCTAGTGATTTCCCGACTGTCTTCTAATTTGGGTTGGTGCTGTGCCGATGTCGACAGGTATTTTGCTTGATTCTTAGTCTTGCCGCTCCAAATAGGGAGTCCTGCTTTGGTTGTTTCTTGGTTTTTTTAGCGTTGCCAGGAGCAATGGCTCGCGCATGCCCTGGCCTAAATGCTATCCACTGACTTTTCGTCCATGACGTTGTGCCATAACACCTACACACCTGCACTCTATACGCCAACCGGCACCAAAAAGAACAGTTTGCGAGCAGCTGCCTCAACGGTGGCAGGCGATCCATTGTCAAGCAAAAATACGACGCATGTAATCTGGTTAATCAATAAAGAGTTTCGTAACTCTACAAGCTAAGTGTACATTATTGAGGGCTTCTCAAATATTTAACGAGCTGTCGTTCTAATTTTTCATTTTGTTTTGGGATGGGAAAATTCTCGATCGACCGACAATTTTTTGACATTCTCTGAGGGATCGAGTGAGCTTAATGGATTCAGTAACTAAGTGTTTCGAATGTAGTGAATGAGTCAGAAGAGCAGAAAATTTGTGATGGCACAGAAGTTCCTCTTATTGCTAGACGGCAAGAATTACTTTCTCACGGTAAGGAACGCTCGAACTCTTTGCTTCGACGAAGGTCGTGCTAAACGACGAGAGCTCACTTAGCGCAAATGTTCGATCAATACAGCTTTACATTACGATTCCTATGAGAAAAGTTTACTTTTTTGAAAATCCCCCCCCCCCCCTCTCTATCTTTCTCTCTTTCAGCTAAAAATCCTGTCTAAACAGTAAGCGGAGTTATCGAAGACGAAGATTGTCAGTATTATGCCGTGAGGCTAGAAAGAAAAGCTGTTAGCATTTCCTGTGATTTTCAAAGCATTAAAACATCCTAGCAGAAAATACGGTTTTTCTTCGCTTTCGATTCGTGTACCATTGGATTTTCATTATCAGACATGCTAGGTTATCAGGCAGGCCAAGGGAAGGTTACCTTTTGAAGGTCCCAATATTGCATAGAAATATCATACGATCAAGGGAGTCGGCAGTGACGAATCGTGAAGAATAGCCAAACAACAATCGTGTTGTGTCATTAGTAGGACCAGAATCGACTCGATCTATGTGACAATGATGAACAATTCGCTGCAGCGTTATCCATGAACACTGAGTGGGTGTCTTGGTGGCGCCGTTCGTACCACATTTGTTGTATTTTCGAGTCTACTCACCAAAAAACTGCCTAAGACTCTGTCCTTGTCGACATTATCTAAACCTATGGCTAATTTATAAGACTATATGTCAAAACAACTGACTCGAGGGGGACAGAGTACGATTGGAATAACTGAAAGCTCTGTGGCTATCACTACATGGTGCGGAAAGGCCGCGCAACTACCGCGAACAAGACCGAAGTAAGTTCTTGGCTGACTTATTTTTATTTTATTTTTCTGTTGTTTTAGTTTATTCCCTTAATCAATATGGACAGCTGGTTAGGGAGCCGCCGTACTAACGTATTTCTGTCATTGATTAAAGATACTGCGTGCTAACTATTAAATTGTCAATCTGGCTGTACGTAGTAAATATTCTAGAAAGGCAAACAAAAATCACCGAAGCGGAGTTGATGGTTAAACAATCGCTTACATCATACGCTCGGTTGACGGTGTTGAAATGAATTTGTTTTCTAAAAATGAGACATACATATATAGGATGTTTGACATAAAATAGCTATACGTCTAGCGAGCCATAAGAAATGTTTTAGGCAGCATATATCCGATGATGGAATATTTCCAGTGCATAGAAGCTAGCTGTTGTCATGGCATTTGACAGTAGCACAGGGGAACGTTCGGTTCAGCTTAATGTCATCTTTACTAATATAAACCGTTCATTTATAGTAGTTCTAACTTACAATTATTGTACAAATCATATGACTTTAAGGTACGTAAGACAAACATGTTACTGTTCAATTTGAATTGTGTCTAACACCGTCACCGTCTCTCCGCCGCAGGGTGCTTGTCCTCTGTTATGTTTAAAACTTAAAGCTGATAGACTGCCGGATCGATGTGTGCTTTAGAGTGAAATTCTGATGCGCGTCTTAGAGACGAACGGCATCTGAACGCCATTCTACAAATAGCATAAGCACTCACGTAGAAGGTTGTCAAACTTTTGGATAATTTCGAAGTAAATATAAGATGCGAGATATTTACTCATGGAAAATATAGTCAGGGATAATTAACTCTGACATATTTAGCCGGCCGACATGTAGGAGGCTGCGGGGGAATGATAGCGTTCACATTTTTCGATGGCACTTGATAGTACGTTGGTTGTGCGGGAGAGCTCCTTTCTATTCATGCTACCAGTTACGTGCTTCCCCAATTATCTTTTACTGTAATACGTTACTAATCGATGTTGTACAATTTGACAATCGACAATGATAGGTGACGGTCAACGATTTGATCGCTTGTCTGGGCGAGTGGACGATGGACAATTTGCGCTCATTGAACGTGGCTGAATCGACATTTATATCAGCCTGTGCACGACGCGAGTTCCCACATAACATGCCAGTCATTATCTCGCTATCCAAACTGCGTAATCTTCGAGTGTTGAATGTATCGTTTACGGAATTTGACACCCATTCCTTAGAGATTGTCTCCCAGGATTTGCCCCATCTGTGCGTGCTCGACATCTCACAGACCAAAGTGAACGATGTCTCTTCGTTGAGGTAAGTGTGCCGGAGGCGACATCGAACACAGTATCATAGAAGTTAGTAAATTTTCGAGCCGCAAATCATATGTATATAATTTGTTAGCTAAAATCTTAAAAATGAAACAAAAATGTTAAATATGCTCAGAATAAGAGTCTAAATTAAACCAAATGAAGGCTTTGAGATTGTTACGCGATTTCTTTGCTTTCAGAAGGCTTTTGCCTCAGACTGTATAGACAGAGTACACATTTCGAAAGAGGTACGATACGACTTTCGTTAGGTTTCGTAGGTGAGAATGTTGCTTATGAGTCTCGCATGTATACAAGGTACGAACGTGGAAATACCGATAAAGAATGGATAAAATGAACATTGCCTTAGTTCATGTGACTTCCAATAGCCGAACCATGAACAGCGCGAAACATTCTCGTCTAAAGCTCGCATTTTGTTGGATTTCCGCCCAGTTTAAACATTTCTGACTGCTTTTTAATACCTAGGATATTTTCTATTTCGTATGGTGGAATTTCTGAAATAGGCGCTTAGCAGTGTCGATCTATTCAAATAATCGCGAGGATTCCCATTTGTTACTGCGGTATTGCATTTAAGAAAGGAGTTAGTCACGCATTAAATGTTATCAATATCTCGTTCGGATGCACTATTCACTTTGATCGTAAACAATAGACAACTTAGCGAGTGCTTTCTCAACTTCCTGGCAACTACCTTCGAAGGTTGACACTTTTTCCCGATTCTGATATACTGACATTTTTCTCGCGTAGCCAGCTGCTGGCCTTGTTCTAACATCGAAGACTGATGGCAAAAAAGTCGCATTTACTTACTAGAAAAACTCTTTCGCTCGACTTACGTAGTTTGTGCTTAATAGGAAAAAAAACGTAAGAAAAACATAAGCACGGTTAGTAAAACAAGTTCAAACCCAAGCTTCAAATGATTCAGACAGTTGGCTCTTTTCAGGACAAAGCGAAGTGGGCCTGTCTAGTGGGTTCCGTTTCGAACCCAGACCGTTCCAGTAAATATGTCTAAGTTTAGAAGCCAAGCAGGCCACCACGAAACTCCTACGGCGGTCAATAGTTCAACGGAAAAATGACAAGCTAAAGTCTGTTGTTCTGCCAAGTAGGCAAAGTCAACTTGGAAACCGCCGAACTTGTAACGCGTAGTTTGTGGCCCGCTTAAACGGGGGGCTAGAAGACGCGCTTTTTATTTAAACTGACATTTCTCCTTCCGCATGTCATTCCCCGAGTGCGTTTCTATATAGGTCGGACGCAGTAGTCTAACTTGTCTGCGCTAACTCAGTTTTTCAACGCCGTACGCGTGTTCGTGCTGCTGTTATGGCATCTATGATCTGTGACATGAGAATTTAGCAGAGTGTTATAAGAGGCATCGATAATTCTCCAACTTTTTTCACGACTGCTGCTTAAGCTAAAGCTTAAGCAGCACTCGAGAAGATCTAGTTCTTTTATTTTATTTATTTATTTTTTATTTAATTTTACTTTGCAGAAAATGCGCCAGTCGACTTATATCCTTGAATCTATACAATCTCCGTCAGTTGGACATGTGTGCGCTAGCAACGACGCTTCAACTAGCGACGAAGCTTCGCTTCCTTGATGTCTCCTGTGATCGCGATTCGGGCCAGTACACGACGCAGGAAACACACACGACGCTACATTCGGTTAAGCCACTTCTGGAGAAGTATGAAAGTCTTCCGCAGCTAAGGGTGTTCGACATATCAGGACGTGAAGGCATCGATATATCTGATTTAAGGTGTGTTTACTTTGACCCCCTAGCGAGTAGGCAGACAAGCAGGTAGGCAGCCCGACTGTGGGCATCCTTAGCAATTGTTCTAAAGTTACGTAAACTGAACACCGAGCCTTACATCTGGATTATTGCCACGAATTATTATGGAGCGTCAATCAGAATTTTTTTTACAGCAGTAACACGTTCTAGATTTACACGTGTCTCAGTCCGTAGTTCTAAGTCGGCGTTTCACCGTATTAATACGACTTGGCCTTCGAGCGCCTTGTTCTCATAGTAGCACCCATGGTGGTAACGATGGAACTCACGTTCAGTGATTCATGGCCGTCACAGGCAACATTTGGTTAGTAAAAGAGCAATTGCTCTTTTGCAGCCGCCGTGTTGTTTACTTACGTATGTCCTTTGTACTTGTAGCAGTCAGCAGTTGCTTCGAGACGTTAGCATTTTGATAAGTCTTCACGATTAAGTTTGCATGTATGTAAATGAATATTCTCAACTTCGTAACACCCAGCTCATCAAAGTCGCGCCATATTTTTGTTCTCCAGAGAAGAAGACACGTGGTTCAAGACTTCGTGACCTTGCACCGCATTTATAGACAACTTACTCTTCGAATGTTGACGTGGCGCTTCGTTAACTTATGAAAGCTACCCCTGGGTCATTTCCAGTAACCTATATTCGAACCTAATACTTTGAACAGCGATTGAGCGTCTACTATGCAACTAACCTAAAATAATTCTGTCCCATAAATAAGCTAGCAATAACAAACAATGTGAAGTAGGAACAAAAACCTATTAAATTACGATAGGTATCAGGTTTACGTAGCCTAACGCTAAACCTGTCGCTCACTTGGTAGGAATAGGCATACAATAAGATTCTATAGTGTTCAACCTTCCTCGACTAATTGTATTCCTCGTCGTCACTGCATCCGTGCGTAACGTTTCTAGGGCATTCATTCACACGCACCCCCTACTGACGTTTCTCGGTTTGGCCGAAACAGAAGTGTGCTTTGACCCAATGTTCACGGCGAATAGCCCTGGTGCCCTTTGCATAGCGGTGTCAGGCTGCGGCAGCGAACCCCAGGTACTGGAATCGTTACGGCGATACTCAGAGCGACGGTTCTTCGTACAGAAATCGCTCTATCACCTTTATGGCTACACGCAGAACATGACGGAGCCACGAGTGGACATTATCGAATTAATCTTGCCTGGCATGCACAAACATTCTCGGGTGCTTGGCATCCAGATGGCAGCTACGGCTTGTCTATATAATTTATCAAGAGGTCTACTCGGACAGAAGATCCATCCGATTTGGTTGAAGAAGATTGTGGAATTAACCTTGACAGCAATGGAGACTTTTCCCAAACATCAGCAACTACAGAAAAACACTCTATTGACGTTATGCTCAGATCGGATCTTGCAAGACGTGGTATGTACATGTTTATGCTATTATTATTGTTTTGTTTATTACCGTTCTTATTAGTGTTAGTTTAATTGATAAATGAGCTCGTTATTGTTATTATAGAAAAACTATACAACAACTTGTTGTGAATATTCTATTTGTGATAATTTTCAATGTAGTTCTATATTGGGTACAGCTGTACAAATATCATTGGTACATGAAGATAAATACGTTAAGCAGCTTGATAAAACCAGTGGTTTAAGAATTGAATAGCACTAAAGCGACAGTATATATATATATATATACATATAGATGCAAACTTGGGCGTCTTGTTTGCACTTTGCTATACCCACGTCACCTTTGGCAAGAAAGAAGTCTAATTAAACGCTTTGTTGGGTTTTTATGTGTTTCTGTATGTCATGTTGTGACATTTGGCCTGATGTTGTTACTATGGTTGCGGCAATCATCTACTGCCTCCTGTTTTCCCGCAGTCCTTCGATCGTTACCATTGTGCGAAGTTGGTAATGGACTCGCTGGTATTTTTTGACGATCCCGCTATGAACCGCATGTCCGTGGCCATTTGTTCGATTCTTGCCGCCAAGATCTCCACGTGCGAGACTTCATCCCTAGGCGCAGAGCCGATGTATATGAAGCGACTGCTACGAATCGTCAAGGCCAAGGTGTGTACAGGCGCAAACAGACGCTGGCATTATCGTGAGTGATTCCTGACGCTGTACTTTATATAGACGCTTACCACATCGTAACCAGCCACACACGAGAGCATCACCTGTTTATAAACCCAGTCAGAGTATAAAGAACCGTCCGAGAGTCTCTCTGTAAAGGTATCACATAATACATCTACAAAAACTATCTTAAGCATTTACCAATGTTTTTTAGAGCCGTTGGAAGTAGCATTTTTGTCAATAAAACGCACATCACTTTTCTGATCTCTCTCTCTCTCTCTCATACGGAGACATGCAGCACTATTGATTGTGCCCTGGAAATCACAATAGAACAAGCCTATTTTTTTTTTTTATAACAGTTGGGCTCTAAAGAAGTTTCTATTTCATACCTAGTTTATTCATTCAATTTAACTAAAATTATAATAACAATTATATATATTGTCTTATACGTTGGATCAGTCGAAAAAAACCAATGTATCTTAAAGGCACGTAATGGGGCAATCAATAGAAACAGAAAAAAGAAAGGTTCGCGGCTGTCAGCCTATGACGTTGTTGTAAATTCCTGTGAGAGTCCTTCGTCTACTAACCGAATATGAAGCACGTCGTCGAGCACATTTGTGATACGTTACTATTAGGTACCATATGGTTGGCCTCTAATGCTTCTTGCCCGGTGAGTAAAACTTCGTGACCCTCGATCGAGACATCGAACTGCTGCGTCTCCAGGCACTGCTGAACTGATCCCGGCTGCGATATAGTCGCTATAATGGTACCGCCGTTGAAATGATGGGGTGATTAGCACGTGTCCGTGAGCCTTACGGGGATGGCGTACAAACTATTTTGTCAAACCATTTCTGTATAAAAGTAAAAATTGCTAAATTTAGCTCGAGGCATATTCGTAATACTTGAAGAATGCTTAGATTACTCAACGCAACGGGAAGACACCTGTGTTACCCGTGTCTTAAGGTGCAGGCTGCAGCTTGACGATACGCATGGCCTGAACAAGCTAGTTTACGATACGCTGCTATTATTTCTCGATCGGCCATTACCCAGTGTCGCCAGGGCGGGTTTGAGCTATTCATAAATGACAAGGCGTACATTAGCTATTGGGAAATATAGCAGCGACTAGGTAGGCGGTGTTTCCTACCTAGTGCAATCTAACGAAGTACGAGTGTTTGAGATAATTCGAAATTACGTCTCGGTGAAATAAAAGCTAAACCTCTAACTATGAACGTCACGGGTCACTGGTTCAAGTCCTATGAACGATACTTGCTATATCACAAGAATGATTAAATAGAAAGACAGATTTCGCATCATATAATTAAGCAGCCAGAAGCGTTTAGGATCTATCGCTACGCACAGGGGGTTTCGACTGCTTATATTATGATATATACAAAAATAAATTAACATTATTATTAATAAAAATATTATTATTTATATACATTGCAAAATATTACTGCAAATGGACAATCACAGTGGTAACTGCAAGTAACGGCTTCAATGGCCTACCCAGCCGTGATAACAACCCAAACAAACAACAGATATCTGTTGGCCAAAGCCCGTCAACGAGACGTGAATAGTTCAAAATCCGTAAAAAAAAAAAAAACCTAACAAATTGGGGCGTAGATACACAGCTGGCTCCTTGATGGAAGGAGCCAGCCGTGTAACTTGTATGACACGAAAAGCCATTCCTGCTCTCCGCCCGGGGTTTCTTTTGCTATCGTCGTACGTGCACAGTTCATTTCTGCGATGTATTCTAATTGTACCTACAGATAACGGAAGGTGCGGTAGATATTATGATGAAGTTTACGCTGTCGGCTTTATGGAATCTGACTGATGAATCTCCGAAGACCTGTTCCGTGTTTCTTTCGCTAGGCGGAATGGATCTGTTCATGAAAGTGCTCGCCAAGTTCCATGGTAAGTAGAACTTCTTTACTGCTCAAATGACCTAGTATCTCTCTTAACAACTCTTAAACAGATTAGATTGGCACACCTTGATAATTTCAGTGTTCGTGTCTCGTTCAAGTAACTTGTTTTACATTTCCAGTGTTTGAAGACGCACGAGTAAAAATGTGTGTAATCGACTGATTAATACACACTTCTGCCCGATCCCATTACCACTGTTCTTTGTGACTTTATTATTTCGTCATTGCTACGACATGCTATGTATATGTATATATAGAAGAAGTCATTTACAATACTCTCTATTTACATCAGCAGCGTTCACATAAAAAGTTGCTCTTATTCCTTTTTTTCAACGCATTGCCTTATTTGCCTCTTGACATACTGGCCCCAGTCATTAGTACATGTACTAAATCGACCGAAATACGGGCTCTTATGGCCTGTATCACTGACACATATCTCATAGATGCCGTCGAGCACTGTAGCTCTATGGCGCACATACGTCAGCCAAGCAATGCAAACAGCGCAAGTATAAACAGTCGTTATATTCCGGCGCTTACTTATTATAGCATACTGTTGCATCGCTCACCCTGCAGCACTTCCCTGCTGGTCACTTCGATGTTTCCAACGAGCACAGTGAAAAAAAAAAAAAAAGACGACGCGCGCTTAATGATGTCTCCTATGTAACGGATGACTCTTGGTCGCAGGGGCACCAAATTGATTAAGATATAGCCGCGCAACGGCTCGCAAAAACGGCCAGCAATCAGACATCAGAAACGTTTGGCTTGCGCGGATCATTCAGAAAATGATCGCGCAACACCGCGTTCTGTACATAAGTACACTGAATGAAATTGCGATTGCTGCAGTTCCTGTGTCCGGCCTATGTCAGTGCACAGGCTTCTTTCCATCATCAGGTAATCGCCCCAATGCATGCCGATACAATTACGTTGTCTACCAGCTCTGTACATGAGCTGTCACCTGAACAAGGACCCAATCTCGACCAATGTCGGCATTTTTTAATTGTACCTTGCTCATAGCAAGCTATGCCGTCGTGATCACCAAAGACACTTGCAGACTATAGGGCAGCACCGTCAACAAAGCGAACATTGTTTGTATGATGGGGTTTAGAGATAGATGAATGAGTCGCACCGCTGTTTATGACAACGTGGAGAGAGATATTAGCGTTGATCACTGGACGTCTCGTCGAAGTTTAGATGCAAAATAGAAGCACTTATATGACGCGTAATGTAACCCTCTTTACTAAGAATATTGGCGTGTTTGCCAAGTCAACGATACGATACAATCGGAGCGTTTGTGTAGTCGTGCAGAACGTTAAAATTCTGTAAGCAACTTGGAAATCGACGACCGCTAAAAGTCGACTGGCGTTTTGACTATCTACTGGCTAGTGACTCTCGCTAGTACACCTTATACTAGTACTTGGTTTTCTGCACATCTGCAGAAGCTAAATGCTAGATACAATAGATATCAATATACAAACGCAGATACTCGATAACTAAGAAGTGCATAAGAGAACACTTCATTTTGGAAAGTTTCAGCGAATATCTGATGAAGTAACGCATTAACATATTATCATTATATGCTATATTAATAATGTGTATAATAAAGGTTTAATTAGCAAAAATTTTATTTAAAGAAATTGCCATTTTTGTATCTAGCTATCTATATTAAACCAATCTAGCCCTCTGCTGAAGTCAACTATTCTACGTCTATTTGTAAATCAGTACTTACTTTACCTAACTAACACTGTTTATCTAAAGTCTAACTGGTCTGATCACCGTTGGTTGGTTGGTTGGTTGGTTGGTTGGTTCGATATGAATTTTAGACGACGGTTCGGTGGAAACCAAAGTTTTGGGACTTCTGAATAATATTGCGGAAGTGGCAGCGCTTCGTGGCGACCTCATGAAGGACGAGTTCCTCTTCGTGCTCAGACAACTTCTTCATTCGCAGCATATCGATGTGTCGTACTTCGCCGCCGGGATTGTAGCTCATCTGGCCAGCGACGGAGAGCAGGCATGGCGATTCAACACCTGCTCTTACCTTGATATGGTTCATGAACTGGTACGCATCAAGCAGACGGATTATAGATGATTTGTATCAACATTGCATAATCAGCTGTTGCCAGTTGGATAGACTACGGATTACATGTTTTCTGCTCTACAACGTATCATTGTGACAATAGTTACCCGTCGTAGGCATCACTTTTATTGCCCATACACATATGTATGATAGATCTTGTATTTACTTTAGTTAACGTAATTATATAAAAACTATAGAATAAACGTAAATGTTAAATTAAGCTAAGGAGACGAAAAGAGTTCAGGCTGACTTCGATGAGATATTACTATAACAGAGAGAGTAGAAAAATGAAAACGTCCGTTTTTAGGTAGATCATATGAATCATTTGTTTTAAAAAAAATAGTTTATTTCTGATATTAGAACTAAAACTGCTTACAGACTTCAATTTTTTTCATACATTTATCTACAGAATTTTTGTTAAGCGTTGCTACTATCCAAATCATCTAAGCATAACATTATCTAATGTGTTCTATAAACAGTATTTCATGTCTAATCATGTTTTGTACATTGTATTTTGATAACGGTATATATGGGCAGTGTTTTCTGACAATTTAACATTCTGTGAACGGACATAAAATATAGACCCAGAAGCTGTAAAATGACCTTTCGCCCCATCCTTAGTGTATATCTATATAATATATTCGCACATACTAGGCTAGTTGTATGCATATAGTCGAAACATTAATCAGGCAAGTCAACGAATATCGTTTGTTAATACATTTAATTTTCCCTTTTATGTTCAGGGCGAAGCAGTGCTTAGCTGGAAAAGTCCTGAAACGGAAATGGTTGCCTACCGATCGTTCAACCCATTTTTCCCCCTACTCGAAGCACACATTTCACCTCAAGTCCAACTCTGGGCCGTTTGGGCAATTCATCACGTCTGTTCTAAAAACCGTAAGATGCCCCTCTGATTTGTCTAATTTTTGGTAACTGCTTATAGACTTACCCAATAAGTACCAAACTACATAGATGGTAATAGATTGACTGTACTTACAAGCGCGATTTTGTATTAGAAATACTCGTTAAGGATATGCGGAATATTTTTAGGCATAATCATGATGATAATGTGTTGTCACTGTCCTTCAATATCTTATGTGGTTATCGTGCTTTATAGTGCTGGCATGTATTTGTTAATATTTATTCTGTCTTTTGTTTACTTCTAATTGTAGCGAAACGTTATTGTGCAATGTTAATCGAGGAACAAGGAATCGGTCTTCTGGAGAGGCTCCTTCTGAGCTCGCAAGACGGCACCGTGCGTGGCATATGCTCACAGATCCTCGCCATCGTCGAGCAGGATGCCGCAGCCAATTGTCACGATAAGCAGCAACAGCAACAGCAGCAGGTGATCGTCTAGAGAGCAGACGACTTAGCAGACGACAAGTACGCTAGGCGCTAATCAACTACTACTACTACAACGTCAACTATAATAACGGCGGAACGATAATAACCGCGATATCACGTCAACATGCACGACATATACCGAGAATGGCTGTATAGAACTTCGTTACTGAGCCCCAGTGGATCTAATTAAACGTTACGCGTCTACTATAACTTTAGCCCGCCCTTACTGCCGCTTCAACCGTATTGGTTGCCATGGTACCATCAGATTGTCAGAACGTTGGCAGGGGTCATTTAGGTGTCTTTGACAGATTGGCGACAAGAGACATGTGTTTATGTAGATAGCGAGTATGAATGCGGGTAATAACTTCCGACAATTTCCCGTCCTTAGCAGTCGCTCAGTGAAGTGTGATCCGCCTGTTGGGTCTGGACGAGGCCGACTCGAGAAGTTAGGATTTGGCTTAGGGGGAAACGCACACATTTATTAGACTACCAAATACACCAAAACTATCCTAACAATCAAATAACACCTTAAATGGGCCTCAAACGCAGCCCACAATTGGGAACCATAGTTGCCCAATATTACTTTAATGTGTGCACGGGATTTTGACGTCTTCTTTATCGTCCGGGTGGGCTTCTGGCTAGAAGGACACCATCTGTACCCGAAGGATCCATATAGCATATAGTCATTACGGGACTCGAGGATTACTTTATTTTAAAGTGGAAAAGCAATACATCATCCAGATATACGATGAGTGTTTCTTAAAATCTGTACGACGAGGCTCATACCATTTTGTACACATTAGTATCAGTGTCTTGCGACGAAGCGTCTTGATGGTTGGCCTTCTGAACGCGTCCTTGTCCTACTCCGTCATGGCAACGTAGTAGTAAATATGGAAGAAGATAAGGCAGCCCTTAGGGTTAGTCGTACATTGGGCTGGTAACTGATGATCATAAGTGACCAACTTCTGCTACCCATCTGTGTAGGGTCAAGATCTTGTTTCTACTAAGTAACGACGACGAGATTAACCACGAACCATCGCGATGGAGCTCCACTATTTTATTATAGATAGAATCGAACAACAACAAACAAAGTCGATGATGGTATAGGTGGCACAAGTCGGGCAAACTGTCGCCCACTGGTGCTTTCAATCAGGGACAACACCTAGGTTGTCTGCTGGGCTTGGCGTGCTGAAATGCTGACTCTGTTTGACGTCGCGATAGCGTAGTAATGCAATCAAGGTCGGAAGAACTCAACTCGGTTGACAACAACATGTGCTGAAAACCCTAGACACATGGTGAGAGATCCCAAGACGTAGAGGAAGGAACTTCATTAAAGGAACAACGGACAGCGTTCAGATCACAGAGAAAAAGATTTCGGACAAGATTTGCCATATTGATACCTAATATATGCCTAATATAGTAACAGGGATTCTGTGCACGGGGAAGCCAGTAATAACAAACGTAGTTTCATCGTACGTACCACCAAACGCCGATTAGACTCTCACATTCAGTCTTATATTTCGGTCCCTATGTTACAATAACGTCTGCAGACACTAACAAAGACAACAACAAATAAACAAGCAGCAATAACCAGCAAACAGCAACAACAACCTCTGTGAATGTAACTTGGACCTGTTAGTCGACTATTAATAGAATTGGAAACTCGCCTGTGTATAGTGTAAGAAAAAGTGACAGTAAAAAGCTGAGTCTATGCGTATGCGTGTGTGTACTAGAAGACTCTCCGTGTGAATTCCCACAGTATATCTATATATGGTTGCAACAACGATTCTATCCGGAAAGATACGCCGGACGACAAAAGAAGGACGTTATGTACAACGTAGTAGACTATCCACGCACGACAGAAGATAGCAAAAATGTCAGTCTTTCCTCACACTGAAGTGTGCAGGTAACGCATTATATTGGAGTTTGTTGACTCTCGAATGAAGGGGAGCTCTCCACAGACGTAAAAATAATCGAGAAAAACGACTGAATGTAATTTTGTTCGAACAGTGCCCGAATGTCTCGAGTACGAGGCAATTATTATGTCTATTGATTGTCGCAATATATTAATGACAATAATTACGTAATGTATAGAGATAACCCATATATATATATATATATATATATGGGTTATCGCGAAATATTATGAGAAGCATAGTCAATAATATTACACGTTTGCGAACTCGGAAGAAAACGCCGTGGGGTATGTAAAATGGATGTTATTGTATGTTAAATGTTGTCTTCGAAGTAGAATTGTAGCAGCAGAGCTTACTAAACAGGTCGGACGCAAACAGCCAATATCCCCAGTATCGATTGACACACATTTATATACAAATAGGCGTGTGCATGTGTTCGGGGAGACTGGCGCCCACTCTCTGACACAAGCGAAAAGTTCGCGCTCGAATGAGTGCAATAAAAGTTGCTTCAGTGAATCTAAATGAATCCGAAATTTAGAAAACCGGTTGTATGGTGATAGAGACTTGTGATATTCTTTGTCCAATATAGAAATCTAGCGAACATAGCAGACGACTGACTAGGTCAATAATATCCTTATTGGCCGAAATCATAAATACTATATATACACATTAGCACTATTTATTATACCATTTTATTGAAATTGTGTAATTGAGCTGTGGTAACACTAGTAGTTAGTTAGTTAGTTATTATTATGATAATTATTGTCATTCAATTATTCAGTTGCTAATCAGCTGGATAGAAGCATAATAAACGGATACGACTTTAAATGATACGAACCAATGCTGCGTCGCCGACAATTAAGCCATAAATTCATTTTTACTGCTAATTATTGAGCCCTTATACTGTGTCGACTAACTTTTGAATAACATAGATGATATTATCGCAATATGATATTTGTTAGTAGTTAATATGATTATAATTGCTATAGCAAAAAAAAACACACACACACACATTTCTTTTTATGATTATAGTCATCATCATCAGATTATTATTTTTATTACTGTTGAGCGAATTGACTAGTTCGGACGCAAGGGAACTTCGCCTCAGCGCCCACGAAGTTTTTTTCGCAAAAACGACCCGTAATGGCATTGATAGGGGTACGTCAAATAAGACCCGAGCCCCCCTGTTTTGGCGGACGCGTATATATTTTGTTTCAAAGCATCCATTCATCCATTAATGATGTGTTGATCTTTGCTGTATGGTGAGCCTTAATTGCTAGAAGCAGATTATTATTACCACTTTGCTATTATAACTATCGTCATAACTATTACGATGATGACATGTGATTATGATGAAATGTTGATATTAGGAAGTGCATGTTGTTGACGACCTGATAACAATGACAATGAATACACTATTGATAATAATTATGATTGTAATAACAACCGAAGCGAAGATACTTTTACTTGAGTGTGCGTGTGGTAAACATGATATATATATATCGTGTGCCTGTTTCATTATGTAAATGTGTCGTGTGTATTTGGCGCACATGTGGTGCGGCGGATGCAATTGTGAAAGCGACAAGCTTGATACACGGGTAAAAATGGAAGAAGAGATATATATCAATCTACACTCAGATATATATATATATTGCTAAGTGTTCAGTTGGCTAGAGAAAATCAGAAACAGGGGAGCAAGCTTGAGTGCTAGCCCGATACCCGCACAATGCAGCAGGAAAAACAACTCATAGCAGTAAAATTTGTCTGATTATAACGGACGCACAGACACGATCACGCAGAGTCGTAGTATTCAGGTCTATGACTAATTACAAAAATATTTTCATTAAACTATAATAAAAATGGTACGAACTCACGCTTCTCAAGCACGCCCAATGTAGCATTATTGACGGCGCAGCGAAAAATGGTGGCTCGGTTGAAACAAGCCACTTCGTAACGTTGATAAATCAAATGCTGTGTTTGTGTGTGTATATATTGTTGTAAGTTTAGGAAAAAGAAACTAGCAAGATCACTATGACGACCGCGCATATATGTAGAGGAGCAGGGTGAACGCAGCGAAATGTTGATGGATTTAGTATAATATCGACTCGTTAAAGGGAAGATGTCAGGTTATCATGTTGCTTAAATCAGTAACGTAGTACAGAGTATCAGTTAAGTGAAACAACAGCGAGAGCATTAGATAGCAACAAAAACAACGCCAATAATACAAAAAAAAAAATATAGAACAAACCAGTAAACATAACAGGCCATACTTCTCAAAGAATCGTCTCCTTATACACGTTCTCAATCGAGTGGGTCATAGTTTGACGCGGAGACGAAAATCGAATCGGATAACTGCTTTGAGCTCAAGTGATTTAACTTGTGACATCCTGACTGACTCGTTGCTTTGTCCTTTATTCACCTGAAGCAATTGATTATCGTTCGTTCATGCAGGCAGATATATAAACACCTCAGACACGCTCTCACGTTTTCAGAAAAAGAAACGCTGTTCTAGTCGTCGGCGTGCCGCAAGCCTCATGGTCGCGTATGGATATCTATATAAACAGACCACGACAACAGCAGCACGCCACCTGTTGTTGGAACACACCTGTTAATCATTGATGTAGAGTACTCGTTGTCGGCTTATGTTATATAAATATTATTTAATTATTTTTACGATTAATTACACGTTTAGTTTTTTATCGTTGTTGGTTGCAGTGACTAGTACGCCGTTGTGATGCGTCTTTGTACTCACTGTGACAGTTCGGAGGCGAACTTAGAAAGCGTTATGATACTCGTCTCGAATAGAGTTTTGTAAATAGATCTTAACAACAGCTATTCATGGAGACCCCCCAAAAAACTGAAAAAGACTTGAATCCGTTTGTGAGAACGCCAATAGGTAATTTTTGTCGATTTGTCGGGTCTAATGGACAATTTTTACTGGAATTCAGGTAATACTAATTAATTGATAATCAACAGAGCCGCGTCTTGCGTAACAAACGTTTTTTAATATACGAGTATATAAATGAGGCAGAAATATATAGTAACAGCTTTCGGTTAAGATTAAATCTTGGGTGTGTCTCCATCGAAAAATCGAGTCGGTGGTCGGCAAAGGAACGATAATGCCAGGTAAAAACTACCAAAGTGATCATATCTCTACCGTTGAATTATGTCCTCCATTTACAATTACAAGTTGACCAATACTGCCAGTGTCATAACTGTTGTCAACTATTACGTGTATCAGTTCTGCATCAATATAGGTTACTACTGGGTAATTGATGGCTGTCGACAAAAAGAATAGAGCATTGTTCTTTGCAATACTGCCGTTCGGTTAGTGAGTCCGGACGAAGCTGGGGGTGGTAGCGGCCCTCACGTCAATGGGCATCATTCGGGTGAATTAGAAAAATGAGTGATAGTTGGACTAACTAACAGGAGAACAGTTTCAGCGAAGAGACGAGCTTAGCTTAGCCCGCAATGCTCAAACTCGCTCTAGTGCCCTGTTGGCTCTTACAATGAGTGTACTACGTTCTGGTAAAACTGTACAAATATCATAGTTGCTTACCGAACCAAAACAGGATTGTTGTTAATATTAATGAGTCACTTGTACTTAATGGCAACATTCAAGCAAACGGCTATTTGTACAGTTGGCAGCACTCATCAATCAATTAATAATCACATTGGCCATAATTGGTATTGCAATAGCTGCAATTCTGCTGCCAGAGTCAGTTGGCCCTAGCGTTTGCGTTAACAACGATTTTGTTCTATGCGATTATACGTCTGTGTGAGAATAGTTCCTAAACGATGCGACCGCACTGATTTTAACTGCTCATTTACTGTAGTTAGAGAACGGCGGAACGTGACGACGCATCGATCAATAGTTCTTTTCCCGCGTATTTTTCTTTTCCCCCCCAACTACCATCACAATTTCGCCCGTAACGTTATGTACGTAACGTTGACGTCTGCCACTCTGGAACAACTATAGACAATCGCAAACGAACTCGAACAGCAGGAGACACTTGGCCTGGACACACGCGTAAGTTCGGCGCCGTCTTCAAATAGATGTCTACTGGAGTGATTCTGCGTTCCGGCTATTCGTAACTAATGGAAATTAGGTTAGTTCCACTCTGGCAAAAGGACGACGGCTTGAAGGCTCGAGGTTTGTTTGAAGTTCTTCGATGAGCCCCATCTTCCTCTTCGGCCACTATGGATGACGGCCATATGTTACCATCGCCGAATGGCATCTCTTTCTTTGAGAAATCGCTACCTAGCTATCTTCTTCTACCGGTAGTTGCTGTTAGCAAAGATGAAACGTTCTGCTTAACTAAAATTATTAGACGGAAAAAAAAAGTGAAAAGCGTGATGACGCCTGAAAAAGAAACGACATTTTCAATTAATGCATGTCCTCCTGCGACACAAAACCTAGATGTGATAAGTGAAAATGTGTAGGCGTGTATTTTCGTATGATATGCTTATATAGAAATGGAAGAATAGCCAGGTTTCCTTTGTCCCATTTCTTGTCCTCGTCGGACTTGCTTAGTGATTGACCGAAGAACCACTGATTGATCGCTGATATTCATGATCACAGAAGGCAGGTCGACCTGTGGGTCTATCGGTCACTAGGCATTTTTGACAACGAAATCTATTCAGTTGTCTATTATTTGTTCGTTGTGATTAATGATCGATCTGGTGGTAGTTGTCATGGAACAACAAACAGCGTCTCATCGTCAAACGTCGCTGGCCCAATTGGAGGCTCTGGCCGAACCGGGTGACAACCCAATACGATGGCCATGTATGTTATAAATCAACAATAATTATTATTGACGTCACACTACTATACTGCTGCAGTTATAACTAAGAGTATACTTGTAGTACAGTTGAAGCTACAAATAAATGATTGATTAGTTTTTTTTCTTATAATGTAACGATTACGATGAAAAGTTGAATATTAAGAATAATTGGCGTGGTTTGTTAACAAAGAGAGACTTTATGATTGAAACCACCTTGATGTAATGGCACAAGTGATCATGACAACAGCTGAATTCACACAAAAAAAAAATATCAGCTATAGTAGATCAACACGACTTAATCGAAGCAGACTGTCAATAGATTGACCTTGCTGTTGGCAAACATTTTGCTGTGCTTACAGAGTTAGTTGGAACGTTCCTGAGGGCTCTGCGATACACACACACACACACACACACACACATACGTAGAAGGGCAGAAACTACCATAGGCCTGTTCAAAGTCAATCCATCAGTAGAGTCTGGCCATTTTGAAAAAACTTACACATAAATGACATATGTCCATAGTTAGCTCCGCTACACAAAAGCGAATAGCAACAACGACAGCGAGACAAACTATTCAGCTATTATTTGGAAAACTGGTGATATTGCTGTGAAGCTTATTACGATTATTATTATTATAGTCAATCCTTATGAATGGGGAAGCGTGAAGTGGACCTGCCCAGGCCATTCGTGGTGGTTAAGGTCGAAATTGAAAACTACCAATGGTTAATTGCCTAGTTATCTAGAAGCTGGTCATAGTTAGGATACAAATAATGGCTGTTTCGTTTGGGTCGGATGGGCCATTATTGCAATTAATTACACAAGAGCATAAACGTCAGCGCGGGCAAGCAAGCAAGCGCTGTTTGCAACAGCAGCTACGGGGGTTTCCATGGGCTGGTGGAAATTCAGCTGCGGCGGAAAGCATCAACATAAATGGAGAACGCACCAAAAATAGAATCGCTCTTCTTGCTTCACCAAGGAAAGAAAAAATCTCTCGCTCTAATCTAGCTGCTACCCTCCGAACCGTTGCACTGCACTACGAGAAAGCCACTCTAATACTTGTAAATTTGAACATATATTGCGTATTGAAAAATATTAATGAAACCATAACAACTAAGAATGATGATGATGATGATGATGATGAATAAACCTTACCCACGGATAGGTTGCAGGAGATGTGTTTTGTTTGTTTCCTTTAATAAGAGAAAATCGAGTAGCCGTTTTGCTAGTGGGCAGTGTGTGCGTATTACCAAAAATAGCTAAAGAAACCCCTTTATGTTCTGCAAAGTTTTCGTCTACCTATCGCCTAAATATGCAGTCAGGCCACCTTTAAGGTCCTATAGTTATGGTGTAATAGGCCTGTGCGGTTGCTTTTCCTTCTCTAAGGATTTATGGAAACTGGAGCGCCCCGACGGCTACTCACTAACCACCCTATGATTGCGTATTAGCTAAAAGTGATCGTACGTCGGGCATTAGCCTTTATTATAGCTAGAAACTCTGAAGAGAGCAAACGCCGATTTGAATTACCATTAATTTTTCGCTGGCAGAACATGGCATTCGCCCATGCATAGTATATTGACAATTTTTGGTGATCGCATGGCACGTCTATAGATCAAGGGTAACAAAATAGATTAAATGATAAGGTAATGTAGAATATAAAATATAAAAAAGAGATTTTTATGATGCCTCTACGTGAAAGGAGAGGATTAATACGTATTTGAAACTTGTGTTAGCACTAAATGTTAATTTTATCGTATTGTCTAAATGTTGTCATGGGCGTGGATTACAATTTGCGGGAAGTTCTTTATATAAGTAAGTGAAATAACAAATCATTAATTTTTTTCAAATAATTTTTTAATTAAAAGATTTCAGGGATAGTGTCGTTTAAAATAACGTTTAATTGTGCAAAGTACGGCTGCGCGTTCCGCACTGGTATTTTTAGTTACACTAGACTAACTATGCTTAATTATTATTCGTTATCGTTTTATGTAAAACAACCTCATAAAATAAAACTACATTTGTAAAGTAATTGCTCTTTTATCTTTAATATTAATTCTCTGTCTTTCCAAAACTACCTGAGAGAAACACCATATGTTGTTGCTTAGTCCATTCATAAAAAAAGTTCTAAAATTTATAATACATTTTCGTACAGTTTAACTGCACAGGAGTAAGTAGATTGTCTGTTATTAGTAAGAAACATAGCTCGAACGGTCAATTTAGCTCCTTTCCAGTTGCTCAGGAAATATAAACTCACCTTTATATATATATATATATATATATATAACACATCCTTTTAACACCAGTAAACAAGCAATAATCTATGCTAAATAAAAAGTGTGCATACTTAGTTCTGTTCATTTGTTCATTTTTCACCTAACTCAAGACCTAACTTCTCAGTTAATTATAGAATGTTTCTTAAACTATTGAAAACGTGCAAAGAGTTTAAAAACTGAACAATCCGTGGCATTGAAACATGTTCAGCCCCCCGTAAAATTGCATAATTTTCTTAAGGTTTCGCTTGGTGTAGTAATAATAGCGAACTTCGCAGGAACTCTATTCAGTATTATAGAATTGTATGACTTCCTTAACGTCCTGTTTATTCTTGACCATCGCGAGTTCTGCCATGCTCCTGCAGTCAGTCGAATTGGTTCACTACAGAGTACTGCTAGTAGTAGATAATCCGATTGCACTAAAAAACTTTTCAGTATTCAAGAACAACCGAGATTTTATTATATTAGCAAATTAAAACCGTTCGTATATGTTACAGAGAACTCTATATTAATAACTGTCTAATAATAATAGGTTTCTCCGTCTTTTAACGTACAATTTTTCAAAAGTGTGCGATAGATGTCCTTTGGGCTTCTCTTTTACTTAGAAGTGTTCAACTCTCAGCAGGAAGCCGGGTGTCTGTATCGCAGAGGGACTCCATGTCCAGATAATGGTTGTTTTTAAAATGCAGTTTCGAGCTTGAATAAAATGCTTAATTTTTCCTCGTAGAATTTACCAGTAAGGATTTTTTTGCGACCGGTTTTTAGTATCTAGATTAGATCCTGAATCAGATCCAGTTGCACTGTATAACTGAGTACATGATCCTTTAAGATTTGATGTTATTAGCTTTTATTTGATATGTTTAGGAAGCCCATTAATTAAGTCTTTCACGACACCTTTCACAACACCGATATCTATATTGAAAACAGTACATGTAGTATGGTAACATAGCATTAATTCACGGGAGAACATTACGGACCACGCGGCACGCCCTATTAAACAAATTCGTCTTAGGGGATATTTGCGGCATCGGCTTTTGCTATCTAGACAAACCCGATCAGACCACTCTCGTCCTTCGGCACAATATCGGCTGATCGATCATCTCAAGTATTTCTGAGCGACCAACTGGTCCATTTAGTTCCTGCGAACGCGTTAGAAGGAACCTCACGTTTCGCCTTCTCAAGCCGCTTCTAACATCTGTGTCTGCGAAATTAATGGTTTTTTGAGACCGAAGTCGAGCTCGGACGAGTCCCTCGCCAACAGTAAGCTGTGAACAGATTGCGCGTTGCACGGGAGAAGTGTAAGCGACGATTGCTATTCTAGTTCTATGCTTCAGTATTGTAATTTAGTTAGTGACTGGTACTTTAATTTAGCTCCCTTTAATTTTGATCAATGATTTTATTGGTGCTATCATTTGACACAAGATCTAAGCAAATACCCATGGGTACAGCCAGACATTTTCTGGCTGTGGACGGGAAAACACTGGCCTGATAGTGCCACTTGGATGCTTACTTTGCCAATACGCTATTCCCATTCCAACTCAGTTTTTCCCCTTAGGCAACGTTGACTAATCTTTTAGGCGCTATCATTTGACACAGTTAGTATATTCAATAGGCTACGGTATCGGTAGTTGTTTTTCTAGGTCAGACAGCCTTACATCAAAAATCAATATGCAATAATTTGATGCCTTGAACGCGCGGAAACTACTCGCCGAAACAAAAAGTCTCGGCAAACTATAGAGATTTGCTAGGTTTATCAAGCCATGTGCGCGTATACATAAGTTTTTTTTCTACTCCTTTCCTATGAGTACTCCATAATGTTCGGATCGACCCGATGGTAAACTGGGTGTTTTAGCGCGAAAAGATCCGGAAAGCGATATCCGAGAACGTAACAAAACTTATGAAGGCATTTAGGGGGGAAAAAATGTTTACAAGGCTCAGATAAGTCTATCTAATAAAGTATCTGTGGAATAAAGAAGCGGGCTCCTTTAAAGTCGCAATAATATTCACACAAGTAGAATCAGGAGAAGAGGAACGTGTGAATCCAGCAAATACTGCTGAACTTAGAAAGAGCTGACCAAAAACTCTTATGCTATCAGTGGTAAACACTCAGACTTGAGGCTCGATGTCTGTAAAGACGACTTCACCATTTAAAAAAATTTATAAACAATGAAGGCACTTCTCGTGGACACAAGACGCTCTGCGATGTAAGATATCTTGCAGCTGTGATTGTGCGTTGTTACACTCAGTCTACGAATGTAACGCATCTAAGATCGACTTATTAGTAGAGATTTTAGAAAAATTAGATTAGCTCTATTTTGTATCCGTCATATAGAAGAACTATTAGTTTGACACTTTCTTGATTATATGAAGCAATTTACAAAAACTTCGCTTTATACCCAATACGGCTTTGGCCCCTAATTTTAAGTTGTTCCCGCTGGAAGAATCCTTGCTGGGTACAATACATGTGAGTCACCGTTTTCAGGGTAGTCACCTCCATCACGCAACCGTTCATAAAACTCGTGCACCTAGCTTTGCCCCATAGCCTACTTGTCAAAAGTTTCCCGCACGTTTTTTCGTACTCGTATTTTTTTCAAGAAACCGAAACAGCGCGAAGGGTCCTTATGGACTTCGCAGTGCCTGCCAAGCTGGCAAAAATCGGACATTTTATCGATAGTTCAACAGACACAATATTGACATCACCATAAAGGAAAAACTTGCTATTTTCAATACTGCCCGAGTGAATTTCGATCCTGTTGCATGGAAGCCCTTTAGTGGATCTGTTCTCTAGAAAGGATGGAACTTGAATTGCAGTTAAAGCTACTACAACACATTATTTTTGTGAGCGATGAAGAACAACAATCTCATAAATTTCGCAAAAAATCACTTTTTAATCGTACATTCCTGCAATGGGCCTCTTTGTTTCCGTCTCTTATGGAAGCAGTAAACCTGATGTAAAAATACCGCTACTCTCAACTCAAACAACAACGTCATATTGAGAAAAATGCCTTTATTTGAAGTCATACGCGGCAAACACTGTTTTGGGTCGAAGACATGTGTGTACGTAAAATGTATGATTTCATAGTTATTAGATATTAATGTTTATTATTGTCATGTTTTTCAGCAAGTCAACTAAACAGATAAAATCCGAAGGAACGCAAATCCATCGGTTGTCGGTTCCAGGATGACGCACGCTACGCTACGCCATTAAGCACGGCTTTTAAACATCCTTTGAGACCGCTAAACCACTTTCAAAAAATCAATAAATATTGCGCAACTCCTAGGCCTCTTACAAATCAAACACGGTTGAGGCCATTCACGGGCTAATTAAAGTTAGTTGTCATCCTATCTTTGCTTTTTGCATTCATTTAAATTCACCTCCTCCTAATATCATTTGTGTCACCTTAGTTCACTGATCCTGCTCAAACATCGTCCGCATAACTTGCCCTATATTTAGCTCTGAATCGTTTAGAGTGCCTTCATAATCCGCCTTTGCCGTGTGACTCTCGGATGCCCCCTTACTTGCTGAACTGACCTTCGCAGCTGCATCCACTTCCAAGGACGTCGTTGGCGATAACGAACAATCAATCGAACACTCTTCTTCTTTATCCAAGCACCGACTACCTCCAGGGGTGGATAAAACTTGTTGTTGTTTAAATGCAGTATTTTGAAGTGATTTTCGACGCAAGACGACGTTTAGTTCATTAGGGGCTGCCGTTAGAGCCGTCTCCGTTTTAGCTGCTTTCTGATTATTACTAGCGTCACCGGACCGTCGGATGATTTTGATTACTTTCCGCACCATCTTGGGCCGACAATCATCTGCATTAAAAACTACACCTTCGCGGTTCTCTGTTGGCGTTTCGATATAGAGCGCAGTCGCGTTTTTAAGTGCTGAGCGAGGTACATGCAGCTTCAGTGGCCTTGCGCCTCCACCTATCACAGATGACGCCGGTATGAAGATCTTCTTTGTAGCCGTTGACGCCGATAAAGACATAGACGACGCAGAGCTTGTCACGGATTCCGTCGACGGCTGTATGAGAATCTTCGATCTTTGACGCATCGAGGACGTGGATGCTGGGATATAGATCTTCTCTGAGGCACACGCTGATGCCAGAGCAAATCCGGAACATGATTCTGAAGCAACCGAGGTAGGCGTGGATGCGCTCGATGTTCCTGGCCAGATATTCCTTGCATTAGCTACGTTCCACTGGACATTTTTCTCAGTTTTAGCAGTTTGATGGATATAAGGTTCAGATGAAATTGATGGTGTCGATGGCTTGGGCGTGGCGATGCTCCAGGAGATCGTTTTTTTCTTGAGGGTCGGAGCTGCTGTTATGGCAAAGCTGTTCTTGGGTACTGTCATAGTACTTGACCTCGTTCGATGTGCAATTCTAACTTCGGACCTCTTCTGGCCGTCCAAGGGCCATACTGCAGTTTTACTATGTTGTTTTTCTTCGAAACGCTTCTCATTATTAGAGGCTGCTGAGACTTTTCCAGTGAATGGTGCCCGTGATAATGGTTCTGGCGGATTTTTCTCCACCGTTTTACCTACAGGAGCTCCTATCATATAAGTATTTGTTGTTGGCGCTGTGATCTTCTGAACGTCGCTGTGGACGTTGCTGTCGAATCGAGAAATTTTATTAGGTGGCGCAGCCAAGGCATTATCATCTTCACTGGTTATCACTTTAATTTTTACCTTCACATTTGAATGGGGATCATGATTTAACTCTTCTGTCTCAGTAACCTCCGTTTTTATCTCCGCCTTGGGAGAAAGAACCATATCGGTTTCAACTATATCTTTTCCAAGTCCATCGCATTCGTTTTTGTCGCGAGAATGACGAGCTGACCCATTTTGAGCCGCTTTGCTGCCGCTTACTCCAACAACAGAGGCCGTAACCGTGGGTCCCAGCTTAACTGATGCGGTGATATCAATTTCGTCGCGAACTTTTGGGTTGAAGTTGGCACTAACTACTTCTGCACGCACGGTGGGCCCTACTTGGCGCTGTACCGATGAAACGAGTGGCGTTCTTCTATACGTGACGTGCCGAATGAGACCGCCGGTAGATAACCGAGATCCTCCTGCTAACAAGTATTTTCGAGCCCGGCCCCTACAAGGAAAATTATCGTATATTTAATACGAAACTTTTCTATGCCATTACTGCTATTTTACACTATATCATTATTAGCAGTATTCTAATCAAATGGCAAGGACAAGAGCAACTAGCCAATGAAAGGTTGTTATGTTATAGCTACGTACTAAACAGAGCGTAACAAGCCCGAATAATAATTATAATGATAGAAATAGTAGTGAATGTTTATGTGTGCAATATATACACTTAATATAATTATCGTTTAGTATGAAACGTAACAGACACTAATTTTACACCTAGGGATGGCGCTATTTTATAACACTGTGACATTTCGTGACACTTTTTTGCATTTGAGATTGCACTTGCACTTTTTTGTTCAGTCGAAATTTTTCACTCCGGCTTTTAGCGGGTGAAAAATTCCGGAACGGAAACTTTAAACTCAAGAAGTAGTCTCATGTAAGGTTCCCTACGAAGGTTAGTAACAAGAAGTTAGGGACTGTGGCAGAAGTTGACCTATCTCAAGTTTGGTGTGTACAGGGGCACCATACTTGCTCACAGCGGCTAAAAAATAAAGGAAACAGATCATACAGATGGGTGCCATGTGATTTGAACGAGGGTCATAAAAAGAGACACAGACGCTTGCTCCTTTTTGCCCTACATGTTACATCCTCGCTATATGTCTATCACTATATTTTGCCGGCTTTCTCCAAGCAGGCAGTTTACTTCGCCGGAAATGCACGATGGCGATACTAGTGGAGGGCTAGGTGGATACTGGATATCTATATTCTTCTAAGCAGCGTAACGGACGAGAAAGAAGAGGGACCATCGTTCGCTTACGGTTCCGCCCCGATTTGGTAAAGCCAAAGCAATTAGATAGGCAATTACAGAAAGAAAAATTTAGCAATACATAGTTTGCTGAGGCTCTTGTTACCGCACGCCTTTTTCAGGCCGATTCGTCTTCTTGCCCCCGCACTTTCAGCCCGTCAGCTGCATGGTGAAAATAGCAGAAGAATAGAAGTGGTGCTGCCAGTCCCTGGAAGTGAAAGCTGGTCATACGGTGAGGCGCGATATAGTCGATATATATGGTTTTGAACCAGCAGGTTCAAAGGGTTCAGCAGGTTAAGAAGAAGGAATTATTTTTTCCTATATATATATATATGGCTGCTTTTCGTCTCCGTCAATATGTTACGGGTGCTGCTGCTACCTGATTTCTATATAGTTCGCCATTGTTCCTCACTCAGTTGTTTCAGGTTGCTCACTGCCAGATTCCACCCATTCGAAGACGACGTCCTTTCTGCAAACTCATCCCACTGGCTCGTAGCATCAGGTAGGTTTTGTTCACTTGCGAAGCGAACTCAGTGATCTGCGCTACCGTTGTCATAGCTACAGTCTCGGTTATCCTATCATCAGATTTGTTACAATAGTTGCCGCGCAGACGCATTTTAGCTCTGATACAGTTCTAAGTGCGGAGTGAGTGTAACACACCCCAGTATCCCACATTTCTACAACAGTAAGATAAGCTACTACTCAAATGGCAGAATGGTGCATATTTCGATTAAAGGTGAAAGAAGTAACAGAGTCCGAAAATTTACTAAATCCCGTTTAATACTGAACCATCTATTATTGTCATATTAAGTGCTTAGTAATAAGATTTAACGTTTAGGCTTAGAACTTTATATTAATTTTTTAACAAAAACTATCACTGCAGAAATTTTATTAATTGGCCCTATTGGAACCAGAGATTCGACTCAGCCGTAAGAACCACTCGCTCGGAAAACATACGTAAATAAATCGGATTTAAATCTCTAATGAAGGTCAATTAATTGGCTTTTAGCCTTACGTATCCTGTACCACCTTTTCGGCAGATGCGTGTAAAAGCTTCGCCGCATCACGTAACGTGGCTGATCTCGCAGTGACAGGATCGTTGCCATCGCTTGGCTGGATGCCTTACGGCTTTGACGAATGTGGCTGCTGTTCTTATCACATTCATCCTTGAGCGTGATATCCGCTACAGTGGCCGGCCTCGCAGCCTAACCAGAAAGTAAATCAATCGAAAGATGAAATAATACATATGTAGTACAATAAAACCTGAATGCTTTAGAGTCGATTGTTTATTTCGTTTCTCTGGCTAAACGGCAAATTCTATATAACTTATCTAGAATAATTGTCAGCTAAACATGTGCACGGTAAGGTTTGCAGGCAAAAAAAACACATTTTACTGGTTCTGAAAGTATCTCGAATAAGTACCAAGCAACTTGAGCATTACTTTCCAGACCCTAAATTCTTGGAAATTTTATAATCCAACGAGGCACCTGCTCCTAAAAAACAGTTGCAACAACAATAAATCCATTAAGTGAAATATGAAAGATCTTAGAAAACAATGTTCCAGTGTCTTCGAAATGTTATACACTTCCTACCTGGTAGACTTCCGTTTCTAAGCCACCATTCATTTTTGATGCTGTTTTGGCGGTGTTTAGTGCGTCTGTTTCTTCTTGGACTACTCTTTTTTCATCTTTTCGCTCCTGTTCAACGCGATTGAGTTGTTCCGAGACATTCGCAAGGACGGTGCGTGCCTCGTCTTCGACACTTTCTCTCACAGGTTCCGAGGATCGTAAAACTTCAATTGCACTTCGGATGTGGTCTTCGAGTCGATCTAACTCGACATGGTGACGGCCCTAAAGAAACGAAATGAAACAGATGACAAAGTAGGACTTTTTATATTGTAAAATAATGGCAAAAATGGTGATCTGATGAGGCAGTCAGTTTGCGCGCAAACAAAAGGCAACATTGGACGAACACACTTGATAGCGTCCAGACGCATTCATAACTAGGTTGTAATAGCACTAACACAAGCAAAAAAAGATTACAAGTTACATTTTGTTTTATTGCGCTAAACAAAAGTTACGCATTTAAATATGCGGACTGAATATTAACCTTAATTAAATGGGCTAACTGGTCGACCAATAAAATTATCTCTTTTAGCTTTTCTTCGTAGTTTAGCCGAGCGAGAACCCAAAGCGCTTCGTCGTAGCCGAGGTTATCGGAAGGGCCTTCCTCGATAAGGCCCGGATCTTCTTTCGGAGCTCCGAGTCTTTGCGCAACGGCGTGAATATGTCGACACATGCGCAGCTCACTTAGAAATTGTTCACACGTACAACCATATCTGCAGTAGAAGCGAGGTGTGAGATAAAGACATACGGCATTAGCAAAACGTACATTACACGAGCAGCGTACGGTCACCAGTTACCTTGATATTAAGCTCCAATTAGTGTTTTTACAACAATACATCGGTCCCAAATGGGAATAAAGACACAAACTTCTCTTCTTGAATTTTATTCGATCCATGAAAAGGGATTTGTTAATGTGATTTGCAGATATCTGGCGGCCCCGTGAAAACGAATACCGCTTATTGCTATTATTTTCGTTATAATTAATTACAAATAAGGAGTTTCGATAATCTTCATCGCCAATATAAAGTGCTGAAGCGCTATTTATTTTTCTTGAAAGGGTCACTTCGAAAGAAAATGTGCTCACCTGTGAACACACACCTCACAGTGAGTACAGCGGTATTCGCAGTAAGTATGTGCCGATCTTCTGGGAAATACAACGGCGATTGTTCGGCCCTCTAGATTGGAGAAAATATATCGCGGGCCAGGTAACTCTTGCCAGGTACCATTATACGGCTAAATATTCAAATAAAATCGGTATACAGTTTTTTTATACCCAGAAACACCACCAAATTATCTCTTACATAACGAGCCGAACGATTGGTTATTAGAGCACTTACAAGGTAAAGTTTATAATGCAAGGCAGGGGAACCGCATTGCAAAAAATCTGTGCAGTCACAATGTAAAGCATAATTTGATTATGGAAAAAGTATATGAATATATATCGAGTGCATATTGAAGTATGTACCGCATTCGAAATCCTAAACAGTCCTACAGAAGTGAAGGCAACACGTAAAAGTATTGAATAAAATTCTTAATGTAATGGTTCTTCCCTAGTGCAGCGTATTCGAAAGCTACAAGCAAAAGCAGATGAGGATTTTTTTATAAAAGTGGCTCAAACAGCATTTGAATTTGATTAAAATTTTGACAAACTATCACATCGTCTGTCTAAAGTTTCCATAGACTTTCCTGCTCCCTTTTTGTTGTAATACAGTCTATAGTGTATTTACCGAAAAGAAAAGAATTAAATATTATCCTCATTAGACATCACATGCTCGACTAGCTCTCAATAATGTAATGTGACTTTAAAGATATTCTGCATCCACTCTCAATAAACCTACAGTATTTTACAGAATACACAAAAAAATGAAAACAAGTGGTTATATTCTTACTTCATGGGCATCTGTGACAACTCTGGTCTCATTATTTGTCCCGTGCTCAAGAATGGCTCGTATTGTCTTCACCAACGTGAGGCGGCGGAATTGGACCCTTCCCATGGTGCCTATTAGCTAAAATATAAGCACATGACATACAACTATCATATATGCAGACGATAAAGCCCTAAGAACGTGACCATAACAGAATTTAACATCTAACTGTTTTCGTTTGGAGTGAGAATATATATACAAGATAAGAGCCTTTAAGTAAATAATGGCAGAAGCAGTCTAGTGTAAGCGCACGAGGCGTTTAATCCCACGCCTGTCTTAAGCTCAATTATTTATCTTGCGTTAAAATAAGTTATCTATTAGATATCTATAATATATTTCCCAACAAAATTAGCTGGTCATTATAAAAATTATAGGAGGACCCTTTAGCCCACGTTGGCCTCTTCGTAAAACTATACGTACCCCCTTTGGCTCGCTATTCGGTAGCCATGCGGGTAGCTTCAGTCTTTTCTTGGCATTTCGTAAGTCCTGATAGTTAAGTAGTTGGTCTCGTTGGATTTCACCTCCGAAGTAATCTTTACAGGCCTCAGCTGCCACTTGGCCGTAAGTCCAATTTTGATCCAGACACTGGCGGATAAAAAGATGTGTTGCTGCAGTACACCTATATGAGGAAAGCGATCACTTTCGATATGTCTTTAAATGGTATCACTACCATGTGCGCCTGTAGCGGTGCCCCTACATCCGCCAAATTGGCTGGGTTTGTTTTTATAGACCCAGTAATAAAACTGCTTTGAACTCCGCTTGTAAAAGGTGCCTTTAACACTCGTCGGTACGCCTATCAATTAATAGAGCTCGAAAAGTAAAGCTTAGGACAAAGCTAATATTTAATCTAAATTATACAAAGATGTACCGTGTCGATTTATTACAAACGAGAGAGCTAACTTTGAAAATCGACTTAGTAGGCTGCAGGCAGATTATTGATATGAACTAACCTGACATCAAGGACGTGTGGTGCGTGTCCAATGTGTGTCCGCCAAAATTTTACGAATACATGACCAGTATCGTTCAAATCAACAATCATTGAAGCCGGACACTCAAAGCCCAATAGACGGGAACGATTTACTGCTACCTTTAGAATTATGTGCGAACAACATTAGAACACTAGACGATTTCGAGACATTTATGCGACGATAATTGTTTTACTTATACTTTTAACAGAAAAGATATATCCCAAAAGACAAATCTCAAAAATACATATTCTAATAAGACATCATTGCGCTACTTCTTGCACAATCGATCTTTAACGCAGATTTTTATTCTTTAATCGACTTCAGTTCACCCAAAAGAGAAATAGCTTATCCGTCTATTTATTTTTTTACCTATCTATTTCACTTGTTTGGTTAACACCCACGCTTTGCAAGAGAACATCTCAACCATCGACGAAAAACCCGGAAGTGTGCATATGTAAATACATGTCGTATAAGCATACGTATTGTTATAAGAGTATTATAATAGGTATTTGCGTTGTTTTTTATTAGTTGGAAATTATACAGCGTACCTCTGGTCGACGCGTGCGTCCCGCTTTGCAGCAAACAAATGTTCCAGCAGGAAGCTTGCTTTTGTGACTCGCTAGACGTAGGAAGCATTTCGCCTCACGCATGGCACGCTCCTTCCATTCCTCGTAATGCGATACTGAGCTAAATTCATGCCTATAGACAGCGAAATCAATAATGGTTGCCGTACCCGTTATTAGGAAACAAGGCCAGACCCGTACAGAGCGTATTAACCGTATTCACGTTAGACATTTACTCAATTAAACAGAATAGAGTCAGACTCGTCTCTTCAACAGCTCGCTTTCAAATGACGATGTTTTCCTTGCAAATTCATTTGCGCCCCATCATGGCTTACTCGGTGCATTCCAGCCTGGTGTCGTGGTCCTCAACGATATGGGTAAGTAAGCGCTGGTGGCTGCCCTGATCCAGTCGACAAAGGGGACAGAGTTTTTCGCGCACTCTCGACGGACAGATCGCTCCTGCAAGGACCCCCTGTACGTGTGCGTGCCTCACATGCTTTTCCATATATGGCACTCGACGCGCCATGGTTCGTGCACAGCCTGGTACCGGACAACGCCAAACCTCTAAAATGACACCAATGATTCATGGCTTTAGCGACAATATTTGCACTGGTTTTATTTCACTCATCTGCTATTTTCATCAATTTAATGTGTCAATCAATTAAAGAGAAATACTTGTCACCTAGATGCATCGCTTGATAGAAAAATAGAAGAGAGAGAGGTTTTCGAAATTGGGATTTATGAAGTAAAGAAGTTGATGTAATATTGTATAACCAGTCGACAGGAACGGATACGTGTTATGATGGTTCTGTGGGTGCTGGTCTTATTAGCAGTTTTACCGATCATAAATTGTACATCTGTGAGGGACGCTAAAACCAGTTTATTTCTTTCAGTAACCTCAAGCCATTATCTATAAAACATCCAGTAGCACAATCGAAATCGTTGTTCAGACAAGTTGCTACATTAGATGTTATATTAATGAAAGAATGAAGAAATCTTTTGAAACGGCCACAATTTGCTGCGTCACTTACTCTTGCCATCAGGCGCCTCCAGCATCTCTGCCATTTGGCTAATTTCAAGGGCATTTGCTTCAGTGATGTCCACTTCACGAATTTCCCCTGACTCAGGATCCAGTCGGGGCATTTTGGTTGAGAAGCGTTCTAATTTTCGCTTTCGAAACGCTCGCATTACTTGATCTTCTGGGGTGACCGTTGCCATGATCTGTTCGAATGACGGTGCCGCCGGAAGAGCTACATGACCTATGGGGGGTGGTACATCACGCTCAGGGATATGATTGTGAATGTGCCGCCTTGAATTCAAGGATATCGTAATGGAAAGTCGAAATACGGAGGTTGAACTCGTGATAGAGTTTTGTCCTTGCTTTACTATGGAAAAGTTTTTGATTGTAATACACGGTTTGTAGATATTTACGCAGTAATCGATCAAGCATCACTTAATCTGACATAATATAGCATGTGTTAATTTCATGCGGTGAGGTTTTGGGCGGAGCATGCTATTTCACACCAATTGGTACGTTTCCGAAGAAAAGTGTCCCGGATAATTCAACTCTACTATCATTGCTATTATTTCCGCTGCTGGCGAGAAACGAAAGAAACACGAAATCGAGTAAAGCTCATCTTCATTGCAGCAACGGAAACTGATTAGAAATACATGTACAATTAACAATATTTTGACAATATAAACAGCGGTAATTATTGACACCAGTATTGTGTTATAGTCGGGCACTACGCGCGGAATTACAAATCTATTAAAAATCAAAAACCTATGTACACGTGTATATATATATATATAAAGGATGTTCATGAGCACAAAATAAGCAATGGCTTATCATCCTATAAGTTTGCTAGAGAATTGATAGCGGAGTAATTAAACAATAGTACCAAAAATGACATGATAATAGTCATACCGGATCTAAATTACACAAACAAATTCATTCGGATAGATACGAGGGATCAATCTATATATTCGTACTCATCAAAGCTTGATCGGCCCGCTCGAGTAGATGAATCCGTGTTCGAGTGTAATTGTTTTGTCTTCTACATCAAAACGGTCAAATGACGTAGGTGCACGAAAGTATGTTCGAATGATTGCTTGCATTTTGTATTGTGCCACTGTGTCGTGACCAAAATCATTGCTGTCACCTACCTTCCCAGGAACTTCCCATCCTTATCGATTCGTACGAAGGCTTTACATGGGTTAAGCTTGCTACGGGCATGGACACATGAGAGCTTACGCTGTCCCCAACGATTGGCGGCATCTCGCTGACGCAAAATAAATGGTCCAACTGCCCGCCAGCCGCCCACCTAATACAGTAAATTTACAATACAACAGCTATTACGGAAGAACTCATCGAATTAATGAAGTGCGTATACTCACCGGCGGCACTTAATTAGCTGTATCAATGTTTAACAAAAAGAAAACTCTCACATAGTTCAATCAGAGCAACTAACGCGAGCGGAGAACAGTAGTTATGACAAATGAAAAACTGATCGATTACTTAACGAAGTATTACCATGCACTCCGCCATGACAAGTCTTCGAGGGTCTTCGTTTTAAAATAACTGAATAGTGATAGTACTCCTATAAAAGTTCAATAATGGTGATTTATAAATTCAGTTTGTTAGCTGTTTGTTCATTGATCTATTATAGGATAAGGCGGGTAAAAGATTGAAAATATTACACTATTTTTCTTCTAATTCTTAGCACAATATCCAACGGGCGAAGCTTGTCTCAATAGACCCGTGGAGATAGTAATATTTACCTCGAAAGGTCCGTAGAGATCGCACCATATCGATCCGGTTGTTCCCATGAGCGGGGTCTGGATTTCGTAAAATATCGCAGCGTCTGATGTGGATACCATGTTGTCCTGTGTTTGATAGATGGCTGTCTGTTACAACAATAAATAACATGTCGAAATAGTGTAGGTAATTTATTCGTTCGAAGATATAGTTTCCAATGGTCACAATCAATAGAACGCATAATGCAACCATGCGCTGGATATGCTTTGCCTATTGTAGATGGGAATAATCTGGTATTATGCTAACACGGAATGGTAGAAATAATAGATCATTTCAATTACGGACCCGCATAAAGGATCAAGGAAGATAATTCTACAAACAATAAGGATAATAACAATAAGGATAATTACTCTTAATTATTATTTATATATCTCGCAGTACACAACTTGTAATAACAAGTTGTACAACATATGGTAAGAAATACAGATGTAATAACATCTGTATTTCTTGTCATATTATTAATAATATAAAATTCTGCATAACATAAATGAAAACCGTTATTTACCCAATTATATTTTTTCGCTTTTTATTATCACCCTCTCTTCTCTAGCTGTGTGTTTCTTCTATCACACTGCCAACCCACAGCCCTGCACAATCCGTTAATTTTGCTAACCTATAACCTAGGCATGCATTCCAATACCTTGCAGTAGCCTTTGTAGTCGTTCATGCTATGCTACAAAAATCGCTAATCCCCATGTTTACGTACGTATGTTTACGTACACCAGCCTCAGCACTTGAGGAGTTTTCCAAAATTACAAGAAACGCTACTAAATTCCTGGCGTAGAAATTGACCTAAGCAGGAAAGCAATACAGGGTGCGCGAATGCTATTAGAATCAGATGAACAGTTGGCCCTCCGCGCACCAAGATGATGATCATCTGCTCCGGTCTTTTCGGCGGGGGTCTGTTGACTGACCGTATACCTGTTATGTTTAGCGACCTGATTCTTTTGACGTATTGCTTTGTTGAAGGGCAGCCGATATAGTTGTTGCACGTGCAGGAAACAACTGCTGGAGAAAAACTGTCTGGTCCCGGTTGTCCCCTCTTTGGGTGACGTCGTAATGTCTGTCTAACGTTGTCTACGTCTTCTGTTACTTGTTCATGCCACAAGATTTGATGGCATCAAATAGAGCAAATAGTCAATGCACCGTAATTTAACGGCACTGTCTGTCCATTCCATCGTAGGCTGAACGTCACGTAAAGCAAAGTAATCTGCCCGCTCATAGCATGTCCTTGAGTACATGCGCATTGGAAACGCAAATCTCATTAAGTGGTATTACTACTACAACTAGAGTGCCCCTATCCGGTTCTGTTTCGAGTCACGCTATTAAGAAGGAGCGCAAGCGACACTCGCGGCGATTTTAGACATCACATCATTCCGTAAGCTGTGGGTTGGGAAACCTCCCTTTTGGATATAACAGACACATACATACAGACAGGTTGGCCGAGGGGACTCAGTCTAGCTGTTAACAACTGCGACTCGAAAGGCTTACCCAGTAGCTCGCTTTGACAACTGGGGGAAAAGCCATATCGGGGCCAACTCTCACAATAACAATAATATTGGGTTCGTAGCAGACGACATTAAGGGAGGGCGCCAAAGTTGTGTCCAAAAGTCTTAGTTAGACGTAACTTGTCCTAGTGGTGATGCAGTGGTAACGTATAAGTCTATTAAATTCAAACACACGTCTACAAACTTCATTTTGTAGTGGGAGAGAGCCGTTTGGAGCAATACATGCAGTATCTGATTTACTATACGAAAAACATATAATTATAAACGACTATGGACAAACGAAAGTTTTCTTACGAATTAATTTCTAGAAATTTTGAGAAAATTTCTAGGAAACCTAATACTATATCTATGTAACTCTATAACTATGCCTATATAATGATTAAATAGACAGGATGGATACGACATTTTTCGACGATATTTGTGTACGCGATAAATCTACTCACAATGAATAAACGGAAGTGAAATCAACGACAGTTTAAAACGGCCGTTCTATCTCTGTCTTGATCACTTTCATGTATACTGTATTTTTTCTACCTTACTCGCAGGTATGCTTACACGAGCCGAGGTTAGGCGCGAGTATCTAGTGACCTTGCAAGTGTTCTCGCTCTCCACCAGCGTAAATGCTCTGACTTACTTCGGCTTACGCATAAATCCAAACAGTGTTAAAAATAACTATAATTAAAGATTAATTAATAATACTACAAATGTACTTATTATAAATTGTTCTAGTATTTAATAAAATACATATATTTATAATTTTTTTTTACGAAAAATACTTGATAGGGTCGGCTTCCCTCTCAATTTATTAGCATCTTTTTCTAACATTTCAGAATCTGACTTTTTTGGTCTGGTGTTTGGAAGTATTTTCACAACATTTCCTGGAGGTGTACATATATCGCACCAATCATTCAAAAGAAAATCAAAAATTTATGCCACTTTACAGCCTGCAGTTCTGAACTCATCTTTAACATATTTCGGTCCTGTGCAACAGTATAGGCAGTGAAGGGCATTTTTCTCCTATCCTGACGACTATAGAACACATACCCCCGAGAGCGCCCCCGGTTTATTCACCTATACATGGGGTCTGAAATTATATATTGGACAGTCGGTGCTGGAGCGTGCCTGGGTATGGCTGACGTTTCTAAACTGTTAAAATGAGCTAATCATATATATAATTTTGTAAGCGATCTTAAGAGTGGAAATCATAACGTTTCTTTTTCTTAATGGCTATATCTAACTGACTACTTAATCGTGAACTCTTTCCGTCTGGATTTATCAAACCCAGACATGAATGGCGTTCACTTTTCAGAGTTCAAATGATGACGAACAAAGCCAGTTGACCAACTGATATTATCGTATTACTATCTGGTACAAAACAATAGCTTAAATTAAAATTTTAGTTCATTGTTTATAATATTTATTATTACTATAAACTTACGGCAATGTTATCCGGCGGTGCTGAAGCGCCCAGAGTGACTGACAGAAATGGTTGGCACGTTCCTATAACCTGTAATCGTAATACACGAAACATGAAAGCAACCGATGTCAAACAAAGAAAGATACTAATTTTTTTTATAGGACAACTTCACATTCATAGAAGGCTCAATTCTATCGGGATTTTATAACAACTATTAGTACGATGACGTATCTTATACGTGAGTTCAGTAACAAAGAAAACATATATATACGAGAATGTGAGCTGATAAAGGATATGAAATAATGATGACAATAAAACTGCCTTTTTTTAATGTGGGCAGTAGACAAAATGGTTTACTGCCAGAAAGACAAATTACCGATTTACTATTATTATGTTTTGCCTGATTTTCCTGTGTTATCCCCATGTAATGCCAGCTACAACAACATCAATCCAGCGCGTTAGAAGAAATTGACGTGGGTCAATCCGTCATCGAAGCTCTCACCTATAATACTGCACCACCGAATGTTACTCACTCCTAGGCAACCCTGTACACACCTGTGCAACAGCGTAGAAAAGAACTGCTTAGGATTGCAAAATCCTGAACCAATCAGCTCCTCCTGTGATTCTCGGTGAGAGAGAAAGTGTGATTTCTATGGTATAGCTATTTACCACTCATGGTGCCCTTGACTGCCGAAGTGTCTATCGAATTGTCTGTCTGTTTGCCATTCGACCTTCGTCGTTTCTAGCCGTACCTACAAGAGTGAAGAAAATTTCCTAAACAATTCAAGTTCTACGAAATGTTGTCCCTCTGTTTCGAGCCTAATCGTACCTCGTTTCATAAGGCGGTGTCGATTTTACGACTGTTCTATTAGCTGTAGCTTCTACAAAGAGTGGTGTTGATAAATCCGTCATTACCGGCTTATTAAAGATCGTTGCTTCCTTTCATTTCAGATTCTTCCTATTGGCTTTTTTCATTGCTTGTATTATTTTTTGCTGACCAACAAACTTATGCTGACTAACTCAAAGCCCTGCGGATAAACTTAGTTCCGGTGAGCTTCACAACGCCGCTACCTCACCAGCTGTGTCGAAGACAACAGCTGACGAGAAACAAGGAGTGAGAAATTCTAATGCTTTGTCTAATCTTTTATGTTTGGCGACGGCAATGAGCGAAACTTAGTGCGGTAAGACGGAAATAGTAGTCCGAGGAAAAACAGTTCGCCGAAAAACAGAAGCCGATTGTAATGGTGTTTGTCGGTACCTATTTTTTTGCACCGCATGGACTGTGTGAGAAGGATAGCTTTGCCTCGTTCACTCCTAAAGTTTGATTTTTGCAGTATTGCAATGAATCTATGATTAAAGTATGTAAGTGTATTAGATTTAGTAGACTCAAAGCTCTGATTAGAAGGCTAGCAGAGGTCGTCAATTCAAACCTTGTCATAGGCTATACGACAAGTGTGATTTAATAAAGAAAATACATTACGTTTAATATTCTATAGATAGCTGTAAGTTGCTGGTTTTCGTGCACGTGACACGCTTATAAGTGTACGTTTTCCTTTGGACGTTTTATTCAACTTTTGAAGTCCATGTGCGTGACTGCTATCGAAAATCGGTTTCGCTTCAAACGAGTATATCTACATGTACTATAAACTTGAGGTGTTTGGAAACCTTACGCTGTACCACTATCTGCTGTTTCCTCTCGAAGTAGGAAATGCAGAAAGATTCTCTACAAATAAAGATTTCGCAAAGTGTTACGTTAGTACCGTACGCTCGACATTTACCATAATTAAGTTTTAACAATCGTCACGGCCGTGTCGTTCTCACCCAAAAGGAGAAAAGGCAAAGAAGTCTCTGTAATCGAAGAGCGACGTGAAATTCTTTATTGCTTTATGATGACACGAAACGCGACCGAGACGCAGACGAGCTAGACACGGAACCTATCTTATCTAGTATTTTGGGGTCATTGCTAGGTATCTGGTTGTTTTAATGTATCAACAAAGACAACAACGCGCTAAGAGTGTGCGAGAGCTAGAAGTGCGAGAATCATTTGAATACCAGCATGTGATCCTCTGTGAGATCCAACAAACACTTTTGGCTGATGATTTTCATTTTCTGTCGAAAGCACCTATCCTACGATTTGTATTTAATAGCAATTAGCGCCAACTGAATCGAGGTCGCGATTCGCAATAGACATCGTTGCCGACTTGCCGAGTTGTCTGATAGTCAGCGTTGTATGTAGAATGTATCGCGATACGCATTAGTTTAATTGAGCGTAATCCTATCGCCTAGGAGTGGTAATTAGGATTTGTGGGATGAGTAGCACTCAAGGTAACGGTCGCAGCGAAGCGTAGCGGAAGTAAAACAAATTTTCAGCTCCGTCCGGATGCTGCCTACCAGTGGTAGATTGCCACCACTGCAGCTTAAATAACAAGGCCGATAAAGACGAATTTCAATCGCGCGTAATTTCCTTCTTCATCTAGTTGACAGTAGTCAAGGGTTAAATGCAACAGATTACGCGTAAGGCTGGCACAGGAGTTTGTTGTTGCTGATGCTGCTGGGATCCATTTTGTACTTCTAACCAATTCGTTAACAAAGATTTTGTTTTTCGCTAACGGGCGGTCGGTTAGAAGGAAACGTTTTGCCGTTCTAAAAAATTATTAACGGGGCGTATCGCGGTCATAAGGAGTCGGTAAAATTTGCTATGGTTGCTATCCGTAGTGTACGTGCAGCCAACATCTTACCCATTTGCGATTTTTTTAAACGTTATTACTTGTTAGAGAGGTTACCTACGATTTTTGGTTGATATAGTGAACACTGCGTTATTGATTTCGTATAGTAACTTGCAGATACATCGTTCACAAAGTGATGAGTACGCTACCCGACTTAGTACATTAACATTTAATCCCCTTGAAAAATCGATTGGTGTTTGCGTCTACCGTATTGGAGTGTACTTCGCTCAGTTAGCGATCAGATTCAACTAATGGCTGAGGCTACTTGGGCTCTTAAACATTATCCGATCATTTCTACTGTGTGGATTTGTATTGGTATCGACGTACTGGTGGACGTTCTAGGAAAAAAACGTTCGAACGTCTCCACTGCTTAAGAACTTGGGAGCCTCAATTCGGAAATAGTTCGGACTTTATCGAGTTTTTGGCAACGTTTTATCATGTTCGCAAGTTTGCAAAAGCACGTACCTTGCTAAGTTTAACCTTGGCTAAAAACTTGTCAAAATAATCAATGCACCTGTAGAAGATTATAGTAGCATTCTGACGACTGCGTTTCGTAATTCAGATATAGAGATTGTCGTAACTTCGGGTTAGAAAAAGCGTAAGTGCTTACAATTCTGGCAACAATTTGTCCATTTCGGACGTGATTGCACGGAGCCACAGTGTAGGGAGCACTAACGGCGATAACAGTTTCAACAGTGTTCATTGAAGCGGACGCCCGAACTCGTCTAATTCGTGTTTAGCTCAAGATCGATTATTCCAAACAAGTTCAACAGATGCCCGATAGTAAACGCGCACCTGAGTAACAACGAGGATTGTAAATTGCGCATTCGAAGTCCACTAACGCCAGTACATTATGGGAGTTATGAAGTCGAATATATCAAACCGAAGAGACCGGAACGATTACACACGCCCCGTCAACCGGCGGATCTGTGTCGTCGACCTACTTTTGGGACGCAACTAGCTTTTCGAAACTTACTGAATCTCTGTCAATTATTCAAATCTGTACGCTACATTTCAGTTTGCTCTGTGTGAACTTTGGAGATGATGAAAAGTGTTTGGCCTTTTCACCTGGTACCAACCTAATTGTTATGGATTTTTTTCGTCTCAACGGACATCTCACCTCTTTCTTTTTTGTAATTTATTCGTAATGTGCTGGAGCACAGTCTCGCGCGGCGGGGCGACCGCATCAAGCAAACACGCAATTTTGCCATAGTGCAATTTACTGCTGTTTAACTTACCATACAGTAACAAGAGAACGCGCTACCTCTCACTATGTTAATTTTGTTCCTATATTCCATTAACAACATCGTTGTAATTTTGCAGTGTTACTCTTGCTATTGCGCACTAACACGGCCAATCCGACTTTTACATATCCATGGCTCATACTCATGGCTCACGTATTCGTCCGACATGAGTAGAAACTTCGTGGCAGTGTGCAGTATGAGACCACTTACACCTGTGGATTATCAGCAGATCAACGCCCGTAATTTTGCTTCCCGATGAACGGCAGATCGACCCATATCGCTGTCGTGTTGGGTAGCGATCGTTTAAATCGAAGCCAAAGATCGAGTGCCAAGACACCGAACAAATGTGTTTAGAACGGCGCCCACCGTGGTGACTGCTGCGGTTGTTGGTTGTGAGCGTGAAGCGGCGGATGTGGCATATTAACCCCATTCCTACACGCCGATGCAGGCGTTTGTCCCTGAGGGATATTCGAATTGTACACATTGACATTGTATAAGCCCGCATTATACTCCCCAGATACAAGTTTCGGTAAATCAGACTGGGAGCCGGTATGGCCCGATGAATGGCCGTGTGAGTTTGAATTTTGCTGCTGAACATTTTGGTGTACATGTCCACCGGCACCAATGTGCCTATTAGTGCCGTGTGGTGTTGAGGCTAAGACAGCGGTACCCTGATGATGCGTGTGATTTTGATGTGGATGAGCATGTGGCTGGGGCGGCACTGACTGTAGTGCCCCTGGTGCATTCTGCATGGGCATCATGAGATTACCATGTTCTCCGAGTGCACCCGTGTGATTATGACTCGGACTGATTTGGATTGCGTTTGAGAACAGGCTGCTGAGGTGAGCATCAACCGCTTGCTGAACCCCTGCCCCCACGGGGCTATTGAGTCCTGGCGGGAATTGTGAAGCCGCCCGTTGTCTTCCGTGCTCGCTAGGATCACGTAAATACGCATGTGGGCTGTAGACAATTGTGTTGCAAATGCCCAGATTGCAGACATCCGGATTACAGCCCTCGGGGTCGCATACGTCGAGCGAGCAAACACTTGAGTTGCACAGATTTGGCATATGCAGGCGTGGCCCGAAGATCCGACGCGCACCTCGCGCCTCTGAGAAGAATTGAGCCTTGATCTCAGGTACCATCGAACCCAACAACTTAAGCATAGATAAATCCGGTATGAACACGCTCGGAGCTCGTAGTAGCGGCCGGAATGTATCTACATCCTGATACAGCCATCGGGGATCAATTCGGTTTAGATTGAGCAAAGGATCGTCAATCCGACGCACGTACCGATCCGCTGTGCCGGGCTCACGTTGTACCACATTAACCTTCACAGGCTTGAACGGAGCATCCTGCTCGGACGATAATCGTGATGCCACGGAAACGACGTCACGAACCTGTTTCTTCAACGATGGCATGCTACAACCTAGACCCTCACCCTCGTATCCAGCTTCAGTTACATAAGTACTTTTTCCTCCAAACAGATGGCAGAGCACATTTTTAACCGCTTTCTTGTACTCGTCAACTCTCTCGGCACGCAGTTGCTCGCCATTGACTCCAAAGAGCTCCTCAAGACACAGGTTGGCATATTCAGCAGAGTCGTCGACTATTCTATCAATATCCAAACCCCCGAGAACCCGTTTATTGCCAAAGTCCGTACAAGTGTACAAACTACAGTCCGGTTTATGTCGTCGTGACCCCATGAGCAACGCTGGAATATCGAGTCCAGTTGCCCCACACAATTTGTCGTCGTTTTTTCCTGGAACTAATGCGGCCCGAGTCGATTTCGTCAATACTGTGCTATCAGCGTAGACGGTACAGGATTTCTATCCGCTGCGATTTTAAGAGTAAGTCCTCAACAAAAACAATGTTTTCGATAACAATCGAAACTTTGTTAGGCTTTTAGGGAACACGTGAGGTAACCTAAACTCGAGCTTCCGATGTAAACAAATTTAGTTTCGTGCTGGAAGAAGCTGCGTCCGCTAGAAGCATTTAGCTTAAGGCTTATAGATTCGAGGAGTCGAAACAATTACGATTCCGCGCAGAATCGGCCAAGCAGATTTGTATAGTGTGAAAGCATTCTCTTTCAAGTTCGGACGAACATCTGGGCCTAATCAGAGTCATTGTTAGGTCGAAAAATGCTCGCATTTACGAAAAAAAAAAGTCCTGACTTAAAATGCCTTAAAAAACCTTAAACTTTACTTATCTAAAATGAATCTTTTATCTGTATTTACACCTGTAGAAGCTTCTGTTGGCCTACATAGAAACGCTACCTCATGCCAGACGTAAGCATATTTTAGTTGGTCTTTACGAGTTTTACACGAGCTCATTTTGCAAGTTTATTGACATTATTGTATAAGATCTTAACGGGCCACGTAGGTCTTAGTGGTCTTAGCTTAATCATTTTGATAGTTAGCATCGTAATTCTAGATACGCTTAGATTAACTTCATCAAGACCAACCGTTAAGCCGAGTTAGCGTTTGTATTACCCTTCAGACGTAAGTAAACCAATAAAGTTGAATAAAGCGACGGTAATGAAACATCTGTAAGCCGGAGTTCCGAATCGGGTAAACTAAACGATTGTCGATTAAGAAATGTTTCCATATTATTTCAATGTCTGGACTTGAACACACATGGTATAGGTGATCTAAAGTACGTTTTCGAGTGTTCCTACTACGACTATTGTTAGGAAATGTTTAAGACGGTTGGAGAACACAATATGCAGTTCTCGGATCCCCTATGAATATTCACCTTTTATTTTTATTTAGCTTTCTTAGTTATTCTTGGAATAACCTTATTTAGGTTTAGTATCAAAAGATTGCTTTCTTTAGGACTAAAATTGGATTGGATCTTACCGGCCTCTATTTGAGTTTCTACAACAGACCTATTAAACGTCAGACGTTGCAATCAGACAAGCACCTATGAGCCTTAATCATTTCGTAGTTTTTTTATATTCTCTACTTTTCTCATCATTCATTTCGTTATTGCTTTTGCCAACGCTGCGATTTGAACCAGCGTAAAAGTACGCCTTAAAGATACCTGTATATTTCTGCGTCTATCCAAACATAAAAAAAGCTTTTTAAAGTTAGCTATCGTTATTCAAATGAACCCACGCCCTCAACGAACATTGCTTTAGACCTTTATTGGGGACATTATGGAACAAATCCTTACGGGCAAAAGTGATGGTTTCGAAAGCTCATCTTAGGTTGCGCCCTTTCGAGCCGTTTTTACTGAGTAGATGCCTACAGTTTCGTATGTCTTTTTTTATTTGTGCTTTGAAAACGTGTTCGAGAATTATAGATAAATATGGTAATGAGCAATGTTTTTTTACCATGTGAAACTGTCAAATAAGAAAATAACTAATAGTCATATCGTATTGCACATGCTCGATATATGCACGGCTGATGATGATCTCAAATCAATATCACTATTTAGGCCGGCCGATCAACGTACCGTTCAACTTTTTAGTTGCCACAGACCTACTTGCTACAAGGTCGTACGCTTGCGATACCTTCAATCAGTATTTACAGCCATTAAAATACCGTCGATATATGTATGTCAAAGTTATTTTAATCTACTCTTTTTTATTCATAATCAGTTAACGAAGTCCTTCCTCCTTATTATGATTAATCCCTTTCAAAGCATTCCGGCTGTCCTTTCCTTGCCCTTGTATTTTCATTGATCGACGAATCCATTTAACATTATCGGTGCTTCTATATCCCAAGTGGCGTGCCTATCAATCAGTTAATGATGCCACTGATCAATAGCAGTAGCGGAAATAACATTTAGCTAATATCGTTCTGATCTTACAATGGTCACCTGTTTGCCCACTAAACCCAGACACAAAAGTGAGGCGGAAGGATCCAGGTTTGAAACAAGGTAAAGAGAGACGCACGATTTGTTTCGTGTTGTGCTGCAAGGAAGATCGCTAGCCTGCTAAAATAGTACTGAACGTGCCACACGTAAAACTTGCAATGCATTTATGATCATTCAACAAGTATCTAATAAACAAAAACTGTTATGATCAGAATCCTTTTAGAGTTGCGATAATATCTGCAAGATATTTCACGAATATTCATTAACTGTGTAATAAGGTAAGGGCATTTTGGTATACAAAACATCATTCAAAGCGACACGGATGAACTTAGCTAGTCATGGCACGGAACGCCACAACAAAAAAACGAAATAGAATACAGCTGGATACAAAAAGCCCTAATCAAATGGCCCCAGTAGGACAATGTAACGCAGCTGTTACAAGGCAGTCGCAGCGACGGCGACGGCGACGGCAGATGATTAATGGACCAGTTCATCGATGATCGTCATAATAGGTGTCCGAGAAAATAGCAGAATCTGACGATCAAAGAGGCTTGACGCGAATATCCCCGGGAACCGGGTGTGTAAAGCTTACCGTTTTAGAGTTCAGAGCCTTGCCTATTTCAATTCGTGTTTCCTAGTGCTTCTTATAGTAGATGTGAAGCACTGTGTAAATCAGAGCACTTCAGATCCATGCTCAGAAATAACATAGAGGGTCAGGATGACGTTCTCTAAAGGGCATGGTATACGTATGGTCTTGTGGTAGGACCGTCGTTATCATTACTATTAGCTTTGTGATTTCGGTTAAACGGCTAGCTTAGACGGCGGATGTGTAATAAAACGTCACAAGGTGATGTCAACACTATGGGCCTCAATAGAAGCGTCAATACAAACGGGTTGACAAACCATCGTATACATTACATTGTAATCTAAATATGACTTTTTCCAATAATCCACTAGATAGGTGGAAGTTTTATACAAGAACAAACTAATCACTCCACTTAAGCCTAGTTAAATTTACTCAATCTATATACTCACTTTCCTATTTGTTTCACTTCCGGTGACTCTAAGCGTGTTAGTTGGTTCTTAGTCCACCTTAATTTACCAGCAAACAAGGCGTAGGTACGATTGTTGGCGTCCAAAGAGGAGGAAATAGGCCCGACGTCCTGTTGCGTTGTCCAAAAATGTTCTGGAGCTCTTGAGTCTTCACTATGGGTCTGTTAATTGTAACATTTTTGGCCAATCGAATCGGGTAAAATACAACACGGAACGCACGCAGGTGTTACATCTTCTCTCAGACTTAATCGGCGTTATCTGCAATAAATAATTGGACCAAATGTAGAAAAAAAAGTTCCGAAATAAAAAGCTTGCAACTCGTTTTTATCTCCTAAACGATAAAGCAATTAAAAATCAAAACCTCTTCAATCCAAGGGTGCAGGGGTAAACATATCTAAGCTGTTCTTGAAACTGATGAGTCTATTGGTGAGCGATTTCCACTCTACTGGTAGCGCTTTTTCCATTCTATAGATTTAAAAGATTTTTGATTCGTGTGAATTGTCTCACCAGCGAACCAATATAATAAATGGTGCAGTTAAATCTCAAAACGTTCGTAAGGCGACCAGTCCTTCATCAACTTTCGATTAATTACATTCGGCCATTCCGATGATATAGGAACCCGCAGGAAACGACCTGTTCTGCTTTTGCGTGAAAAAAAAATGTTGAACTCCCGTAGTCAAACGTACGAAACATGACTACACGATCCGCTCCGTACTCGCTGCTGAGCTGCTTTGAGCCGTACATTGAAGTTGGTAGCCGGCTACCTCAGTCCTAACTTTGTGTTCTCTTCAGGAATACCCCTCGAAATTGAAGAACATAGCTGAACTCCTCCAGGTATTGGGCGGCCTTTCTTTTACTTGACAGAACTGCCTCAGGCATTGGTTCTTGTTGTCGTTTTGTCAGTCCTTATGAACAATGTGGTTTAGTTGTTCGTTTCCACTTCAGCGTCCCGTTGTTTTCTGAATAGCAGAACAGTGATGTCCGCTACAAAAAGAAGAAAGCCAAATCTGCCAGGAAGTAAATTTGCAAAAAAGACAATATATTGATAAGGTTGATTTGAGGCAGGTGGTAGAGCACAATGCTTAAAAATTCAATAAGCCGATAGCTTTCTTTTCAGTAAGTATCGTGTACGAAGCGTACGAATAGTTTGGTTTGTGAATTTAGCGAAAACATCTGCATCTGCTATTTGCGCGACGCAGGCATCTGCGAAGGATCGTTCAACAGCATCAACCGCAACGTTATTGTGGAAAATGGTCGATAGACTGGTTTTGGTTACGAGGCTTACAAACACTTAATAAGCCCCATCTAAAAATCATCCGTATATGTAAACTTAGGCAAGAAAGGGAGTACCGATGATCATCCGTACTCGATGCGTATTCGACGCAAGCTTGTTTATGAGATGTTTGCTGATACGGATAAATGGCGATAGTGATTTGATAGAAATTAAATTTGCATAAAAAGTGCAGTTTATACTTGGGAAAATACGGTAATTTTCAGAAAGGAAGTATCGTTTTTGCGAAAATGACATTTTCCTACAAGATAAATAGATTGAATTTGTTTACGCAACTATCAACGATGAGTTATAAAGGCGGAACCTATAAAGAAACAAACTCGGTGCGTGTGAATCTGGATGGGTCTGGCCGATACAAAGTCTCTCGTGGGTGCACTGGTAATTTTCATGCTTTGTCCCACACCTATATGAGAAGCATATTTTACCTATTTTTTATGAGCCTTCTGTGAAGACGCATTGTAAGTAACGCTCGTAACCGAATAGATCTAGAAGTCCCACAGGGTCTGGGCGCAGCTTGTAACACCTTATCGGCCAACTAAAAATGTTGCGTGGTTCTAATTCGGCCTAAAACAGCGTAACGATAGGTTGCCATAGGACATGGCTCGTTTGTCCATAAACAATTTTGTGACGTGGCAATAAACTGGCCAGAGCAAGACTGTTCGCGCAATTGAAGAGACAGCCAGCAAGGCTCAATATTGGAAAGAAGCATAATGAAGAGACATAGCGCAGCTTTCCTAGTATTTGATGAATCTTCCACAAGTAACAGGTGCTTCTTTAGTCGGGTTTTTGAAAATGGAAAATAAAAAGCACGATGTTCAAACGATACTACCATATTGTAGTGTACCGTACGTACAGTACGATAAAAACCGGCTGATACTTGGGTAGATATAATAGAACTTCGCTGGCAGACGGCATGATAACCCAGAAGTTACTGGAGTCTACACGTAGTCTACATACTAACTAAGTAGGAAGGTTTCGAGAGCCTACAGCTCTCAGGCTTGGCTTCTAGCTGGAACTGTATTCTTCTTACAAGCGTATTTATTAATTACGAGCTTGTTTCGAGTTTTAATTGTTTAGTCAAAGAGAAAACCAAGCTGAGTTATGGATAGTGATTACAATCGTGTTTCTACTTCGTGTCACAAAAACTAAACGAGCCCATAGAAATGGCCTGTATTAACGTATGCCATTGTCAACCCATCATTCCGGATAGCCCACGAAGCCTGTGATCCGGATTATTCACATACAGGTCACCATGTAATCTATAATATTGAAAAAAAAAAATTATAAATGAAGCCTTATATGCGATCTGACATCCAGTCTTACGTTAATGCTAAACACTGAACTTTATTACCAGTTCATTCAAACGTAAAGATCTGTACAGATACTTACATTCATCTATGTCTGAAGTGGTGCCTACGAAGCCTGTGAAGACAGCTGAAACGGTTTGTGTTTGATACCGGTTGTGGAAAAACACATACCGTGTCGTTTCGAGGGCTGATTTTCTGAAACAGCAATGTTTAACGGCTGAATCAGACAAGAAACCGGGAAAGTTTCTCTTTTTATATATCCATCTTATTCAGGCTTTTTCATTTGCGAAGAGAATACCAGCCTTTGACAGAACTCGTCAATAAAACGTACCGCTATGATAGGATACACTTCACCTGGCTTCCATTCTAAGGCCTAATATAATTCCGGGCTAGCTTTGCTCGCCGAAGCTGTAAAGTACCTCGTACGGCCCATGTCGATGTTTTTTTCTGACTCACCTCCCGGGGGGGCATCTTATATAAGGGACAATAGTCTATGTTGCACGTACATTTGTAAGACGACGCGTTAGTCCCACGCTTAAAGTCAGAAAGTGAGCGGGCATTTTAGCCATGGCATTCCTCTTCATGTAGCCCACTTATGAAGCCCATCGGCCACATTTTTCCAATGGCTGCATCGCTAACATGGACTAGTGCGTAAATTTAACCGGAGTTCTGACAATATCCTGCCAAACTTTTTTGCTTCCAGAAACACGTAACGTAACGACCGACGCAATATCATATCCTTACTCCGATACGCTAAAAGGTGAACGATGTGATAACCATGCCTTACTGGGGAACGCTCGTCAAAACGTTATTTACACCCATGTAGGCCAGGGTAGCAGCTTGCTGGTGCCTGGCAAAGTCACTATATGTTGCGAAACTGGTCCTAACAAGGAAACGTGTATATGTATAGAAAGTATGGACTTGCTTCGATCGTAATATCGAAGACCGAATGAGCCCGAAAGACGACTTATTGGGGTTAAAGTAGCACTGAAAGCCGGCGATTCAACCTTGGCGAAATTCTGTGTCGATCGAATGATCTTATTGTGCCAATATAGAATGAATCGGCCGCTATACACTTTTGTGGACGGCGTCCACTTGGGGAGGTATATACATTAAAAAGAATCGCCATTGAGACGTGTATTTGATTTAGTAGCTATGTATCGCGCATCAATTAATTAGGACAATTTACACATGAAAAACTAATCCCTTAGGGTCGCTTCATTCAGCAATTACCGTGTTAAAGGCAATGAGAAGTGATTTATTAGTCGGTCGTAAAATGAGCTTCGGAGCTAAATTAGGTACGCATGCATATGTGGTGATGCTTCTACATAGATACATATATATAAGGTATCTCAGTCTTCTAGTAATACGATAATATATATATATAATAAGGCACACATATTGCGTGAATGATAATTTTGTTAAAATATGGACTATTTCATAGCAGAAGCACAGCATTGTCACCAATAACAAATAGATGCCCGTTGAATCTGCCGCCATAACCCGATGCAGCTATGACAGATCGAGATAGCTGTACCACACACGTCTTTTCTGTTTTATTGACGTTAGCTATGCAAAGCTCGAATTGGCGACTACAAGGTAACGCAACTGCAAGTTAGTTAATATTAAGTTGTCGACTCTCCCTAGTTTATTATTTTGATCCGTATGTTACAAACGTTCTATGCGTCATTCTATCATCATATGCTGTATCATGAAAAAAATCTCTTTATTCGAACCAGAACACTTCATACTACAAATCATGACGAAACCTATTCTATGCGAATCAGGTAAATGCATAATCAAAAACTCTCGTCCTTTGGTGAGCTTTTGTCTAATTAGTTAGGACAATGTTTGCTTATTTTCTATTGCCAGGACCAATCAACACATGTGGGCCGCTAATGAAGCCCTTCGATTTTCGCTCTTGTTGAACGTTTTCTAACTGGGGCTCTTCTGTCAGTGCTGGCTGGTTTCTTTGCTGCCCCTCAGATTTCGCTTTGGGAGCCCTTTGTCCCATGTGCAGTGGTCGTTTTTTGAAGAGCAACTTCACAAGGGCGGATGAAGCAGCTGCTGCTACTTAACCGATGAGCAAGTCGGTGAGACCGCCGCGTGTCGGCAAAGGATACGTGGGCTTTTTCTCATAGAAGTTCGTTTAAACATGCAGACACTTAAAATATATATACATGAATACTTAAAACTCATGCCTCTCTATCCCACTGGGAATAGTTCAACTTATTTGTCGGGAACTTCATTCGTGGCCGATTCACGCTGTCATTAGCTGCCTTTTGCTTTCAGCGAGACGGAATAGTTTTCAGGTAGCACCGCTGCTCGTCGACAAGCTGCTTGCAAGTCAGTATGGCCTGACGTCAATTCGTACCTACTCTATTTCTCCAGTAAATAGCATATCTGTAGGTTAGAAGGAAAAGTCGAAGTTGTGAGGTATGGAAAACTAATCGGACGGTCTGCAATTCTGCCGTGGTCGCGTTTTAATATTGGCAGCAAATGGGATCAAGTCCTCTATGCAGTATCGGAGCTACAACGTAGGGAAGAGGTGCACCTAGAATGTTGATAGGGGAACGCTTTGGTATCAGTTGCTGAGAAATAGTTTGGTTTTGAAGATATGCAATCCGTAAGCAGTCTTTGATGTGAATAGTTAGGCTAGGTAGGCATAGTTTGTTTAGTATTGTTATGTAACCTTTGTGCGATTGAAGCAATAGTGATTTGCTCGTTTTAGCGTATCCTTCTAATGTGAAAAGATGCTAGGCTTAATTTCCTGTTGATGTTTTATAGTTCAATTTCCGCATCATGGTGTATAAGTGCGTATATGTGATTAAGGTGTACTTTGTGTGCGCTACTCCCTCCATGACTGCAGTTTTCTAACTTGCTACTGCACACGGATCAATAACTTTTTGCAAAACACAGTTCTATTTAGGAACAACCTTTTCAACTCATTTTTGAACCTCTGAGCGTCCATTGTTATTTGCGAGTTTCGCATCTATATGGCTGGTACTTGTTTCACCTTGTGAGTTACACGGTGAAAATATCGACGGATATTGATTTTCTGTAATCTCCAAAATGCTTCTCTTCTTTCTACCTCGATTAACAGATCTCATTTTTTGCATGATCTGACAATATTATGCTCTACTCGTTCCATTACCCACTAGAACACGTGTGCCATTTAAAGGATACGAGCCGTCCACAGAGCCAAGATGGAATCCAAGCACAAACGAAAACGCTGCGTCAAACGTAGCACGTGTTCCTGTCTAACAGTTTAATTCATGTTCTTTCACTCCTGTGCAGAGAAAGCTGTTGACGGCAAACGAAGTAACCGGCGAGAATGCCACGCTCCCCCGTATTACGAATCGCCGTTTTAATAGTACATTTTTGCCCCTTTTGACAATTTCTCCGAATGCATTCATTCTACTATTTGTTAATTTTTTTTATGTAAATCCGACTGGATTTATACATATATATATATATATATATATAAATAACCGGGTGATATATACAGGGTAAAACATAAGTCAGAAAAACTCATCCAACGATTTGCGTACTTTTTTTTAGTTTACTACAGCGTACTTTTGTATTACTTTCTCATCTAGCATGAAAACTGCCAAATGGCTTTTTTCAAACGGTTAAGGAACTTTTGCTCCACTCTGTAATTTCGCTTTGGATTTCGAAGAGTGTCTGTCCCTGAACGTCAATCGCAACGGGTAGGAGTCACTACTGAAACGACATCAACGATCAACTGATGCTTATTCTAAGATCCCAGAAGCAATTGGGCTTATTAAATAGCGTTCATTGATTTTAAAACGTATGTCGTCGTGATAATATAGACGCTTACTTGAAATACCCATTGCCAGTTATAGAATAAATGACATAAAGAGTGTCCAAGTGCTTGCACAGTGATAAGTACACATCGGAGCAGATAATAGATAGATTCACCTGTACAAGGTAAACGTGACGGATTAACTTTCTCTTCGTAGAACTAGTTTGTAGGTATACTGGAAATTGGCCTATTGATAGGTTGAAGCATCAGTTCATTCTTCAGATTTGAAAAGCAGTCAGATCGAAGTGACGAGTAGTTCTGTTAAAAGCCAGTCGGAGGCCTGATTTTTTCTTACTTAGCAGATGATGAAGAGGACAGTTCAGTGTCAAAACACTGAACCGTCCTCTTCTCACCTCGATGTTGAACAGGGATGTCTTGCGTTTTGGGCGCGATGGGTTAATCGACTTAAGCCCCTGCTTGAAAAAAAAACAAAGCTCACTAGTTCAGATGCTCGTAATAGCACATGAGCATTAGACACCGACTTGTATAAGTAAACAAATAAACACCAGCTGTATCAAGTAAATGTATTCTTGAAAAAATGTTAAAGTCCGCAGGTTTTTCAGTTAATCCGGGGCAGTTGCTTTGACGAATGTCACTTGCCGTCCCTCGAACGTTCTCTGCTTTCGTGCTTATTGATAGTACCAATAAAAGCAAAGCAAACTTTACCTGACCTGGACAAGTGGAGCTAGGTAAGAACGCCTATATACCAATCCATACATTGTCAATGACAGGTTCCTGATATTAAACGTTCGACGTTGTGTTTACGCACTTGGACGACTTGAAAGAGATAACGCGATTTACCATGTCGTTATTTCTTACTGTTGCTATAAACTGAAGTCCTTAAAGGATTCGAATTGTTTGAGAAACATGACTTGACAATGGCCATCGATTCTGATGAGATCAGAAAATGAAAAGTACCGGCTAGTACTGGAGGTCTATGAAGTTTGTTTATAATCTTCATCACAAAATTAAGTTGAATTGAATTGTATTTTCCATATTTTTCGTTTTATAACTAAACGTTTATTATTGTGCTGTTGTATATCTAGAATTCAAAAGAACCACTCTATCTATGACTACTTCATACGATACAGATAATGGGTGTTAACATCGGATATATCAAGCGGATCTAGTCGAGATGACCAAACACTCAGTTGTGCCAATTGATCTAAATGTGCGGCGTTAACAAGATGACTAGAGGCAAAAATGATAACAGCTTCCAGACACCAAAGAGTTTTTATTCCATGAGCTTGACCTCGTCATCGCTGAGTTTGTCACCTGTCGGGCCTAGTGATGATCCCAAAACAGGGTAATTCTAAAACCCTTAGCGTTGAAGTGCGCTGGCTCGCCTGAAGGAGTAAACTAGGGAAACTTCTCCCAATGAAACCATGAACTTTTCATTGTCGTTGCATAAACGATAATAGATATAACATATTTAGAATGTAGTTTAACCGTGCACAATATATGTCGAGAAATACTGCATACTGCATAACCGTCTGCTAAGCCTGTATCGTTAGGTTTCAGTGTATCATAGTAAGGTAACCCGAACGCGCCTAGGGAGTCAGGTTGAAGGTTGTCTTCCCTAAGTGGTTTCGCTAGTAGACCCGCCGTTGACGTAAGGAAGAAAAGAGGCTTAGAAACTGCTCCGATAAGAGCTTGCAGGAAATGTACTATTTTACTAAGCAACAGATAAACCAGTCAGCCAGATGGCCAATTGGTCCTTACAAGTCCACTATGACTTCATACCTTCATAGGGACCTGACTTCAGTTACTCGATAGGCCGACAAAATCGCCTCTGTCTTATTTCTATTTATAAATTTATCGAATGTGAAAACAGATCGAATGCTGGAGTTCATTGGCGAAGGTGCGGGCCGGTTATCAACAAAAACGCTAAAAATATTTGGCTTCACCTGTTTGATCGAGGTGTTAAGAAACTTGGACATTGCTATCGTTATTATTCGAAACCGCATCGTCGCAAACCAAGATAGTCTACTTCTCATTTTTGGAACCTTGTCATTATCAATGTTTGAAGGATCAGTTCGAGTCAATATCATTGTAAGCTCCATTAGTAACTGTAAAATTGTTTACGGGGAAAAAATCAAAGAAATTTCTTACGTAAATTGGCATTATGTTGAAATCGCACGAATAAATATAGTTTATCGGGCGGATTGAGTGCGCGTTACAGTCGTCAGCACATATAATATTAATAGTAATTAGTATTAATAATAGGAGAGGCGACATTTGTAAGTGTTTTCCCATCAGCAAAACAGCCTCTAGGCTATTATACGTAGTTTGTCTATCTTCCGCGTTCTCATGTCTTCATTGCACAGCCTCAGACCACGGCAGATGTTTGTTTGCCATTTGACTATACGAAGACATGTAATACATCTGCACCATGATGGATCAATTGAAACGTAACGTTTTACGGTACGTCAAGGTAAAGCTCACAACAAAGGAATTGTTCACGTTTTGCCCTGAGTTTACATGTTCTCCTCCATCGACGGACGCTTAATCACTGATAGAATAAGAGGGACCGTTGCTCAATGGTCTAAAAAAGTACGACTGAGTGATAAATTAGTTATTTCAAGCATTCGCTACAGCCGCTGCTAACTTTGCGGGTGTTCTGGCTCAAAGCTCGGAACTGTCCTTAGTCTGCTAAGGCCGAATAGATTCAATGGTGTTACTGACAGGTCGGTCTCTTATTGTCATCTCGACAAGAGCTTGTTAAGAATAGGCTGGCCGCAAGGTGCAAACAATGGACAGTAAAATTCAAGTACGGCTCTGTCGCATCTGTTGCTGGTTAACGGCCAATTACCGATATCGACTGGTGGTATTACTAATTTTTGCACGTACTTTTAATTTTCACTCCATAGTAGATACTCTAAGCCATTCTGTATCACCATTGTATTGGCTTTCCGTTGCACTAAATACGATCGAACATTGTTTCCCGACCCACTTGGGGTCTACCAGTTACGTTAGAAAGCATAAATTAGTGAAAGAAAAAATACGAGACATAACAACGATATTACGACTTGAATATATCCCCAGTATATTTTTCATGATATTTTACATCGAAAATAGACTGCAAAGGACATGGCAGGTATATTGTATACTTGGATACCAACTGCAAACAACGACGCGAAACAGAGTGTCAATGTAAAGACAGTATAAGAATGAGACAACTCAAATCAGTAATATTGTGTAGACTATCATGGTATGCTGTGCGGCTCTTTTAAAACAGCAGAAAGAATAAAAGAAAAATTAAAGCTCTCAAAAATCAAGTAACTTCAGTCTCGTACTAGAGTCATGGGGGAACAAGCGATAATAATAATGAAAGAATACACACAGAAGAACGTTCACGTAATGCTAATTCATTGCTTTCAAAAGAACAAAACGAACGCAGAGTTGGATAAGTTGTCATATAAATAAATAAATAAAAATAGTCTTCTTTAGGAGGTCCCATATGTTATTTTTACAATGATGTCGGCATGCACAAAAGATTAGCTAAACTAGAAAGCCGGACCGAGTTGGCTTCGTAGTCTTTACACCATTCCTTTTTGCCTTCGGCGCGTTCTCCCTATTACAGGAAAAATCGCGCTTCCTTGGAAAAATTACGCCACCATTGAAGCTTTCATATAAAACATCGTCTTGCCCTATATAATACAGGTCAGAACGGCGCGTGATTTGTATTCAAGGGTCGTTCTTCCGTACTAATCTACATGAGTATTTGGAAGGCTCCCATTCGTCCCTTTTAGTCTGGGGAGGGGGAGGGGGAGGGGGAGGGGGAGGGGGGTAACCGACCCAAACAAGAGTGGGGGCCTTGTTAACAGTTTTGCCTGCTTCTGCTTGTCTGTTATTTATTCCCAAAGCTTCTCTGTTTATTTAGTTACACTTGCCTTAGTAGTACAGTTCGTTCGCTGGGTCTATTCTTGTTGTTGTTCAGCTACACAATTATCCAGGAACATCTGTGCTTTCTTGGAATGGAAATGCTTAAAATACTTAGGGTCTTTCAAGATTCCAATTATGCCCTCTAATGCAAATGAATCAACGAACGATAATCGATTCATATGCAACCTATTTTACAGCGTTAGTGTAATGTGAGCATCAACGAACAGGGGTTCCCAATAAAAGACCTTCCATATGCCGTGTATGAGATGTGTCGCGACAACACAGCGCGTGACACAGATGGATCCGTGTCGGCCTAAAACACCTTTCATCATAAGAGTCCATTTTCATGTATGACTCGTTTCGTATTTGGCAGTTCATAGAACCCATGTATTTATAGCCCAGTGACTTCATGTATTTATAGCACCATTGTAGCCATTGTTTATCCGTATGCGTGCTCATAATGACGACGTGTATGGTATGTGTGACCCCTGTATGGTACGCGTGTAAATAATGAACGTATGAATTAGTCTCAGGGTCTAATGTAATTTTAAACTGTGGAAATGGTAAACAGTTAAAAGTTTAAAAAAAAAAAAAAAAACGTGAACTTGTTATCGATCATTGTCATGGCTCAAATTGTGCTACTCGAAGATCTAATCAGTAGAATGAGCATATTCTAGGCGTCTAAACTCGTAGAAATTGCATTATACCGAAGCGGGAGCACTAGAACGCTAGCATATAAGCCTCGGGCGAGTATGTTTGCATAATCTAGAATAGGGTTCTTGCAATTTTTTTCGTATAGTCCGTTTCGCCTTTGACGGGAGATTTCTATGGTGAAAACGATATATCGGGAAAAAAAAATGGTAGCATTGTAACAGTATAGAACGCTTTCAAGTAGACGTTAATCTGAATTGGGCGGAATGGACAGCTCTCCCGATAATGATAACGTCTAGAGAATAATCCCAACTATCTTTGATGTAAGTGGGAAATATAATAAATTTTCGCTTATTTCCTCTTAGTGCGTTTATCGTAAAACAGGAAACCATTGAGAATATTTGAAAAGCACTAATGTTTTTCCCTTACTCGATTTCTTGCCCAGCCTGATATTTATTGAGAGTTGAGGACAGTTTCATCCTAGAGCAACGGGTTAATTGTTAGTGAAAGAAAATAATCACAGGCCAAGCGTAACACGATGACGGCTCATTTCCAAATGGAAAGCTAAGCAATTAGTATCAGGAATCGGGATGGATATCTGCTGAATCACTAGAATGGATCGTGGCAGTCGAAGCAACGATCTAATTGATTGATAAAGACAATTTGGCCATAACGTAACGCAGAGAAGCAACAGAACAGCTTGGGTTTACTGAGGCAGGGAAACTGTATCAGGACAACCTTAGTAGAGTAATATAAATACCTGCACTGGGAAAATGAACGAAGAATTGATCGAAGCTTGGGATTCAGGGGTGGGAAGTGGCTACATCGTTGCATTTTTCATTGCTATATGAGCCGAACGGAGAGACCCATTCCAGTTGCTAGTATTTGATAATATCATAACTAGGTCGTTCCACGGATTGTTTATTAGACCTGTATGAACGGCAAATCAATCCTTACATGTAAATTCAATTATCTCTATTATTATTATTATTATAAATAATAGAATATTTTCTAGTTGGCATGTCTGTGCAGTAGCCTGGACGGATAAACCTCGAACAAGAAAGATCGTTGGTGGAAAATCGGTCCTTAACGTATCGCATATAAAGTTAAGTGGTGTTTAACTTTACAAAAAAAACTCAAGTGGATTTGTGCCGTATTCTACATGATCGGGAATACGTGAACAGCTACAGGCTATCATTGTGCTCTGTATCTGGTTTGTACCGTTTATTATTAATTCGCCATTTGTTCTTCATCTGTGTTTTGGGCTTGGCTGTACCTTGAATCGGAGGTTCTATACTATTAGTCAAACTTCGCAAATTTTTAATTGAACGCCAAATCTAAATTGAAAAATTTAATTAATCTTTAAAAAAAATATATTCATTCATCGCGTGTATTTTCTGTTTACGAGTTACGTTGTTGATCTTTAGTTTATAACTTCTAGCGGCCGCCACTTGCTATTTTTTTTTGGCGAAAAACGTACCCCGTAATTGCTCTAGCATATCTACTGTAGATTGTACATCTACTCGACAAATATCTATGTGAATACTATTAACGATATCTATTTTATTTGTTAGAACTGATTGTTTCTGTCAGACCATGGAGGCCGATCTTCGCCCGTGTCCTATGGCACGATTCCACGGTGTAGTTGTACACGTCGCAGTGAGCTATAATTTGTTCTTTTCTCTTTTCGTACAGGTCTATTGAAGAGGTCGTTCTTGGCAATATTATATCTAACATAGTGAGATTGCATACGAACAAGATACCATCAAACAATCTCTCAACGACAACCGTTTCTAAATGGGGTAATTTCATTCAAATGTTACAATGTAGTCGAGAAGAAAAGTTGTACAATTGTGCAATAGCTTTTAAAGCGTGTGCAACGCTTGGCTTTCTATTCCCCGTCAGATTTCATCGTTCTCTATGGGCATTTACGTGATTGTTGCGCGAAAAGCCGCCGAAACTAACGCTGTCCTAGGGGGTGTCGTGTAATAAGCGTGTCCCGTAGGGATTTGATTTAATGTTTTTTTGGGCCTCCAACTTGATCTAAATGTGTTTTTTTCTCTGTTTAAATCTCCATAAGACAGCTTTGTTCCATCATACAGCTGTAGTATTAATTAACGACATAATGAAGATCGCAGAAATGTAGATTTCTTCATTTAATATATATAGTTATTTCGCATGGTTCAATACCATCGAAATGATGAACGTTTTATTAGAATCTAAGAGCTTTTAGGCGAGTGACAGTTATTTTTTTATTGAACAGCCATTCCCAGAGGCTTGGCCTAACTCTTTCTCTCTCAGAAAGGCAGAACAATTATTCGTACCCCGAATATGTATCCAGTCGTCTGCGCTTGTTTTTTAACAACAGCAGATATTGACAGTGACCTTAAAGTGGAGAAGACGCTGATGCGCATAAAGACATTCGAAAGCTGTATCGGCATTGTGTATTACTGTCTGAACTGGACGGCTGAGTAAATCCGAGCAGATTTATAAACAAATATAGATAGACGTACATGCGCTAGGAAGAGGGTCTTTACCATCTTAGATGCTTGCTCAGTCTAGAGATCATCAAAGGACTGTCTCTAGGGGCATTCATTAGCTTACTAATGGACTCTTTTGCAAATTCAATGTTGGCTAACAGTCCTCTCTTCTTTGCGTTTAATTAGAGAGAGCCCAGGATCCAGCTCTTGTCGAAGGTATGACTCGACGGGCGCAACATCTGTAACAACATTATTGCGAAAAGCGTCAGTACCAAATACATATTGATTGTTTTGTATAGAATGAAGAAAAACATAGTTGACTGATAAGTGTAGTCCTCATTAAGTGATAAGAATAACGATAATTATCATTATTACTTGAGTTTAAAATCAGGATACTGGATACCAGGAGAACAGCTGTATTATAATCACGTACGTCTTTATTTAGAGAAATACTCGGGCTTATTTAAAATAATTTGAAGCGAGCACTGGAATAGAGTACCCTCAGCTACAGCGTCAATTCTTATAGTTCGAATTATTCCGAGCCGTTGTTTCGGTAGTCCGTTGCGGACTTCGAAGCGGTTTAAATTTTGATGCCTATACGTGAGAGAGAAAAGGTGGCCGCTCACAATATTTGCGGGCCTTTTTCCGGTTTCCTTGTGGCACCAAATTTGATTTCACTTTCCAGTTGAATTGTACAAGCCTTCAAAGATGGAGACATCAAAAGTGAATTCAAGATCGATTCTGAAGTTTTCGTTTGAAAAAGGGCTAAATAGAACCCCATCTCGTGACGAAATATGTGTCACACATGGACCCAATATTTGAGCCGATTATACGGTCGAAAAGTGGGTCGCTTATTCTTCAGTGTCATGCTAAAGCATGTGTAGGAAGATTTGCACTGTACTCGATCAGCACGTATATCTGAATCTTTGCCAGATTAAAGAAAACGCGGGAGCATCCGAATCGACTGTTCAAAGGCATCTAGAAAGCTGAAATTGTATCCATCGAGCAAACGTAAGGGTTCTTCATGGGGTGACCGAACTTTTACACGGCCGATTGCTATCGAAAATTACTTTTTTCTCGCAACGAAAATGATGAACGATAAAAACACGGACAATCAGCGATAACGTCGCTCGGAGCAGATCCTAGTTAAAGCATACTAGTGCTCGTCGCGGATTCCATTTAAGAAAGATTGTGCTGTGCATTTGGAGGGATTGCAGGTGAAGGTTCTTCTATGAGCTTCAGCCGTACAATCAGAACGCTAACTACTCCTTGCGATTATCATCTCTTTCAATCCCTGCAGAACTCTTTAATGAGACAGGTCTCATATCTCTCGAAGGGATAAAAAGCATCTTGACGACTTTATCTCATATAAAGATATTAGCTTCTGGGAAAATTAAATTAAATAGCTGCCTAAAATATGGATAATGGTCCGCGCTAACAGGGGCCAATATATTATTAATCGAAGAGGTCTAAGCGGAAAACAATTTTTACTCATGGTTAGGTACAATTCTGGTGCGAGTTCATGGGGTGACTAATATGTAGATATTTATGGGTGCTTGAACGAGCACTTTTCTACTTTTTTTTTTTGCCCCGCACTTATTGTATGCACTTCCGTGCGGACTACTAGATAAATCTCACGTCTTAGTTAGACATTGTGCTGGACAGCGTGTAGTGCTGGAGCCGTTTCACCTAGGGACAACTTTGTCCTTAAAGGCTTATATTTAGAGCGGCAATGACGCGACCTCGCGTGTGAACAAATAGCAAATACCAGTGTAACAAACTACTAGCAGATCTGCTTCTCGCAACACATTCCTCTGCAAAACATTGGTGAGATCTCGAAACTGTCTGATAATAACACTCTCTCGCTTGCTTGCCGTTGTTATCTCTCGGTAATTTTTGATCGTACGGCTTTCACCGCCAGGAGCGTCAACGAGACTTCCTATTTGGACCTTTTCCCTCATTTGCCCGCGGCGACAGGAACGGAACGGCAACTCTTCTGTGTGTTTACAGAGGTCGCCTGATTGGCTGGCGTTGTAATATGCCGTACAAGAAAATCCAGGAAATGGCAGACTACATTTCGTCTCTCTTCTGTACTAGATTGTCGCAGCCATCAGCTTGTGACGAGGTCTAAAAATGTTAGCGGGATTGCTTCAACAGGTGTCTGGTACAATGCCATTGAAATGTCCCGTAAAGTATCGGTAGATAAACCAGTTGTTTGTTCCGTAGTCAGCAAATGGGAACAGTTTATATGAAGAGAATCAGTAGAATCGCATTGAATTGCTAGACCACTCACGGCGTAACGACGAAATAGTCGGAACTTTAAAGTTCAACTGACTTAATTTGTGAAAATAACCAACCCTACTTTAGGGGACGTCACCGTCTGTTTACTTTTTGAAATGTCACCCGTGCCCATCAGACGTGACTGGAAGCTAATTAAATTAGAATAATAAATATTATAATGTATAGTGCATTTTTATTCAGTGACAAAAAAGGAGCCGTTTTGCATTTAACATCTGTGATACAATTTTCCTAGTTCGCCTTTAAGGGCTGTGGCGTTTAGGAGTGGAACGCGCTTCCTCCCAAAAGCGTAATTACGCATTATAAACTTAACTATTGTAAGTTAGTTCTTCTATTCGAATTAAACCCCTCATGTAGAAAAGGCGGACCGACCACTTAAATTATTACATTGCTGGAATGGTGGTGGTGGTGGCGTTTCTCCATGTTCTATAAATGTTAGATCAAGGTAGCAATAGCAATTTTCAAATGAATATTACTTTACTAAGAAATAGATTGATTTTAAAAGCTAATCTACTAGTGATTAGTGGGAGCAATCGAACTTTAAGTATCAATTTGTTGATTAAAAAAAACAACAAAAACAAATTGTAACTTTCTTTCTACTGAAGTTATAGGCATATGGTTTGAAACTCGGCGTAGACTTATAATTTGTTTCATGTTGAGAGTCAACTTTTGAAGCGATAATTAACAACGGTACCGAACGTAAAACTTGAAACATTCTGATTTAAACCTGCTGACTCTAACAGGTTAATAGGTCCAGGTAGAAATAACCAGGTAGACATTAGATGTAATTGGCTTTTGTTTGACGCCGATAATCAAGCACAGGCGTACATAAAAACTGTTTTGTGTGCGGATCTCATTTACAACTAATCAGCGTTACTTTTACTACTATTACTTATCATTATTAATAACAAGACGCGTCCAGTTGCCTTCCTAGGCCTACTTACACCTGAAAATTCGATTAGGAGGCCCGGCTATCGATACTTAAAACAGCAGCACTTCTTTCGTATTCGAACCATTGGTACAAAGTGATAGTACGTATGGACTATGTGCACCAGTTAGTGTCCTAGTCTAAAGGCAAATCATTTGACGATCAGTCTCTTTTCGAGTTCCGCAAAGGTTTAAACGTGTTTAAGGAACTGTCGGAATTCTCGTATGAGAAGGCCATTGCCGAAAGGTTAGATGAATTGTACTGAGTAGTTGATTCCAGACACTGGACCTTATGATAGTCGGCACATCAGGACAAAACGACGTTAAAAACGCAGCCTGTCCGATATCACAGGACAACGTTTTCAATATCAAACATGAAAGGTTAACTTGAAAACCATGACCTTCACGATTTCTTCAGAAGAGATTTTATCTAACCGAATGTTTGATGCTTTCCGTCCCTTGTCGTTTGAAATTTTAGATACGTACTGGCCTTTAAAATATCGTCAAGAAAATTAACCGCTTTACTTTGTTCAATACATTTTATATAAATAGAATTATCAGCAGGTTGTTGCTTGTGCTACAGCCAAAACGTTTCTATCGCGATGAATTCAACTCGAGATAAATAGGGGGCGTTAGATAATCATTCGGCAGCGTGCGTCGTCTACATAATAGGATCATATATAGCCCAAATAGCTAACAAAACTTTAACGTTACACCCTGAAGCACCAGAACCAGCTAGCAGCTTTCGGCCATTGCTTGAACAACGTAATGGAAAACGAGACGCCAATCCAAACTATACTGAGTCATATAACTTTTATGTCGCCCCATTGTACTCTCATGCACACAAACGTTATTCTCTCTCTCTCTCTCTCTCTCTCTCTCCTTGTACACATACGTGTGCGGAAATACTTTATTGTTTTGTAAAAGCTCGTCGGGGTCTAGTTCATATGTGATTTAATGATCCAGGACCGCCTCTTTTTCTTTCATGTATGAATTATATTAGAGATCAGGAACTATGTTACATATTTTCTGCAAACTAGTATAAACACGCCATAATCCCATTATCAATTCTTTCACTAGCAAATAGTTTCAAATAGTCTTCTTATGATCTCTTCTCTCTCTCAGAGGGGTTACGTTAACCACCGACTATGCCCCTATCATCGAGCGGTCAGCGGGCTCAGGTCTATCGCCCAAGGTGCCATTACAGTAAAATCTGGCTCGAGATTCAATTACCGTCACGCACAGAAACTCTCCCTCGCCCCAAACGATGTGTTTAGCCTTTAAAATAGATTAAGAACATTGTTTGTTATAGATAGATCTGTTCGACAATTTTTTGACAGGGATATGTAATCAGTGTCCCGTGATTGGATTGACCAAGATTCACCTTTCACTAAGACTAAGTAAAATTATACTTGCTATTGCTATTAGCTCTAAATCTGTATGACACTGAGTATAGTTATCGGATTTAGACTACAATGGAGTTTTCACAGCGCAACGGAGGGACTTTTGGTGGGCATTGGAGGCTTCGAGATCTTGCTGTTCCTTCTGGCTTCCGATCGAATATTAGCCGAGCGAATGGGACAGGATCATTTATGCTATATTATACACGAACTTGATAGAGAAACGTATCTGTTTGCATATTTTACATCCTGTACTGCTTCCGTTAAATGGTGATTTAGATAGCTATCTCTAGACGCCGGACCTGTCTCACCTGGTAACACCAAGGGCGGATGTGGGAACGGAAAATGCTTGACAGCTGTGTCTTGTAAAGGGACCGTAAAAAATAACTCAAGTCTTTTCACGACTTCGGATATACAAAATTTGACAATGACAGCAGCTTTTACGTGCGCGTAAACCGTTACGAGTGAGTAAAAATAGTGACTCACCATAATTGTTATTGCGTTATGGAACTGGCTTGTCTGGATCCTACGGTCGATTCTGCCTCGCGAGAGTAGGCTACGATGAGTTAAGCAGTCATAAACGGATCTGCGCAAGTATTCAAAAAAACACATTTTTTGCACGCCTATACCGAATTGAACAAGAACCGATATCGGTTCTTGTTCAATACGGTTGTGCTCGGAACCTAATCCGAGGTGTTACGTTATAGGCTATACAGTGTCACTTTATAGGAGTTGCTCTGTGGGCTAGTGTAGCATGGCCCTAAGGTCAGCAGCGGAAAAGCTCTCATTTTGCGAGGATGAGGAATTGTTTAGATAGTATAAATTTTAGCTTCTAGCATTTGAAACCCTAGAAGGTCGGGGCTTACTCACTGAGACAAATGAGCGGAAGGCTTCAAAAGGTTACAGGTAAAATTCAGGCCGTGGACTGAATTTTACCAGAAAGATGCTCTCTAAATATATTGGAATGTGGAGACAATTACAGAAGCGTCGTCGGTTCCGCACGACGAAACTTTGCCGCAAGTTTATATAACAGTTACCCAAGGGGCTTTTAGAAATAAACGATTGTATGTAAACTGCTCACGTCATTATAACTGTGTAACTACAACGCATGATATCATCAGGTAATCTTAGCCGGTATATTTAACAATCTCTGCATCAGTGGCTTCGACTGGCTAGTATTTGGTTTTGTTAGTCCGGTAACAACTGAACGAAAGCTCACCAATATAACAAGTTACATGGAAATCTCTCTCGTATTTGTTTTATCTCAGGTTTTTTCAAAGGTTGTTAATTGCTTATTGTTATTGTTATTTATTGTTAATTGTTATTGCAGAAACACAGCCGCGATCATATCCCTAAGAACGTCATTGTAAAATTTCCCGCCATTTCGTTAGGCCAAATCCAGTTTAATAGTACTATATGTATACTTACGCGGCACAAAATCCATGGCTCTATCATTTAACTCCTCATTGCCAAATGAACAATATCGACCTATCAATTTAGCCATGTCTTTTAAATTATCCTCCCTCATTAATTGACTTTCGGCCATACAGAAGCCAGTAAGATTACAATTACAATAGATAACCTGCAGATGTATTTGTTCGTACATGCATCGACAATTCCATGCACCTTGTTGTAGGGTACTGCTAGCGGTTCTCCATAGAGACGTCCGTATAAACGCCAATTCGATCTATACTGTCGAAGCTAAAACGCTTTTTTTTCTATACGAACATCTGACGTATGGCGAAGTTTAAATGTAATGCCTCCTGTTTCAACCACATGTTTCTTTCGAGGTATGTTTAGCTTTGTCGTTCCCGTTGCGGCGGCCTTTTCCTAGCTGACATCAGGAGGCACGGAACGAATTTCTGTCGGGTACGTAACGTTCATTTGATAAGGAGCCAGTAACCCTGGGGCCGCGATCCTGTCATTCAGCAGCGAAAAACTAAAGAAGCCTGCAAAAACAGGCTTCAACTTGCCATCAAACCTTGAAGGCTTGCCCTGTAGTAAACCACACACTACTGCTGGTTGTTTTGGCTGTTTCGCCTGATGCCCTCTCGGTGTCGCCGATCGTCAGAACAAATAGACACCAAGAAAAAAACGAAAAACATTTAGGAGACAGAAAGCAAAAAAGATCGTATTGGGCCTACGACGTCAAGCCAGAGCGGCTATTGGCTTCAAGGAAGTTTCTGGACTTCGTGGCTGATGCAAACGCGACGTTGGCACACAGGAACAGCTGGTGAGTTTGGCAAGAGCGCTAACAAAGGAGGTGCGAAGGGAAACGGGCCTGAGAGGAGTGAATTGAGAAAAATGGAGTTGTGCGGGAAAAAACCCAAAATCCAAATTTTACTATATCCGTTCTTCTATTCGTCGGCCGCATCCGCTTTGATAACAGTACGCTATTTGTAGAACGAACTAGAAGGTCAAGTAGTTGGCTGCTGTAATTCATAGTGATCTTGAAGATGATGTTATGATGAAATTATAAATGTTGTAAGTTTATAAAAAGTAACTTGAACTGCTTATCAACTAGTGGCAACAGATATTAGCTATCGAGCTACGCTAGACATTAGCGTATCGTTTGGTCTCTTTGGAACAGACTTCAGCGAGGAACGAGACAGTATTTATTGAGAGCAGCGCACATTCCAACACGAACAAATCAACGAATGCTCCCGTTCGATGGCCATTATCTACAAGTAATGTTTTTCAGAGTATAGAGTAAGCTGTCGTACGATCAACGAACGCGAAATGGTGCCGCCGCGATTTCAGCTTAATTTCTTCAGTTATATCGTACATCTGCTTTTTTATTCAATACTTTTATCGAAACGTCGCGAAAGAAAGCTTTGTTGATTACAGCGCAATGAAAAAACTTGTACAACGGTTCCCGCGGTGTATTGAATTCGATCGATTCGATACCGTAGCCTTTCAGCGCACATTTGTGTACTTCTGAAAAAACAAACAGCTTAACCCACTTACCAACAGTCGACAAATGGTCAGCTAATTTAAACTTATTGCGCCTTAACCTGCGTGAGTCCTGAACGTTGCTAGGGGTTTCTGTCCATCCTAGATGTACTAACGCCTATTTTCCTTTACACTACTGCACTCTACCCTTCCTTCACTTTGGAGCAACTATCTACGTACACGCTTTCCAACTATCACTGCAAGACTCTGTTGTAGCTGTGGGCGCGTAAGCCACCTTCTAGTTTTGCCTTGTAACATAGTCCAATTGTTTGTCGGATCCTGCTGTTCTTCGTGACTACCTAGGTCTACATTGCACGAAAAGCGGGTACTTCAGACAGCCGTATCGGTGCGCTTCTGAGCCGTTGGATGACTGTACGCGTCAGTAGGTCGAGGTAAGAAAATTACGGTAGCAAAAAAACAATTCGCAGACATAACGGGTACCTCTTTCCTCTCTTCCCGGATTCCTTCAACTATTCAACCCTTGCCTATAGTAAATCTGTCTCTCTGGTCTTTTTTTCTTAATCATAAAACGTTTTTTCTTGGTTGCACCTTTTTGTCTAAAATGCCATAGACAAGCTGTCTGTATCTTTCCCTTCTAAAAAAGAGAAACTTCCCTATCGTTGATACTTCCCTCCTTCAGAAGAGGCGTTCCAGAAAAACCGGACGTCCGCTCGGGACCACCCTAAACGCCAGGAAAAATTGTCCTAATTTATACAATTTTATTTATCTCCTATAGACATGATACGCGTACGCCGAGAAACGTCCTGGTTTCTAGAAAGAAGCTACTCGTTTACACGGTAGCTGTCAGCCGCAGTCTGCTTAGGCCACAACTGGTAGTCGAATAGGCTACATTTTTTTTGTCCCCTTCGCTTATTTGGTGACCCAGTAGAGAAATGAACCGCAAATCAAACGCGCTGGAAACTGCGCACGTCCCACAACACGATGCCGCCTTAGGTCTGCAAGGCTTTCCATTTTGACACTAGTGCGTCATCGCTTTGTCTTGCCTGTCAAGATTTTCCAGGGTCCCGCCGCTGCTGTCCGTAAAGTGTTAAGTGAGTGTAAATCGGTACATAGCGATTAATAATTGCTATCGATAGAGCAGTACAACCCTACGAAAATACTCTAACAGAAGAAAAGGCAGCTTGCCTTCGAGCCTGTCGAGTTTTCCCGCACTCGTGCGTTTTTGAAAGGCCTTTTTTGTTAAAAAGAAAATTCCAAATTACATTTGCTAGTGGACCAGCATGGGCGTATGTGCTTTAATGGGTTTTTCCTTGGATGTGCGCATCGGTTGGTTAGTAGGCTAGCCACTGGATGAAACTTCTCTAAGACAAGACATGCCAGGATAGAAAAATGGACAAAAAATAGAATAGAGATTTCCGAATGTAGCCCGAATATGTAGCCTTGGCATTCATTTGCAAAGAATATGGGAACGACCGATATGATCGGAAAGGCGATTACTCAGCAAAGCTAGACACGTGTCGGGCCATATTGAATAACATAACAGGAAATGGTACCAGGCTTTATCAGGAGCAAATGGAACGCTACAGGTAGGTTTTTAATTTTCTTTTTTTCGTCAAAACATGCGTTGTAAATTACTGTTACAGTGAGTGTACACTAGTGACACGTTAACCTAGATAATTTAGCTAAGATCTTTCGACCTTCCTTTGGGCTCTCTTGATCTATCCTTAGCTGACGCAACAGATCAGTAAAGGCTTTAATGCCACAAATTGGCATAATAAATAGTAAAACCACAGATGATCAAAGTGAGCTGGCCGGTCGGTCGGTCGGTCTGAAATCATGTTTTTGAATTTTACGTCTGACTCTACGGTCACATCAGGTTCTTATATCCCGGTTTAGTCATGCGCATCATTGTGTATGTGAAACTATGAAAAAATGATGATTTACTTTTGGAAACCGTTTAACATCAGCGTTTACGGTCGCTTGACCTTCTGTAACGTAATGGTATTCTAGATCAGATACAGTCAGAATCAGCAGTATTATCTAATGCTAAACAGGAACATGCGATGAAGACGTTTACCGAGAAGTCTCTTAATTGAAATACATGCACATGGTAAATACGGCTGATATGGACTATGCTTTCTTTCAGTGTATTTCAATATATCCAAAGTTGAATTGATATTATTTTGTTAGAAAATATATGGCAAATGCTAGGATCGGACATTTTCTCCGAACGACGGCTATAGCTGATCAAAACGCTCAACGTATAGGGTTAAATAGATCAGCAAAGATCGAAAAACGACGCGCAAAAAGTAATTTGCCTTTCGAAAGATTCGTCGAAGTTAGGCGTATTTGAAGCTAGCCGTTTTGTTAACTTTCTCTCGGTTTTTTTTTTTTTTTGTTTTTTTTTTTGCTTCTGTAAATACAGATTAGACTATAGCGATAGAGCGATAACTATTCCGATGATACAACATCACTTCAAACTCGAGTCACGCTTTAAACGTGATATAAACACCCGAATAGACAAACATGGCCTGTTTCAATCTAGAAACATGTAACTACTGTTGTCTTAGCTATACGGTGCGAGTACGGCCGTAAAGTGCCCAGACTATATATGCATAGCATCAGGAACGCTCATTTGTGAAAAGTAGAAGCTCAACTCAATAGCAATGGAGCATTACTGATTACCTCTATCGAAATACAGATGCCCCTAGAGGACTGGCCTTCTCTTTTTGCCGAACTCTATGCGCAGGATGACAATACCAGCGATTTATATTGAAGTAAGGCAATTAAGCCACTGTTCTCGTTTTTGATCAGACTGTTGTAGTCTTTTTGGCAACGCTTCTCGTATACATTAACTGCTACATTACACAAGTGATTGCCAATACGTTATTTCAGTGTTCAAGGGAAAAGATAAACCCGAAACATGTTCACAACTAATGGCCTCGAAGGCAATCAGCCATATGTAACGCTCTTGTACGACATTAGCCTACTTTCTGATCCACTCACTGCTGGAAAAATGAAAGCTGAAGTATCGTAGTACTTCAATAGCGTCGTAATTGCATCGTGTTACTCATATAATAATTTAATATCATTTTATTCAATTTAATATAACTCACAATTTAATAATACTATGCTAATATTTACAGCTCATACAGTCATAATATCTATCAAACGATCTCATCTAAAGCATTCCTTCCTCCGAAATAGTTTTAATTGAAATATAACTTTTAGGTATGATTGTTTCATTGTCTATGGCATTGTCCCGCATCGTGAGTTCCCTAAACCTCAACGTTAGCGTTTTCGATTAAATGAGACTGGAGCTGCTCGTAGCAAACCTATCAAAAAAGACCTACCCTATCATAGGTATCTTGTGATGGATGCAAGATGCATTTGTCGGTCAAGTTAAGTTAAGCCAAGTAGCCCTATTCGAAAGGGTTTCTGATATTGGCGCCAATAATTAAGATGCGCGTTTAGTCAGTGGTTGAATCAATAGTTGATTTTACCAGCGATGCTTGGATGCTGCACACAATCTTAGAGGGGTTCCGATACCGGGTGTTACTTGAAACCCGTCAGGGATCAATGTGGCTATCCCGATGCATTCGATTGCTTCGTGTTCCTAATGTCGCTTTTTTACCTGGGATTGGGACCTCTCCATAGAGGTATGTCCATCCATAGAAATCGACGAAGTTTCATGATACTGGCAGAGGTCATGGATCCTGACCGCTTTTAAAAGCTTTTTTTTAATCAACATAGAGAATGATGTTGTTATTGTAGTGGTACATCCTATCTGTTTGCGTGGACCGACACATTGACCGACGTTGCAGTGACCGACGTGTTTCGACTTGTTGGAACTGCTCTGCCGGTCCCAATTTGCGCGCCCAGTCACGCAATGATGCATCATATTATACAATGATATTTCTCCGCAGTGTTATATAGTTTGAGTTGTTCGATGTACACGAACAGCGTCATTAAGAGTGTTCTAATTTAATTATTGGGCGTGCTATACCATTCACTCTATGTAGAAAAAACCGAAAATGCAGCCGAGCTTCGTCTCTCTCTAATAGATCGGATATCCTGTAGCTAAGCAGATTGATGTACAGCGGTTTTTGTTTTGTTCGCTTAAGTATATGCAAAACAAAGCGTTTTAACAGGTGAGGTTGATTTTGGATGATACTAGTGTGCTGTCGCATCACAATGAAGTTCTTAGCGGATTTCTAAAGAAATAGTCGTAATCCCAAATTGAAGGTATCCCCTCCGCAGGGACAGGAGGTGTCGAGAAGCCCGGCGTTCCATAGCCGTCTAAATGGCTGAAATTTTTAGATCGATCGAACGGTGTCAGACACGTCAGCAGTAAGAGGTATCCAAATTCACAAAGCTAGGATCTATAAATGACGTATAATATTGGATATGAAAGTTCGACTTCAAAGTTCGGACGAGTACACAACAAGTTATCGCTAGCTAGACTGGTCGTAAAGCCAGTCGGTTTAAGCGCTTCATTAGAAGTTGTATACAATTGAAAACGAGGTACACATTCAATTTACAAAGTAACAGCTGCTGGTTTTTTATAGTATCGTTTTCGAATCTAGCCTATTTGCCGGATCAAACAGTCAACTTAAAAAAAATCGTCTAACTAATAGGTTATTATTGAAGTTCAGATCGCTGGGACGAAGATTCATGTTCATTTTTTACGACTAAGAATTAACGTGATCGTGATGTGTGGACGATTTAGGAAGACGACTGTGGACTAAATCGCTCCGATAATGTACAGAGCCTTGAAAGGGTCGATTGTAAATGTAGCTCAAAGATGAGACAAAATATTGCCAGTGGCAGTGTCCTTCGCTATTATAAGTTATTGCTTGCGTTATTTGACAACAGTGTCCGTTGGTAGTTTAGTATATAAAGGGAACTGATCACTTAATCTATACTAACGGAATCGTTGAAGAACCGTATAAGGAACTGATTGTTGTGTCGTGCATGGTAAACACGAGATTTAGCAGTAAGGCTTGACAATAAGCACATTTGAGATAAGTCCCTTTTCGATATCTGGGTTTGGCTTTTTAGGGCTGCCTCCCTCCTTAAGCGGTGCGATCCTTCGTAGATTTCAAATGAGTAGAACTCATTGCACAAGGAGCTTTACTTGTAAGCTAAATCTAGTATACATTCTTACGCCTTTGATACAAACATATATGAGTGCGTATATTTTAATTGCTAGGGTCGTTACTTTATTATTCTTTGTATTAACTATATCAGAGTTCTTATTCTAATGCCGGAGCAGCTCTTATTATAGAAAGGTCTCTAATACTATTTATTGCACGCAGTTGCTTTCGTGTATTGATTCAACTGTATGAGATGCGCACAAATCCACCCGCGACTTATGTTTCATAAGTTTTCTGGTAGAGAGACAGCGATGCGTTTTTTTGAAAAACGTTTTCTTCGGCCAGTAAGTGTCGTCCGAAGTGCGGGCTGCGTAGTAAAGATCTGTAACGATTTTCAATTTCGTTTTGTAGAATTACATTTTCTGCTTCGTGGAGACGAAAAACCTGTGGTCTTCTGCCTCTGTACATCTCGAGTCCCATCAATTTGCTATAAAAAATATTTTGAAAAGAATAAAGACAATTACGTTTCGTAGTTCAAAGACTAAAATGTTTTTAAATAAGTACATAAAACTTAACAAGTTGTATCCCAACGTAAATAGGCAATGAAATAGGCCTTTTTTACTTTTAGCTTAAGAAGAAGATATTTACTAAAGAAATCATCAGATGCAGCTGCTTTTACTTTTTAAATTAAAGTACGAATTAGATCGGCATACGATTGATTTTCGTTGTCGCTTCCTGATTGTCGATAAATCTAGGTTGGCAGCTGCGCGGTTCCATTGAAGAGAGCAACCCGTATTTGGACAACAAGCGACTACGTCTTTGCCCACTAATCCTAGATATTTATGGCGGTTTAGCTTTGAATGGAAGCATAGCATACTTCGTTTTGTACTGAAGGAAACCAAAAAGCGACAACCTGTCGATTGCCATTGAAATCCATGGACTTAGTGAGACACCTCAAATTGTAGCTATTTCTCTACGTTTAAATATACAAACAATTTCTTTTCATTTCCATTGTCTAGCATTAATGGTATTTGAAGCCGCAGCAGTCCCTGTTTCAAATGTGCGCCTACGAAACTTTTTTGATGTACATATGCGTATAGGCAAGCAAGCATATATAACGCTAGGATAAATTCCAGACTCTAGTAGATACGAGTTTCACAGTATCAGACAAATATTCTATAGGAGTGGAATGTTCTTTCCATCATGGGTTAATTCTTCAGCTTTTCCAAGACTAGCGAAGGTATAATAGAAAGCCTCTTAAAGTAGTTTCTTTTTATATTTAATTTGTTATATTGATACACGCTCAACTCAACATGTGTCTGCACAATGATTTATACCTGCATTTAATGACAATTAAACCGTCAACTGTAGTTAATTATACTCGGATATAAAATTCCAGTTTGTTTTGCTGCCCCTGTGGTATACTTTTCTCAGTGACTCGACCGGACTGAAACATTTCCCAAGCTCTCCTAGAATGAGCTTTCTAAACGTGTATGCACAACCTGACACAGACAATAACAAAAAGAGTTTTTCAAAAAAAGCTTACTCATAACGGGTCATCAAAAGAGCAGTTCAGGCCCACTAGCGATCACTAACAGCAAACATCCAACTGTTAGCTACCACTCCTATGGCAAGACCTCCTAAACCGTCTAGACTATGTAATAAGCTTATTCACCAGGTCTGGCGGACAAGACCTATCGTGGACCGTGGACAAGCAGCCTGTGTGCTCCATGTAAAGCAGAGCGTAAAGGCCGTCCTCCTTCTAGACAGAGATCTTTTTTCTTACAAAATGGAAAGCCCAATGGAAAAGGCCGCAGCACATGATTAAAGATTAGAAACTATCATAGTACGGTGTAGCTTTCGGAATACGATAAAGGCCGAGGAAAGGCCTGCATGAGTCAAATCTCTCAGGAACGAAGCAACAAAAAAGTTGGTCGGGGCTGTACATACTAGCAAACGTATCATTTCCGCAGTTTCCTTTGCGAAAATGATTAGGCGATGCGTATGGGGTAAACTATTTGGGGAGATGAAGGAAACCCTTAAGATGTTTATATTAATAAAATTGGAATATAAGCTTCAGAAATAACGCAGCACACACTACACAGAATGAAACCTGCGAAAGAAATCGATTTTTCCGTACTGGACTCTAATATATATCTTTGTATGCCATATGCTCAAGATGACGATCCGTTTCCCAGAAACGTTGCAACTTGTACAGGAATTTTCGAAGATGAAGCTTCAATTCCACAATGGCGGAATAACTGCAATGATTCCGCCATAAACAATGTAAAATTGACACAGGAAGGACATGAGACGCCTGCTATAAGTTTACAGATCATTGATTTAGATGTAATAGCAAACGACTTGATTAGAGTAAATGACCAATCGCAGGAACCAGACTAATTACGGTCTAATTATTAAATTAACACAGGGAATTACGATATCGCGCACGATATAATTTCTCACAACAGCGAAGTATTTTTTTTTATTGAAGCCGGTTAGTAGGTGAAGAATAATTTAAAAAACCACAATCGGAGAATAAGGTTAATTGCAGCGATGGGCGTGGTGCTATACCATAATAAAACGGCTGTAATAGATTCGACCTCGGAAGTCCGAACTCGTTGCAGGTTAAGTTCACACAGAAAGAAATCAGCCGTCTGAAGCATTTACTTAACTAAACATAAGACTTAAAACATTTATCTAGCAATGAAGACTTTATAACACTAAGCGGGTCATCTTGGATGGATCAACTTAGGAACAGCTTTGTTGACGTGTGGTCCTGACTCGAGGAGATAATGCTAGGACGTGAACAACATGGCTAAGGAGTTTGGTCATTAATTTTGAAGGCTTTCTTGTTACCATAAGTAATCCTACCTATAGCATGACGAAAATTCGTGGAGCTGTGTCTTTTACACAATTAGAATGCTAACAGCCACTTGGTCTGAGGCTCGTGATCATCGCTTGAAATGCGGGTTCTAAAATGTAAATACACTTGTATGTATGGATACTTAAAGCGTTTTTTGAATGCTGGCCCATCCTTCATAGTGCCATCGGCTTTTTAGCACGCCCAAAAAGCCTGCTATCATTGTTATATTATATATTGTCGTGGTAGATCACAGCGTCCCGTATTGGAGTATCCTCAAGCTTATCGTTTACACGACGCTTCATATGGAAACGATGTTCATCTATTTCATTAAATTGAATTCAATTACCTTGGCTCACGTACGAAAATCATGCATGTTTTTGTCAATATTCGACACATCGAGCACGACAGGCACATTGATACCACGCAAAAATAGATTCTGTGCTTTATTTCTATTTAGCAATCCTTGTATGTACTTCTATCAACTTTTTTTTTCGATTTCCGTCTAGTTAATTTCTTTGGTCTCCCAACGACGTCAAATCAATAAAAGCGTTGAACAGCAACAATCACAAATCCCGTTCTAGGTTTGTTAGGGCGTTGCAGCATGGCTTTATCGTTGGAACCATGATAGCGTTCTTTGGCTTGTATCTTTTAGATAGGCTTAGAAGATAGGGGGCAAAACGAAAGCTATCTGCGCGTTTCGTAAAAGGTATCAATCGAATTAAAGTCTGATTTGAAATTCCCATTGTGCTAACAGCGATAGCGGCTGAGACAGCGGTCACTAGTCACCATCAGCAAATTCAAACTGTGAAGAAATCGCACACTCGTGTCTAGCACTTGATTTGATAGGAAGACATTTTTCCACTACTGATGACTGCTTGCGCGTCCCGCCATCGCCATGCCCGTGGGCAACAAAGATATTTGTTCAATTAAATCTCGTGTGAGTTACGGGCATTTAAGATCTCACTCCCGCAGGAGCTATGCTTCATGATACTGGGCAGATAGGTGTAGACAGCAAATTCGGCTACATTTGTGTAAATCTATCGAACCACGTGCATTATCAGGTTCGTAATTCATCGTGGTTCGATCCATTTTTACTTGGTTGTCTATTGTTATCGTTCCTTTGGAGGTTCTTCAGGGCTCGGACTTCCGTTTTCGACGCTACCTTTTTCTTTTTAGCTACCCCCACTTCTGTTTCGAGTCGTCACCTTTCCGGTGCTGCAGACGACTGTCCTCGTTACTTTCTCATCTTCTTTCTTGAAACTGCCCACACTATAGCACCCGCGAACTAGTGTAACAACACACATCCCTGAACCGTGTTCGCAGCCGCGTTCCGCATTCGCCTTATCATTGTCACTCCTTTCGTCGTGCAGACAATATTCGTTATAGTTGACTTCTTTTGTCCGCGAACAACTCAATTTGCATTTAGATCAACACCCCAGCACGTCAAGGTGCCGGTGTCCACGTGCAAGCGTAGGGCCAGGCTGCTCAGCAGTCCTATGCTGTAGTTCAGCCTCTGCCATAACAGACGGCACTGTATTCCAAGTGTTTTGAACTACTATCAAAGGACAAGTTGACAAACGCGAGTTCCGTCGAGGAAAACGCACTCCGCAGTGATCCAGTGCTTCTAAGCCTAGCCTGCAGGGCATCAACGTTAAATTATGCTCGTGACACTGGATTAGTTAGGACGAATCCATGTCTCACAAGCTACCCATGCGCCAATGTCTATAGCCAAGCTCGCGGAGCCGACAACCGTGCGACAAAAGCTTACATGAGTAAAATAATGTAGAGGTTCTCGGGAAGCCTGACTATGTCGCATGTCCGTACTGTTGTCTAAGAAGAAAAAAGAAGGGTTGGGGGTTGCAGGGTGTTTTGGGTTTTCTGCTCGGACGAGAAAAGCGTTTTTGCTACTAAGCAACAGTAAAGAAAACGACTTGAATTCAGCTCGAGGATGGTGGGAAACTCAAAGTCGCGCTTTGTTGTTGCTGCTGCCGAAAAAAAAACCGCCTCGAGTTTGGAATTCTTCCTTAACGTCGAATTCAGCAAGACGTCGGAAAGCAGGGTACAAACACAACAGGAAGGTCGCTAAGTTTGTAAGGAGGAAAATATAGAAGGAAAAAATAGCATCAAGAAAAACTTGGTACATATTGATTAATCGAATTTCTCCAGGAGGGATCAAGATACGGGGTGATATGGATTGGGCGACGTCTCTGAAGAATCTATTTCGAGTGTTAAAGCACGGCTCCGGATGGCTTTGTATTAACAGATCTTGTTTGGAATGGAATGGAAAGAACGTATTTCTTCGAATCGTGTTTAACTTCTGGTCTATATTTATTTTGAAATGTTTCATACGTCCGAAAAGTGTACGACTTAAGACATCGATAACTAGCGGAAAATTCGTTTGTATTTTTTTTCTGGTTAAAAAATATAGCTTTTTTTTTCTAATAAATACTTAAAAAAAGAAATACTTCTGCCTGTCTATACCGAGCTCTGTACGGATTATTAATAACCTATCAGGTAATCACACGATCTTCTGCCGCTGGACCAATAGGCTGAACGCGTAGTTAATATATTGTTAACTTTTCCAATTTGCAGCAGATAGAACAGAATATACTGCAGGCATTGTATCCTATCGCCTATAAGATACACTTGAATGTATGCTACATGCATGGGCAGCGCGCGTTAATAAGAATTGGAAATAAATAAGAATCGTTCTCTTTATAGATTTGTTCGCTGGCAGACGGAAGCCTCACATAGAGCAGTAGCATTCTGCACGATCTGTTTACGCAATTTTAGCTGGTACTGTATCCACGGGTGCTCTTAGTAATTAAAATTGCATATACTTAATAATGATTAGTTAGTACATTTATGGTTTATTCCACATGTATATGCTCCTTTTTTGTGTAGTTTCTACAAGGCGGTGCCTACTTGGTAACGCGTGAGCTCTGAGATCGTCAAGTAATTGCCTGTAGTTCTGAGGGACGCATCCGACTCTGCGCGGCCTTCAACTTTTCGCAACAAGACTTGCTACTTATAGTTACCTATTTTTTCTCTTTGGGCTGAGCGTGCCATAAGACAAAATGCCATTTCATGTTGTGTTTGCGAAGTGTCGATTGTACCTTAGAAAAAACCTTTGAATTTGATAACATTGTTCATTGATCTTAAATATCTTTTGGCATTTACTGTTTACCCAAAGACGAGGAGAAATAACTAGTGGGCATGTAACAATTTTCGATTTTCCGCATCATAAATTAGTACGTTACAAAGAAATTGAGGACATAATAAATTGTTTTCTTTTTTTGCCGTCCCCTGGTCTCAGAGCGGCATGGCCTATTCTGGTTCGGTCGTTGTTCTATGGCGGCCTTTGTTTATTTATTTGATTAATTTTTATTTTTCCGTAACTGAAAGCATCCAAAGTCGGGAAGCTACGAGGCACTCGAGCCAAGATTCGGCCTGGAAAAAATTTTACTCTGCTTGATTTTTTTTCTGCTAACTGAAGTTTATTCCCCAGGTCTCCATTGATGAGAAAACACATAAGCTCTAATTGTCGCAGCAACAAGACCCGCCTACATAGATGTTGTTCTAAAGCGAATATCCTTAAGCAACATCCTTGTCGCATTACTTCGGACAGTTCTATAAACGGCCTTTAAATTAGGCTTCAGTCTTTGGCACGTCCTGGTTCAGTAATGTTCGACCGGATTCGTTGACAGTATCGCAATAGTTACAAAAATAGTTGGTTAGTCCATATGGATTAGATAGATCTGTAGCTTAATGGGTAATGTGTCTGCCCTGCTAATCTTAGGGATACGCTGCGGTCTAAGTTCTGACCCGATCATAGACGGAGAGACACTTCGTTTCGTACTAGGAGTTAGCCGTCTGATAGGACGCCTAACGGCGACACTGGACGCAAAACTCGAAACGTTATCCTCAATCACTGCCTGTATAGCTTCTTTGTTGGACGTTTTTATGAGTAAGCTTGTAAATGATTAGGTAATTGCAATTGTTGCTACGCAAAGGCAGATCGTACTAAAGAAATAATCGATTGTTATAGTGAATTACCGTTAGCAGCACGCACTATGGCTGGAAACGTACATTTTGCAGACGATGATTGACACCATATTTTGAAGTGCTTCCTGAAGTCAGCATGGCGCCTTTGAACACGTATCTCATGTTTCTCTAAAAGCTGACGCTATTATGAGAATCGTTATCTGTCATTCAAATGGCTAATGCGCTCCATCAAATGACCTCGGCCATTTTGGCTCATGGTCAGACCTTCAAATATGCTTTACGCGTAGCACCTCGCACCATTCGCAAAGTGGCAGAGATGATACTAAATAAATTCGAAGAAGTACGACCTGTCTTACTAGAGAGAAGTCTTCATTCGATTCAAGTCTACGTTCATGTGCTTCATTCGAAACTTAGAAACCAATCATTGGCTTTTACCTTATTGGCCGTCCGCTTACAAAGCCTTTTCGCACGTAACACTCAAACATTTCGTTTAGTTTAAATCTCAATACAACTCTGCATCTCATTATTGAGTTAACTGAATGAAATTTGTGTTACTCAAGGATTGCTATTACGTCTGGCTCTCGTTTTAGCTTTCACAAATCGACATTTCGGTACTTTCAGCGGTCTTGCTAACCCGGTGTCAAACCGGTGATCCGGTTATCTTCTTGAAAAGGCAACACGGGTGTATCTATTGTTCATTTTTACGCAAATCGTTCCTTACGCATACCATAAACCAGTTATGGTATCGTAGCCCTCCGTCAGAAGGGTTAGGGCTTACATAATTGCAAACAGATTGAACCGTGGTGCTACAATCTTAGAATTGTCATTGGAGAATAGACGGCTGAGTTTTCATAATTCGGGAACCGTGGTTTTTAACACAGACACTGATGTATTAAATTGGGTGTGTGCACGGTAACAACCTTCCTTTCAAATTAATTCGTTTCCACTGACTTCTCGCAAATTCTCTGTCAGTTTAAGATGCTAATTTATAAAAAAACAGCGAAAAACAGCCGCGAATTTCGAAGAAAACGAATCCAATAAAATGATTAAATATCGTTTTCTTCACTGTCGTTCTATGAAAAAGGCAAAGAATGTTTTCCCATACAGAAAAGACTTTTCAGATCAGCAGTGCTTGCCTCGTAAGTTGAAGTTACTTTCGAAGGTCAATTTAATGGCGCACAGCAGTACCCATACATGTGCTTTTGTAATTTGTCATTCCGTAATTTGTCTTCCTTTTTGTTCATCTCGATGCGTTATGGGGGTACGACCTGGTACCAGACTGTGTCTCTGTCTCGTAGATTAATAGCAGTACGCATGACGTCGCGGATTTCACACAATGGGCTATTAATCACTGGATAATTTTAATGCTACATCAATGAAATATTATTTATCATGAAACATAGAAAAAACAAAAAATAAAAAAAAAAAACCTATTACTCAAAGTAGAACGTGCACATGAGGATTGTTTACTTTAAATATCGATCCTGCAATACAAATACCTGCTGTTTACGCTCAATGCTGACTAAACCATTCCGAGATCTTAAAGCTATACCTAAGTAAATTTACTTGCTTTTTCGTCTTCTAAGTTTAAAGATTTTTTTCTTTGTTAGCTTTCAATGCTTGAAATATAAAAAAAAAATATTGAAAATCTAATAGTTGGAAAATAGTTAATTTCACATTTGATAAATACATCGCTAACGGCTATATACACTCTTTTTCTCGGCCTAGCTATTCTCTATACCCGAGCAAATCAAAGCTCCAACGTAGGTTAGAGAAGGTCTTTTTGACGTACACCTATTGCGTGCCGATTGGCCTAGGTAGTAGCGCCGGGATCTTAAAATCAAAAAGCCTTCGTTTGATGCGTTGCAGTACTTCAAAATCTGTTCAGTAATTAAATTATAATATATTAAATATACTGAGTCTTCGTGAAGAACTTAGTTCACCGAGTGTCTATTACAGTCTTTTAAAAGTACAGCGTTTTGCGATTTTTTCAAGCAAATTCAATGTCATTGTAGTTGGACCGAATTCCTAGATGTACGTATTCCCGTCTCCTGTTACTTATGTTAAAAAGGCCGGTTTCAGTTTTATCCACGAACAAATAAATTAATAAACAAAACCAACATTGAACGATACACTACCGCTACGTAGTTAATTTTCCCACTAATTACCTTTCGATTCGTCCGCATTTTTATATGGCCTGTTTGAGATGAAATCTCCGTCTCTCTCTATCTTCATATCAAGATCAGCAGTTCCGGCGAAACAGAAGGCCCAGTCCGAGAAAACAGAGTGTGCAACAGGCAATGATGGGCAGGGTTTTTTTTTTCTCTCAAGATTGAATCACTCCGTACAGACCAGCAACTATATGTATGGAAATAGCAGCGTCGATGCACAGCCGTTCTCTAACTTGTCATCATCTAGCGTGGCTGCCGGCATATCGCTGCGGTTCCTTCTGGGGATCAACGCGTAGTACGAGTTTGCTCACTGGTGGAAGCTGAGGGATAGTTCTTCGTCCGCTAAAACATCAACTTCGGCAGTGCTGAGAGCAATGGCATCAATGAAAGAGGTTCACTTCCTTAAGCCTTGCTTCGTCTTAATGATAGAGCTGATGAATGAACAAAAGAGATTGAGCAAGGGTAACGAAGGATCTTTGTCTTTTGCCACAATGGCATAAGGTCTTTTTGGTGGGAGGTTAATACTAAGAACTGTGGGGCGTAGGACGTAAGGGCGTACCAAGACCAGGGTTACTTGAGGTAAAGTAAGAATTAGAGCTAAGAGTTAAAAATTAAGGAAGTATGGATAGCATGGGAATGAAGTAACGTCCAACGGTGTATCGGATCTGCGGGAGTCTTGGTAGAACTTGTTGAGTCTATCTAAGACGGTGCTCGATACGATGCAGGGCAGATCGAGTCGAAACTATGATTCAAAAGGTTTTTTGTTAACTGGAAAATTATCCTTTCGGTGTTTACGATGAACAAAGATCAATGTCAGAGAGTGGCACATATATCCGTTGCAAGATATCACCCAATGGCAATTTCCAAATGGCGCAGGGTTAGAGGAAACTTTCACATTTATGATAATTCTTAGTGCTCACACATTTTGAATAAGAAACATCGTTCTCTTTCTTAACACAACGAATAAAAAGACAGTCGCACATCTGTGGCTGCTTAGTATGCCTAAGCAAGCTCAGTGTGGGCAAGCATATTTACGAACATCAGCCATTAGGAGGTCATAACGCTCAAATGGTATCTGTAAGCAATATTCATTCACCGATTTTCGGCCTGACACCGCGATATGTAAATAAGCAAAGGCAGATAAAAAAAAAAATCTATTGTATCTTCGGGGGAATGCATCTTTGCGCTAAACTTTCAGCCCAATGTGCTAAGCTTGTCTGACCTTAGCTACAACTTGGGATTAGCTTAGTATGACAAACAATCTCGCACACGTATCATATTGACATACGAACACTAGCTCATAACTGTACAATTGAATGTTTCAAATTTGACCGCCACTATTGTCTTAGTAAAGTATTGCTTGCAAGTTCATCCACGCTGCTTTTCGAGCCGCAACCGCCATCTGTCCATAAGTCTTGTAGGCAAATATGTTACCACAGCACAAGTACAGGGACGAAATCTTGTGCTCTGCTAAATGCATCCTGTGGAAAGACCTGAGAGGCATTTTCATCAGTTATTCACGTTGGCACTTTCGTTTCGTCTGCTCTGAACATCGATCTTGTACAGGTGTACATATAAAGGGCATAAGTTTTGTAGTGACCAAGGATTGTAGGACCTTGCTGTGCACATGGCCATCGCATACTGAGTTGTCACATAGAGGCACGTAGCGGTATCCGACGAATATCTGCAGGGTTTTTGCGCAGAAAGCGTTTCTCTGTCGATTTTGAGTTATGCGTATATTCTCTCAATCGTCTCGATGTGTCCAATAATCTGACAACATGTAGTGTGTGGGGGACTTCTACAACGCTCCGAAGCTTAGGTCGAACGACAGCAAGCCTACCCAAGATGAGGGTTTTTCGTACAAAAGAGACCAGGCACATCTTAGTTCTCATGGACCTGCTAACGCGGAAAAATTTGCCGTATTTACTGAGAACATACATGCACGCTGTGTTAGTTGTTCAAACTGAACGACGCTAACTGATTCTATGTTTTTAATCTTCATATCGAAAAGTGAATTTTTTTCCTTTACGTTAAACTAGACTTGAGACTTTTTGCTCTATCCTACAGCATGTGCTAGCATGCAAAACACCTACATCCAACCTACTATCTACACCATATTCGACTTGTGAGCATTGTAACATAGCTCTGTCAGAGACTGTAAAAAAACGCTAGCAAAACAGCCTGTACGCCATACTCGTCAATCCGAGTCCAACACTAAATATGACGCCGATCTTATACAGATGATATGTATGGATATGAACGTATGGATACGTTGTAAAAAATCGAATTCAACGAGAACATTGAGTAACAGTGAGAAATCTGCGGCGCGGGGGACGAAGAAACACGCGGTACCCACGTATATCCGATTGTACTGCTTTGGCACATAATATATGCCAATATAGAAGAATGGAAAAAAGTAACATTAATTTGTACATGAGACAGAAGTGTAAAAGAAACAGAGTCCGATCTGATTCTAAGACGTATCGGCAATGCGAAAACGATTGGCAAAACTTACATCGTTCTATTTTGCCCCGTTCCACAGATTAGTTGATAATCTTTCCGTGCACAATAGATATAGTGCGCGATAGACGTTTCATACGACGGCGTATATTGCCTTCACTGTTACTGAGAAAAAAAGGCTAAGATTCATTTAAATGTAGGAATTGAATGAAGAATCTAAAATATCGATGCTTTTGCACCTTCGCTACGAAGTTTCGATTGAAAATAAGAAATTGACTTCGTTTTATTAACACGGGTTGTGTGGTATGTGACGTTAGCAAGATTCGAAGCACAAGGTTCTGGCCCTTTTCAGCTAAAGGCCTGACCGTTTAAGCCACTGTATCGACAACAACGACGAAAAGTATCGGGTATTTCAAATGTTGAGTTAACAAGAGGACGTTTTTAGAATATAGAAGGTTTGAAGACCATCAGGATAGCAAGTAGAACGTTTTCACGAGGGTTCATCGAAACAAGGGTCGAAATTCGAAAGTAACTTCACCATCTGCTACGTAGATAAGTGCATATCGAACGCTATAATATGTGGAGGAGCTTAACCAATTCAAAAGGTATGGACAGAGACCGTTCGATATCGCATTCTAACTAGAAACTGGAAAAAACTTCATAGTTTTTTTTTACAGTGCTGCTTTACGGTGCAATTCGTTGCATGTGAGAATTAATAAAAAAACGTCTACGATATCTTCTTAGTGCACTGAATTTTACGTTAAACTTTACTCCTTCAATTGTTGAAACAGTTGCGGCAGGAGACGAAGTGTGTGTACGCTCAGTATCGAACCTAGGCCACGACGTGTCCTTAAGCTTCGTAGGAAGACACGTTGCCGTTGCATTACCGCGCGGGGCGAGAGTATGCGGCCTGTGGAACCAAGATATAACAGCCAATGAGCAAAAATGGCTTCCTTCCGTCGTGTAATCGCAAAAAAACATTTAATCCATATTCATCAATTGATTACTTTATTATTTATATTTATTAGATACTTGAATTATTTTAACAAATGCTAGTATGCAGCTTTTACTTTGGGTAGTATGCATGTGACGTATTCATTCAACGTACTTGTCAGGCACAGGCCTTGGTCACTGAATTCCTACAAAGGTAGGCCAGCTGTGTATAGAACTATGCTAATGCTGATTTAAATGACTGGACTGCAATTAGTCTCTCGCGCTTCTTATGAACGGCCTTGTAGATGAGCAAGGCAAAGGAGGAAAAACGATGCAGATCTAACTCAATAACTACTTAAGGTTGCCGCATATTCAAGCTAAGCCCCTAGCACAACTATTCCGTTTAAACATCTTATTGTTATTGACCTTCACTCTCTGATGGCAATCGACCTCGAATGTAGACCTGCTCGCTTTTTGTCGCGCTCCTTCGAACGCTTCGTGTAAAATCGTGCCTCGCCGAACAAAGTGGGTATGAGCCTCTGGATTGTCTGCTTGCCTTCAGCGTAGTGCCCTTGTGGCAGTGCGTCTGCTCCCTGTAAATGTTAGTGGTACATTTTTCGTGTTGAAACTTTATAATGACGGCATATTTCACAAGCGACTTCCTTCTTGCCATGTACACGATATGAGGACCGTCATTGTCTAAGATATTTTTGATATAATCTAAGAAACCGACTCCGAGTATAGACTCTTATTTTCGATTCACCAAGAGGTGGGGTACCGTAAAGCGGTCATAAACAGTCTCATAGTACCTTAACTTAAAACAGTAAGTAAACTAAAACACTTACTATTGTACAACCTTGAGTTGAGCGTACTCTTATTTAAGTGCACCAACTTTGAAGGTTAGGTTATATTCGCATGCTTTAATCATACGAGCAATAAATGTTGCCAAACTTCGTCATACTGAGTGGAAATCTACATTTTTCCAATGGCGACTCACACATAATTACAACTCCATTAGTCTCTCAGTGAACAGACCCCGATTTTGACCACTATTTCGACGAAAAGTAACATGCTGCATCTTTTAGCATGCTTGAGCTACATCCTATTTCCAGTCCAGTTCAGTGTACACCGTTCACCTGGCTTCGATCTGAAGGCCGATGAATTGGTGAACACTATTTATGCGAAGACATCGCCGTTAAATACCTTCTGCACACTATTAAAAGAGATTTTAGACACCAGTTTGGATGGCTTCGCTCGAAAAGATATCGGCCATTTTTCCTTCTTTACCCCTCTAGCACATTTCCCTTCTGTCAATCGAAACGCATAGCTGTCACTTCATCTTCTAACTGAAGGTCTCGTGAAAAAGATCAATAGCTGTGTGCTTCTGCCTTCAAGCGGTCAGAAACAATGAGATGAATCGCCGAAAACTAGCTTAATATTGACCCGAACAGCAACATCATAGCTGAGTGCCATCTACCAGTTGATCCTTGGGAGCTGAAAAAGTAGTTGGATACCGAACTGTCAAAGAAAAGCGGTGAGAACGATCGGATCAATATTGACGTTTGTTCCTTTAATTTATCAAGCCAGTTAGACTTCCTTTCGAACACCACACTTTTCTCGTTAGATCTGTGTGGATTTGCGTCGATTTCAAATAAGCGATAACCGCTGACATTGATTTACTGATCGGATCTTGGCGGTGGTTCGGGCTGACTGTTCTTGAGAGAGACAAAACATCTAAGACCCACGATATGGAAGATCAGCTAAAAAATTGACGCGTTAACAAACAGCGTTCTATTTCCTATAGCTAAGCAGATAGAGAAACTCTATTGAAGGAAGCCGATGCGGCCACGTTCGACTGGCTGTTTTTACATTGTTATGATACTGTGTGGATGATCGAATGAGCGATAACCGTATAAGTTTATTATTCGATATTGGTGCCTACCGTCGTCCTGATATTGCAGTACTTACTACTAAATATATGCGCTTGCTTATTAAAGATAGGGGACACGAAGTGATCCGGGTTCAAAACTGGACATAGACACAAGATCTGTTTACCATTGTGAGCAAATACCTGTCTCTAGCAATGCTTAACTAGGATAGTAACACCAGAAAGCAAAAGTCGAGATATTTGTGAGCATAGATAAGTACGGTACAATCTGTACCAATAATGGAAGTTGTTTGATGATTTCACGTTCTGTTTCAAACTTCCCCCCATGTCTGATGTTCCTGTTGTATATATACGAGAAAATTTCTCCGGTCTCGTTATTAGCAGGCAAAGGTAGCATCACGCATTACATTAAGAAAACACCGCAGAGAGATAGGTAACGGCAACTTAATCGAATTCGGCAACTATGTCTTGCATCGACAGCTGACTTGCGCTCGCTTAACAATGTATCCTCGAGAGTACAACAACAACCGCCGCTCACCAACAGCAACACCTGTTAGCAAACTTTTCAAAAAAAAATAGGCTAAACGCCTGCACGGCCATCTTTTCAAAATCCACCTGAGGAGACACCTGCATTGTGACCTTCAAGCAGGTATGTTATCACACCTGCCTGCAAACAAGCAGGACCGCTGGTTACACCCGAAATTTTTCCAGTGCCCAGCACAATTGTCTGATGAACACAATGGCGATTATCAATTTATTTAGTTATTCCTATTTGAAATGGTCCAGGGGGCCCGAGGAGCAGGAAGCATAAGAAGCTTCATTCAAACAACAATGAAACATTATCCGAATGAAATAATAACACTAAACTAAATCACTGATCTTAACAGGCTGTTCTGCTGTCTGATCGGCAGGTTTTTTTCGGGCGTGAACGTGTATAAGTCTGAACTAGTTGTACAGTTTGTGTTACCGTTCCCGGCTCACTAAACCCATGAAGTAGCTCGGCGAAAATATTTCGCTCAGCACTGAAAAGTCCCGCAACAATTCTAGTGTGTATAGTTACATCGTGAGAGGTCGTGCTCGTTGCTCTGTCTTTTCTAACGAACTTGGTTTCGTCCTTTCGGGCAGGGTAGTGTTTTTTTCTTCTTCTTCTTCTTACCGGAAGGTAGCGGCAGTAGTGGTGGGAGGTCCCTTCTGCGCAGACAGAAAAGGGAAACGGCCACTGTCGGTTCGACGCAATGTCGAGTGTCGAAAGGTTGATTATTGTGAACGTTACCGGGAACGGTGAATGTATAAAATTTACTATGAGGAGTAAAAGTCTCAGACCTCTGTTGAATTAGTATAACACAGTAATTAGACAGCTCGAGCCGAAAGATTGAAACGTTCCACTCCATGTACCGGTGGAAGCCATTATACCTGCACGACAAGTCAATGCACTTTTTACTAACCGATAGGCCCAAAGAAAGCTCGGTAACCACCTCCAGCAGGAGGCAGTGATGTACTGTTACGGTGTTCATCCCTATTGCTGCATCACCAGTAATACTCTACTCGAAATATATACTATATATAAATAATTGTTATCAACATCTACCAGTCGCTACTTTCTGCTCTTCATTAATATTGTTTTCATTGCCCTGTTGCCGCTTCCTCCATATTTCTCGATAGTGATACACGACTTACAAAGTCAAACTAATATAGGAAACTACTATATTGGCTTGTCGAAAAAGATCTCACCGTTTTTCTAGCTAGATTGGCTTTAAGGCCAATGGAGTCGTCGTAACCCTAATTTGAAAGCTGATTTAGCAAATGTAAAGCGCAATAAAATTACTGGAAATTCTCTGTTCAAGCATAAAATAAAGTGCTTCGAAGACGAACAAGGTTCCTACGGAAATTACCTGTTCTTCTTAATACTATGATTACAATACAGGTACAAATGCTGCCCCGGTCCACAAAAAAAAAATAGTGTTATTTAGGGTTATTTGAAGAACGAGGATGGTTCTATCGCTTTCGTTCTAAAAATCTCGATGTGGAAGATGCTTCTCGTAGTGGTAGACCAAGCATAGAGAAGGGTGACGACCTTGTTACGGAAATTATATAAGATTGGCACGTGAGCAGTCACGGTATCGACTAAGAATTAAATGTCTACCACAAAATAATCTTTTGTTTACAAACAAATACATGTTTGGATGCCACACAAATAATTCACTTGATCGTATTCCCATCTGCCAGATTCTATTACAGAAACAAAACAAAGTCAAGCCATTTTTAAAGCGGTCGACAAAAACTGTATCACAGGCGACAATATTGAGTAAATAAAGAATCTGTGCAAAAGCCTAGCTTGACGCCAAACAAGATGATGCTATATGTTCGGTAAGAGATCGTACGTTGCGAGTTGCCGTTACCTGTAAAAACGATCGATTCGGACCTCTACCGCCCACGACTGACAACATTACTAGGAATAGGCCAAAAAAAGGGAAAAAAAGTTGCCTCCTACCATTTTGGCTCATATGCACTTTTAGCTAATTAAGATATCTCGGAAATGGAGAGAAATTTCAGTGTATTCCGCCGTGTAGCGATGATCAAAATAGTAACCATCTCGGTCCCTATAGAACGCCTTTAACAGTGTTAATGTTGTTTTAATCGAGGAACGCAGAAACCACTTGATCGCACACGTAATATCGTTCTCAGCAGCTATAGAACTTCTATAGACAGTGACGTTACTGAATAAATAGCAGAAGGCAATCGATCAAAATGGCACATATGTGACTTAATAATATTGATTTAAGGTATGAAAAAAAAAATTCAAACGGCTAGTAGTTTTTTCGGCGACCCCATCTATATATATGGCATACAAACATTGTGCGACACAAATGCAATATAGGATGTGTATGCCTATGGCCTATATATGCAAGCACGAAGTATTCAGTCGTGGGTTCGCCAACTAGTGGGGTTCACAAAAACAGGCTGAAACGATGTGAATCTAATTCGTTATCATGCCACTCAAGAAGGCTTCTCTTTCCATACCCACTTGCTTGCTGTTCGGTCATTATATGTAAAAGAGGCCATGTGGACCTGCTTCATATAATGGTATGGTTTGTAATTTTTTTTCCTTCTAAAGAAGAGTTGTTTATATGCATGCCCCAATGAACGAAAAAAACTCCCAGGAGGGAAATACTCAATGCAATAGGAAGGCCTACTGCCTAAACATGTAGAAACGCTCAGAAGTTACTTTGCATAATTGTAGGATCCAGCTACAGTGGAACTATCACGCTGCATTTCACCTAAGGGATTCACAATGTGTCCTAGAAATGTCCTATTTGTTTATGATCTTATCGCTACCTGGCAAATGTGCATATACAAGGCAAGTATCAAATTTAACCACGACTCACCGCTTCTTCTTGGATGCTCATCCGTAATGTATGAGATGCTACTGATCACAATGGGATAACTGTGTATAATATCCGTACAAACAGAGCCGCGGCTAGAAGAGTGGAGACCAACCGAGAAGTTTGCGAACTTCCATATCCTCATTTGTTCTCATCGTCTAGCTCCAAATTCCTTTCACTGATATCAGCATCGATTCTACTCGCGGAATAGGTGAAATACCAATCTGGTGAATAAATGGTTTTACATACATACATACATACATACATACATACATACATACATACATACATACAGCTGCTCATCCTTATTCATTTATGCAAATTTAAATAATAGGTATTTTGCCACTCCTGTGTATGGGCAAGTTTTTTGTAGTCTCGGTATCTAAGCTGTACTGGCAATTCTTATAAAATCTCTGCCCCCGTCTGCACATCAATGTGCAGACGGGGGCATTTTATCGAATTTGAGGTAAGTTCGAGACGATTTCCACTCGTAGAATCGCCGCTATCGGTACGTGGATCCACGAACGATCCAGTCGCTCTCGGCGTCCGCTCGCCAATGTCTTTGTTATTCAGCATAGTCGCCCATTGCGTTAAACGTATTTAATTTGCGCCTGACCCGCCATTTCTACTTCGCGTGTCACCTCCGACTTGAGAGCTATTACTACGCCCGTTCCGTCGCTGTACCTATACTGAAACAAAAGTTCGACTCCAGAAATCAAATGCAATAGGCGCAGGTCCTTGCCTATGGAAATCGACAAGGCTCTGGATGACTATAGTACCGACTGCAATTTAACAAGATATAGGGTTTTTTTCATCGGTGTCAACGACATGATCCGGCATAAACATAATGATTATTATGTACTAGTTGCCGATCGGTTCAAAGGATTTGAATTGACATAAGTAACGAGCACCAATTAGGTTATGCATTAAACCTGTAACAGCTATTCAGATCACTGAATCATCATTTTCGAATTTATCAAGTGACAGCTGATAGTTTGCAACGGCCAATACAAACGGGTTGCATAGCTAACTAATATTGTCGCAGGGTTACATTACAGCTTATACAATCTCTTCTCAATCTTCTTTTACTATTTACAAGAAATAAGATAGTTCTTTTGTTTTAGTTACTTGTTGTTTTAATAACTACCTGAACAAGAACAGAAACGAGAATAGAACTCACGGTAATAATTGTATTTCTGTAATAGTCATCTTATCGTATGGTACTTCACCCTTAGTTCTCTTCCTTAGCTTTAGCTAGAATCAATAGTAAGTTTAGCGGCAAGTCTTCTAGATGGGGTTCGCAATTGATTTTTGAGAAAGCAATTGTCTGACAATGATCATTTCTAGATAAGTAAACTACGTGAAGATTAGTTTTTTTTGTGAAGCCTCTGCGTTTCGAGTTTTTATGTTCGGTATCATCGCTAGGCGTCACGAAGCGAAGTGTGTCTATGACTGAGCTCGAACGTTGTGTAACCTAACGGTGCAAAACCTCGTAGTGTAAGCAACCCGTAAAACAAATTCAAACGACCCAGCTTTTTACCTATGTCCATTCCTGGTCGTCTGTTCACCATATAAACCTATTATAGTTGTACAGAAACACCATATTCCCACTTCTTACCGAGTTTCTATTACGCTAGAAATCATCATTGCCGTTCTGATTAGATGTTTCCTTATTAAATCTGAGGACGAACCGAAGTGATCTAGAGTCAATCACGTTTTAGTTCATGCTGGGGGTCTTCTATCCTAATCAATGCTTGACTAGTGCGGTAACGAGAAACAAAATATTTATGACAGACATTGACATTCAAAACGTTTTTTTCGACCCCGTCGGAGCTGTGGGACCACATTTCAGTTCCCCCCACCGAACCAGAAAGTTTAACAAGTTCCACGCATGTTCAGTGCAGGTGACACACGACTAACTTGAACAACTGCAAATAAAGTTTGACCAAATGAAACCGCATCGACTTTGTGCAAACTGCGTCCCCCGACTTTCAGCACCCTCAATGCCGAATCGTTGTCCATTGGGGGCTCGTGTCTCCGTCGACAAACGAGTACACCCCTCGCCTTAGGACGTTCGCAGCGCCACCTGTGGTGGATATCTCTCCTCCACCAACGACGACAGTACGGGCGTGAGCGTAACGATAACCAGAGTCGGCTGTATGCCGGGTTGCGCTGAAGTCGAAAGACAGGGTTTAGGCAGGCGGTTAACCAGGAGCTAACGGGACCAGAAGTTGGGTTTACAGTCTTATTGCTTAGCTGCTTGGAAGTGCTGAGAAGTTGCGTGAGAAAGTTGATTGGACAGAAAAAGAAAGCGACAAATAATTCGAGATTTTTGATAAAGTAGAGTGGAAAAGTTTTGAGGGCCAACTGTGCCAGATGGGACGGAGAGGAACTAGAAGTTGTAGACATGACAAATGCTGTATTATGCCAGATTGCCTAATATGTTGTAGACGTGTTGAGTATTGATTGATTCTGCTAATTCGTTCGCCGCATCCTGAGACGTTTGAAAGGGCTCTAAAGGCTCAGTGTTAGTTTCAATCATCCGGAAAGTTTTGGGCGGCACGGCGCTTTTGAACAAGCAAACTTAGTAAGCAATAAAAAAATGATACAAAGAAAACTTTAAGGGGAATCGGCAAGTGGGGATAGGTTTGCCGCTTCCGTTGTGAAGGTCGCCAATAGCGTGCTAACACATATTCAGGTGTCATTTACGCCGCTATTTCAACGGCGAGATAATCTGAAATACCCGGCTATCTACGATGGTGTTTGTTAATAAGTGAGAAAAAGATAAGTGATTAAGTGACAAAGTGGACAAACTTGGATGCTGGGAAAACACATTTGTTTTTACTAAATTTATTGTTCCGCGTCAAGTTACTCCCGTTCTGAACCCATCCGCTGATAAGTTCGTAATCGTCATGATTTATAAATAGGCTGAGGTGCTACGAAAGGTCGCTCATGTAGACGCGTACTTGTCACACTGGTCGATAACTATGGTGAGACATGAGCATATTCTGCTTCGTTCTACTGCAATAGTAAGCACGAAAACCAGTTCGATTAGGCACCCCGTAGAAAGGCAAACCTACAGTGAATCATATTCAAGCAGCAAACAGCTGGAAAACATAAGAACGGCGAGCACTGATGTGTTCAAATACGTGCTACGCTAGCACGCTCATAATACCTGTTAGTTTTTTGTTCGAGTTGAGCCGATTAACAGGAAGTGAGCAAAGCTAGCGGTTACAGACATCTATTGTATACCGAGCAGTTTACCATAGCCCGGCGGAGTCCACTCTTGTGAGGATTTTTGCATTGTGCTTCCTACTATCTAACTTGTGCTAACTATAATCCCATGTGATCGTCATGTTGAGGTCGTGGAGCTTAGCTAGTGAGGCACCATCCAGCAGATAACCATATGGACAGTCGCACATTCTACTTGTTGCAATCTGCTCTGCTTTGTTCTGTCCTCGACACGGCCTCACCAGTCTTCGCCGAAAGCCTGATCCGGTTGTAGGTACCACGTCAACTTGCCTCTCTACGCAATCGCCGGTAAGTCAGAGTAGCCTGTACAACTATTATCAGGGTAAGTGCTCTCGTCAGTCTCACGCTAATAACACGTGGATTTGAATAATGCAGCACCAGTGGCGCTCCAGACGGAAGTCGGCAAAGAGGTACCAAGCCAGCCGTAAAGCTCCAGGGGCCAAACAAGTTTCGTGATTTCTTTTTTTCCCGCACATTCCCAGTCTCTCACATTATCCCTGTACTTTTCTCTGCGGTGCCATTTTGCGGTGTTTTTATTCGGCCGGAAGCGCCGAAGCGGTCTCGTTAAAAAAAATGCTCCCGCGCACGTTAAAGAAAGAACTAAGGCGAGGGAGGGTTTGGAGTGGGATGCAGTGAGGTGTAGGCAGGAGTGAGAAGAGAGTGAAGAAGAAGAAAAACGAGTGTGATGGAACGAGACAAAAGGGAACAGACATCTACGAATGCAAATGTGTGGTAATTAATTATGCCCGGAGTGCCGCCAGCCAGTAAGTCAACTTGCCAAAACGAAGGGCATTCGCAGGGCCACGTACGCTCCTTGGAGTACCAGAACGGAACGGTGGGAGGCGGGCGCTGTTAGGAAAAGAAAATAGTGAATAGAGTAAAGGTACAGCCGACGAACAGCAGGCAGACACAAGTCCAACTGGGGATATGTTCGGATTTCAAACAAAGAGGCTAGCAGGATGAGAGAGAGAGAGGGAGAGGGAGAGGGGGGAAATGGTACTCGCCGCATCCCTGTGGCCTGTGCTCACAGCCGTAAAAGAGCACTTGATGCAGTCGTGAGATATTGTTACGGTTTCGTTACAACGTAGCAAGTACAGAAGCCTTGTGATACCTTAAGTTCGTTCTAGAACAATACGGCGTTAAGGGAGGTAGTAGATTTAAGTAGCAAAGGACAGCCTGAAGCGCAAATGTATGTTTGTGAAATAGTTCTTTATAGGGGAAGGGACGAAATACTTATTATCATTTCATTCCTTCGGATCCGTTCGTTTCCAGATCATGAACGTGTGTCCTGTTGAACACTGTTTTCGCTCATAGGAAGTGGCTGGATTTTTGAGTAAAATTTAGAGCGCTACTGCAATTTCCATTAGGGCATCAACTCACACAGTAGGATTAGTGCAAGTAGATACGTATTTCCAACTTGACTTCCGCTATAGTGGGATAAACAGCCGAAAAAGTTTGTTGAATTCTAATTCTTTTTAGTGCTTTGACGGCTCAAAAAGTTTACACGTGCTTCTGTCAGCTTTCGCAACCGCGAAAACGATTTTTCTTTGTGAGCTTCACTCTATACTAGCCTCAACTAATAGTACGATATATGCGGGAGACGTTTGGTCACGTTCAGAAACAGGTCGCAAGCAAACGTTTTCCGGCTGACCGTTTTTAAAATCAGCTTAGCGGCCTCAGGTGTGTACGGCACAATAAAGCAATAAGTATTGCAACTGTGAATTTATTCGGCACAATTTAGTTTCGTATAGCGGCGGTATAGAGCGCAAGAAAAAAATCGTTACTGCACAACATAAGGCAACGCGTCTGTCAGGCATCAGCGTAAAAAAGAATGATGTCCTCTTACTGCTTCTGGGGTAAAGAAATGAATTGTGCAGTAGGCCGGAAAAAATTCAATCTGAGCCGCAGGCTAGCTTCAAAAACGAACAGAGACCTAGCACGTTACCACATAACGATCTTTGTAGGGTTGCTCTTTGTAGACGAGCAAACTGATTTGTCGAACGTAGCCGATTCCCGTTGGTAATCAATCATGCAGAATGAATTTAAGCTAATAGGCGACGTTCGTGACTAAGGTGGCTGCCCAGTAACCGGTGACACGGATGGTGACCAAATAGCTTCATCTAACCTGGGACTATCTTATTCTGTACGAAAACAAAGTAGGATGATTAGATATTTATATCTATAAATAAACGCTCAAAGCGTTTCCGGATTTGAAGGCCTTTCCACTGGATATGTTTAATATAGGCCTAAATTACTGTTAATAAAACTTTTCGCCAAACAACTTCAGATTGAAGTCTACGTCCCGCGTCCCTGACCGACCGAGCCATATATATTTTTCCATATACAGTACTTCCAATAAAATTAGTATAACGAACAACTAAAAACAAACATGCGAGCTGCTTGAGGGCAAGTAACCTTTCCACCCCCTTAATAAACACTTCGTTGGATTTGGATAAGCAATTATTAAGAAATTCATTTTTTAATCGAAACTATTAATTGGCCGCTCAATAATAATAGTTATATTAATGGTACCAGGCGCACATAGACAACCCTGCACAAGTAACTTTATTTGTGCAGTGTTCAATTGACCATTATTCCTGCATACGGCTAGATGCACCCATACTATAATTTGTACTACAGTCACATTGTCGTCCTCCCGACTTATATGGCTGAAATCACATTGGAATTGAGCCGATCGTATATGCACATTATTGTATACAGTATACCACAAAAAACTACGACGGTCAGTCCTGTTCGCGTCATGATACATAAACGGTATAGGTCCATCAAGTCCAGCTAAACAAACTAAAGCCATCCCATGCAAGCATTTTTTGTAAAAGTAACTTCCTCGATACGTATATATTGTCCCGTTTCTTTCTTCTTATCCTTAATTCGAGATCGACACTAGCCTGAATTTCTAGGTCATGCCAAGAAACGAATTAGGTTGAAATGAAGGTAGCCTTCCCGATTGACCGACGAAGCTGTGGTCTACCCACAGGCCGTTAATAACGGTTCGCGTAAAGTGTGTCGCCAATTCTTTGGGTCTTTGCGGCTTATAAACTTCGCCTGGACGGATATGACGGTGGGCCAAAATCGATGCGAGGTTACAATTTGAGAACTGCGGTGCTACGACTTGTATCCTACGTTAAACTGGACGTTGATTTGTTTTTGCAAATTGTTTTTTCGTGGTTTTCCACTTTATTCTAATCGAATATAATTGAATTGAGTGGATCTGCACACACTCACGGGGTTCATCACGTATGTTCGTGCCGTTGATCGCTAATTACGACCGGTTTGGCGCGTGGCCAATGACTAACTACAATATGAGGCCAAGCATAATGAACACTTCAAACGAATCATCGGTTAATCCAACCTCATTGTGCACTTCAATATATTAAAGATATTTTAGTAATGCCCACCTCAACTGATCCCTGGCGCGAAAAATTTGTGCCAAAATTCGTCTGATCGCGCTGTCCACGACAAAAGACCTACGCTGTCAGCACTGAACTGATTATTTCCAAAATCTGTTAATCTGAAGACTATGATAATAACATAATTATTGATAGAGTGGGTGCTAAAGTGAAGCTCTGACGACGGCCAATTTCAACGACCTACTACTGTCAGGAAAAATTAGGCTAAACTGATTAAGTTGGGTCTGTGAGCAACCATACGAGGAAATGCTCCAATATTCCCATCAAATGTTTAACTGTCTATTTAGACATGGCAATTTGCGACAAATTGTTCAACAAAGTTGGATCAGGGTGAACTGGCCAGTTAGTATGACAATTTAATATCAGCGATATTATTTTTCGACGATAGACCGCGATCGAGCGTCGCCGGACGCCATTATTCCTTGATGGTGGCATATCTCCAGATTCTTGGAATACCGTAATAACACTAATAATAATATAACTTGTACTGTATCTAGGGCACGGTATAGGTTATTTCTTGTCGTTAAGAGGTTTTCCAAGGCGCGATGTTCCTCATTAGCTTCTCCACAAGATACATTGCACAAGGCGATGCAAGCATTTCTCTCTCTCTTACCTATGTAGATGCTTTCCGATATGTTTGCTTGTCGACGCCTGCTCCTGCAGACCAAGAAGGCCTTAGACAACGCACCCTGCCTTTTTGCACCCGTAATGGATAGCATCATGCTATACGCCGCCCCAATCTGCAAAAGGACAACTATTAAAGAGTCGACGCATAAGAAGCACGGGTTTCTTCAGCATCTCAAGGGAAAGCCGCACCGCAGTCAGGGTTCCCGCGCAGTCCCTAGCACGATGAATGTCGTAAGACCTTAAAGCTACCAAGTTGTACAAACGATAAGTAAACCTGACCACATCAAGGCATGTACGAAAGAATTGTAGAGAAATGGTCGTAACGGTGGATTTCAATCCAGAGTGTACAACTCGGATTTTGGATGAAATCCCTAGTTTTGATATTAAATGAGTGATACGGGTGTGAGCACGGGTCGTTAGCGTATCTACTAACCCAGTTGCCTACGGGTCGCGGGAGTCACGTATATAAAACAAATAAAATATAGACGTCAAGGAGGACGTAGAATGCATGTATACGCTAACTAACGAGAAAGACGCTTTTGATGAAAGGTTTTAACAATAGTTTTACAATAGGCCGTTAAGGAGCGCTTGATAACAAAAACAAATACTTTGAGCCGAATCCTACACTGACAACATTTAGAACGAATGCTATACGTAAGCACTCTTGGGACCGCCTGAACTAAATATGTCACAATATATCTTTTTAAATATCCAATATAACTTTTTGAATCCATGGCGTCATTATTATATCGTGGATACCACTATATATCTATTCTTCTTCTCCAGCTCCTGTTCGCTTCTGTAATATTTGACCCCTAGATTTTCGCCGACCTCTAAAAAAAAGTCACACCCACTTCATTAATGTAATGCTTGTAATGACGGTATATCACGTCTCCTGCATCAGCGCCCAGCACCCTAATTATTTAAATGTACATTTCGCAGAGATAAATTCAGATCCTATTATTTATCGGCTGGTCTGTAAACACTGCTGCGTCTGCATGTCTATTATCATAGGATAAAATTTAAGTTTCTTCTAAGCATAATATTTATGTTGTTAACCGAAATTGGGCTAAGTCGGATCATGTTGCAAGTTAACCTAGCAAGTTAAGTGTCGCTTCGAACACTGACCGTAGACTGTAAGGTAGCGGTGATTAAGGGAATTAGCTAAAGACATGAACTTATTTTATTCAGGAGAAAATTAGCCAGCTTCTGCGCCCGATGCCGCGTTAGACGATTTCAGCAGAGGCTCCTTATGCAGCTACGACGTGAAATTTGAGTTAGTTAGAAAAAAATGTTTTACGATGAGAGTTATTCCCACGCGCAATCAGCTCTCTAAAAGCACACCTGACCAGACCGTTTAATGAATTCCAAAGTTATCTATACAGGCTACTTGTAAAGTTGATGTGCACTCGTGAAAAATAAGTTTATACTTGCCCATTTTCTGGGTGTAGCAATTTCTGATTAACGAAGTTACATTTGGGGGTAAAACTGAGCTTATAGCTTTGTAAAACACAAGTATATAATGAAGAAAAACGGAATTCCAATTGAAAGGAAAAGTTGTTTGCCCTTGACGATATAGGCAAGCAATTGTGTGCGCAATTAGAATGGTGTGCAGGAATTGCACACCATTCTAATTTGCGTCGAGGTGTCTCGCCCAGGGCAAGTGTACAAGTGATTTCCTACTGTGGAAATGCTATTTTGTGGCACTGGGGCATTTATGAAAGTTTACCCAAAATTTCCTATAGCGACTAGTGCTGCTGCCACTGCTGTTGTCCCCTAATCTTTCTATGATGAAATGGCAAGTTTAAGTGAGTTAAAGTACGTGCAAGGTCCAAGTGATTCATAGCATCCAGTATGACTTACTGATGATTCTCCTAATATCCATTGAATCGACGCGGCAAGCGTAAACGTTACGCGCTGCTTCTGCGCAAAAATATCCGGAGCTCGAAATAGGCAAGAGGATAATATAACTTTATTTCTATACGCTGGAATGTTCCTATAGAGAGATCTAATTATATCGTGTCATTGTTAAAGAATGCGCGAGTAGTAAGTATTATGGAAGACTTAGGAATGATAACTAAGAGAAGAATTGATTGGTTCAATTCTGGAACTATGACGAAATGCCGTGTCTGGAGTGGCATATATAAATACTGCGTTTAGCCGGCAATAATGATGGAATGTGTTTATCACTACCGTCAGCGATGGCAGCGAACAACTGATCCGATAAGCCATCGCCATTAAAATGCTTCATTTTACAAGTAAAGCTCTAAATGCTACACGTATCATACGTGTTCTGCTCTAGCTTTTGTCTCGCCGATGTCTATGTACGCTTCACTTTGTCGTGTCTACCAGTCTAGCCGCGTACATTTTTGAAAATCTACTGAATACACGCTTATCGTCAGCCGGTACGTTAATATAACCTACATTTGACCTGCTTAATAGTTTTTGGCGTATTTACTACGGGCGCAACCATTCAAAACTACTTATGTACAGATTGTATTTAAATGTCTGATGGCAGATCTTTCTTAAAGTTACATTATCGTTGCACATGCCCAAACCCTGAATACATCCAAGTTTTGTAAACCTCGCCGGTGTCCCCCAGCCCACGCGACCCTACGGTTTCTCATTTCCGCCTGGCTCTTGTCGACCCTTGACTATCTAATTCCTACCTTACCATTATCACGAACCATCTAACATACGTGTCTCAAATTGATGTTACCTCTTTTCATCAAGAGGCGTGTTTGGCTCTTTGTGATCCCCTTGACCTTAGCGCCTTTGCAATTTCATTTCACGCGAGAATCTGTAACGCGTCAGTTCTTCATCGGTGATCTCACCGTTGACAATTAACGGTCAAAGTCACCCGTGGCGGCCGCCAAAGTTGTCGTCAGTCGCCCACTCACGGCAGCGTATTTCGCACTGAATGTTAGTCGAGCAGAGGCGGCTTCAGAGGTCACTCGCGTGTTGCATCCCAGCTTCAGTGTGCACCTTCTCCGGCAACTGGCTCATGAAAGGCGACGATTCATCAACGTTTCAACAAAAAGCATTACATGAACCTACTTCGCTCGACCTCCAGGATAGGGAACGAATCCTGCCGTTGGCAGCGCCACGTCTGTCGGTGCTCCTTACGCTACAACGCTTTTTCTAATTGCTCAAATAGTAATTCGTATCTTACTTCATTACAACAAACCTACTGTCGGTTCTGTAAATTTCATTTAATATAGTGTTTTTCTCCTACTGTTTATCATAGTAGTAGTACTAGAATCATTAATAGGATAAAACCATAGCCAAGGCCGTCGACGCCGTTCACAGCAGCTGTATCCTGTGACTTTAGACAACCCGGACTGAACTAACGTACGTCTGTGTGCGTGTCATAGCGTGCGTCTCTGTATTAATCTACTGGTCTCTCAGAAAGACAAATGGGTAAAACAGGTATTAGGGTACTAAGTCATTTTTGAAAGCCAGAGTTGACGCACTAATCACACTGATCCGAAACGACGTACCCAAACTCTCATTGAAACAAAGCGATACATAATTCATCTAAATGATTCATGTAGCCGTAATATGTACAGCGTAAAAATGTCGTCCTTACGGTCATTGTGAAATAATATGGTACTAATAGATCAGGGTGTTTCGGTCCAGTACATGCCAGAGTTGGATCAGGTAAAGATATTCTTCAAAGAGGATCATTCCTACGATTCATTTTATTAAAATACATTTGATTAGCATCGAGCAAATCAAGTGATTGATCTGCTGATCGTGGAGAATTTCGATCTGCGTCAGATGGGCTGTTTGCCTGAAGACTTTTCATTCCAAAGAAAAAGCATCCTCAACGAGCACCAAACTGATTCATATTGTATGTCCCTTATGGTGCCGTTGCTGGCCTGATGTGCTCTTTAGTGTCAGACGAAAGTTACACTAAGAAAACGATACTCCGATCAATGAAATGATACAACTACGTACTCCTACATGTTACCACTGAAAATGATCAAAATGACAATTTTCGTTAGTCTTTACCAGCCCGAGTTCCATTTATTTCGTACTTAGTGCTATCTTTTGTCCTTGTCTTTCGAATGTATTCGCTACTTCGTTTTTTTATCACCCCATCATGACCACCCCAACCCACAGTCAGATCGACTTGCGAATGCTCCAGCTGCGACCCGCAAAACACTTATTATTTCTTCCACCTAAATGATTCGCACAGATTTCCATGTTATTGACATCCATTGCGTACCTAGACGTACATTGTGGCCGTGGGTATCTTCCTGTTCTTTGCCCTGCTAATCTAGGTCAGCAGTTACGGCCTCGTACAACCGCCACGTTTTTGACCTTAAAGGAAAAAACATTGGAACAGTACCAACGCTTTCACTCACTGTTTCTAATCTCTTTTAATTTCTTTTTCTTTTATAGGGAGAAAGGAATAGGCCGAAAGAAATAATAGGGAAAGAGAGACAAGAACCAATTAACTTAAACGGACGTGCTATAAAAGGCCGATATATTAGAGTATAACAAAGGTTGCACGACATCACGGAAATGACTCCTAATAACGGCGATGTGTTAGCGAGCTCAGAGAAAAACGCGTTAAGGTGACGGCGGCTGCTGAAAAATCTGGACCGTGACATTTGCTTCACGTCGCAGAAGTGGTTTAAATCGTAGCCAGTTAGGTCATCCCGGGAGGTTAGAGTGCCGTATCAGGAAACACCTCTATTGACTTACTCGAAAGACGCGCTGTTTCTTTATGTGTGAACATGGAATTGGTCTAAAGCGATGAGATATTAAGAAAAAATTCACTACATATGGTAGAACAAAGCCTCCTGAGAGTTTTCTTTGTATTTTTTTTTTACGTATGTGACATATGTACACCTGGTGGTGTATATATATATGTAAAATAACTTTTGTCCCCATATAGATATAATACATACTAGAAATGAGTGCACCAACCGAAAAAGTTAGTAAAGGCGAAAGGACTCGCCAGTTCTTTTTATCAGGTGACGATAATAAGAGACGTTTGAGGTCGATCAACATAAAAAATCGGGGGCAATAATGGACGTAAAGACGGCGAGCTGTTTGGTAGTTGAAAAATATTCTCTAATACGTTAACGATTCGTGGCATTTTTGACAAATTGGGCGTTGATTTTATCGTTTATGCTGTTGCAATGGGTTTCCGGTGAACTGGTAATAACCCAAGTGGTGACAGTGCAAGGTCATCGTTTGGATATAATCTTACGTGGTTTTGTAACATATCATTGGTTTTGCTGTTGCGTATTTTTAAATGCATCAAATTGTTGGACGTGTGTTATCAAAGGTAAATAATTGGTAGATATTATATAATATATGTCGCTACGAACTGATTAAGCCTTTCGACATTGATTAAGAAAGCAGCCTCTCAAGGCCAGAAAGTCAAGCTCGAGGCGTGAATATCAAGTACTATAATTAACGTAACCCCATGCACTAAATGCGCATTCACAGATCAACTTATGATGCGTTCGATGCTTTCAACTACTGCAAGTTTACTTCATCAAAAGTGGAACGCGTTCCCCATTATCTACGTAACATGTAATCGAACAAACTTAAAGATACGGCGAACATCAATGATTGTTTTGCGCATATTCGAGCTATTGAAATTAAGAACTTTCGAAACGAGCGCAATGTCTCCGTCTAACGCCTTTAGTATCACCGAAACCTTGTGGGTTTCATCGTGTACCGGCCAAAAAGTTTTTGCTCTGTCCTTCTTCTGACCCCTCTCGAAACTTTTCAGAGCGTAAAAAATGAGCTGACCAAAGCGACGAAGTATAAGGACACCATAAGAGGATAAAATATTGAGTGTTCTGAAATTGTCACCAGTTTGTACGAGATTAGTCGTTTACGGCGTTCAATGTGTACGGTCGTCCATAACCTCTCAATTGGTATGTACCACGCGTATTCACTGAAGTACACGATTAGACGGATACAACGTCGGGAGCTTGTCGTCGACGATATGCGAGTAAGAAACGCTTGAACCAGCCTGTACTGGCCATCAACAACATTTTTTGAAATAAGAGGCCGACACGAGCAGACGTGTTCTCTCTGCAGAGACAAGGAGCAAGGGAGAAGGAGTAAAAGCGAAAAAAATACGTTTCTGAAAGCGGGACACCAATTTTCGGATTTTTTTCTCCTTCGATATATTCGGGGACATGTAACCGATGTGTCGACGTGTTAGCCCAGTATGGTGTAGCTATTACAGGCATAGTGGTTTTAGCACCGCTGAATGGTATTAGGCCGTCTAGAAAAATGCAAATAGGATATCATCAAAGGTTTCTGAAGATGAATTGTTGAAAATTCAAGGCCTACATTTTGGTCGAAGTAGTAGTTAAACAAAAATCGATCTAGGATCACACCGAGGAAATGTGACTGTGGCATGACCTTAATGGGTATTTATGTAATTAATAAACACTGACTGATTTAAATATGCAGAAAATATCTAGGAGTAAAACGCGGTATCCGTAAATGTAATTTGAATATTATAATAACGTCCAATAACAATGTCTAATTAACATTTCATTATAACAGTGTGTTCACTACAATTTGCTAGTTTATACGGCAGGTTGGACCGAACCTAGAACTAATCTAGCAATGTGTGATACTATTATCAAGAGTGCTGATGGTAAAACCTTCATCGTTTATAGAAGTATGCATGGCTACCATTATTCCCAATATTTCACTTGTTTAAATGATGTCATCGCCTTCAAACATACCGAATATACGCACCCCGGGCTAAATATAGTAAACGGCGATTGCGAATCTCCCATCCTCTCATAGATGCTGTGGTAAAATTAATGGAGCAGAGATGGCTGCACGACCGATCTTCGTTAATAGGTCCATTCACTTCTTATAGCTCCTCAACTCTTTTACCAGCCTCATTGTGGGGTTGAGACAGACAGCCGTTAACTTTGACACTCCGTATTATGCGCGTAAGCCTTGAGCCTTGTCTCGACCAAACAGTCGCCCTTTCCTTCAGCGTCCCCAGTCCCAATGCGGATCGCGCTGATAGACCATGACATGCCTACAATCTATGGAAGGGGCGATTTTAGCCAACTAATGGATAGTGCAAAAGATTCGTAATACCACTGGTCAATTGGCAGCCTGGCTGGACTAAAAGAGCGTCGAAATGCTGAGGAATAGGAAAACGATTGAAGAGAGCCAGAGCGAAACTCTACCCTGGTGTCGTTTACATCGAACCTTGCTTCCTCAGCTGCTTTGAGGTTTGCGGAGAGTGAGAACAGCGCGAGACGTCAGCGACGGTGGAGTTCCGACGCCACCTAGACACGCACCGTTGAATACGCATACACGGATTTACCTCCGCAACAGGGTTATGACTGGCCTGTGCCGAAAGGATCAGACTACCATCTAGAACAGGATGGGAAGCGTTAGGGGTAGCACGTACTGCCTTGTCATCGAGTATACGTACTATGGATAGGATACTAACCATAATTACGTAGGTAGCGGTGGGGTAACATTAGCAAGATAAGAGAGGAACTTTTTTCAGAAAAGGATTACGTGGCAAAGCAACAACAACAACAACAACTATAGCAATATGACAACAATCGTCGACTATAGATGTTATAGAATGATTCCAAATGAGCTATTTATTTACGTGTGTAAAGAATTAAATACTTCGGGCATATAGACTATTTTGAGAGAAGAGGTTCCAACTAGAAGCATTACCAAACTGAAACATCTCTGAAGTTCATATAGCTTATTATATATAGAGTCTTTAACAAGATTATTGGTGTGGAGAAGTTTCTGTTGTTACACTCGAAAGTAAACTTTGATCTTAAGGTGTTGCCGGTTACACAGTTTGCAACAGGTTTACATGGCCGTAGGCTATTTGTTGAAGAGTTGAACATCTACCATTCATTGAGACACACTTAGAAGATTTTCCTGATTGCAATACCAGTATCCTGAATTGACAACTGATTGGCAGAATGGTAATAAAAATACTTTGGCTGCAAGTAACTGTTAAACTCATAGAGGCCTAATCAAGTATTCGGCTAGAGTGCTTAAAGCCCTTCCCACCTTTTTTAAACGTCCTATGAAGTTAGGCTGCAGTGTGTAAAAATCAGTTCTTAATTTTCCTTACCATTCCTGACTTTTTGGTTGACATGTTGTAACATAATGATATTCCCTAGATGTAGGTCACCGGTTCAAAGTATTTAGTATGTAACACGCATGTTTCTACACTTTTGAAGTCAGAGGGAACGAGTCTTGTAAGTATGGTACCTTGTTTACACTTTAAGATAGTTCCATTTTAACTGTCCTATAAGCATTTTAGTCGATGTTGAGATATTTTCTCTACTCAGTTTAAGGCTCCAGGCTTTTTGACGGACCTGAATCATCTGATACGTCTGGAAGATGTCACGTCTAAGAAAATTTGTTGCGTCTGCAAGTAGTTTGTCTTTTCTAATTTGTTTTGGGGCGCACCAAGTAGAGAACCGGCCGATCTCGTTGACAAGTTTCGTATAATTTTTGGTAAGTTTAGTCAAACTAAATCATTCTATGAGCCATTGTACAAATTGCCCCTAGAAGATTTCTGGGAAAAACATGTATATATATATATATATATATATACAATGATAAACATGTGGTCCACACTACAAGACGGTACCCTTGTAATGGTCCTATAGTGACGTGTTCGCCTAATTAACTTGGGGACGAGAGGGATTGTCTAAACTGGACGCATGATTCGTTGGTGCAATGATCTTCGAAGGAGCTAGCCTTCTAGTATTATGTATCACTCTAAAAGTCAGTTATTTTCTCTTACATTTTCGTTGGAATCGTCGCTCTCGTATATGACGGTTACGCATTTGATAGAATAATTAGTTTAGTACAGAAAACAGAGGGTTTCAGCTTGTGTTCAGTCTTATGGTACGAGTGTCCTATGGCTCTCGTAGGAGATTCATGCGGTCGGCGCGCATTTCGCATCGTCTCTCGTATCCACTTCTGGCAATGATATGTATTTGCACGCACGTACTAGTACCATGCAACAGGACACTGGAAACATCCGCAGGCAATATGATCAATTACATTTTCCCACAGACGGGCCAACTGACCTTCCATAAATCACCATTCATACGACTGTACTTTTTTTGCCTAAAGAACACAAGATCGAAACAGATTTCGATCTACTGCCCACCTGACTGTTGCTCCGTCACTTTGATTCCCTGTCAATTCATTGTTTTCATATTCAAAGAAGTGGCAGTAGAAGAGAATTAATCATTACGCTATTGGCATGGATAAAGTAGAGCCGGACCGTTTTTTGTTGTAGTTTCAAAGCAGCTGTAGCAGAACAACTTCTTGATGAGTCGCTGTCAGCTTAACGTACTAAATGTTTCGTGTTTCATCTACGGTCCTGTCTTTTGGTGCGCTCAAATGGAAAAGTCTAAGTTAAGTACTACCTCAGTTATGCATTACTTCAAACGACTGGCTCGTTACAGCGTCTAATGAAGTGTGTCTACGTCTGATTTCAAACCTAAGCCATCTTATGTGTACCTAAGTTTAGCAAAAAAAACACGTTACTACTCATCACGAAAATAATAATAATCACGAAAAATCTTAGCAGTCTAAAGACGAACAGATCTAGCTAAAAAATAGTCAATACGTTTGGATAACCCACTACATGTATGAGGATAGTGCGTTTCAATCAGGAAAAATTTTTGTCCTAACAACCTGCGGTCCATCCGCTACTCTTAACACAAGACGAAAGCCAGTTTTTGACAAGAATAAAACAACTAACTCGTCATAGCGAACTATAGTATATCGTTTTCAAACTAAAACGAAAGACTGGCTGTCATCCATTATGAACAAACCCACATCTAAGTCATAAAGAAAACTTCTGTTTGTCGAATCGGTGGTCTACTTTATTGTCAGTTGAACTCTCAGGAAGCGAACCGCTGGATCCTCAGCAAGAGCTAGATTTAAGGACTTCGAAAGTTCATCAAAAGAACTTAACAAGCAATTTTCAATATACCTGTATTTTCATATTAGAAATGAATAACCACACTCTACTTGGGTCGTCTAGATTTTTCGGAACTTCCTGCGCTTTTTTTGCGATTGTTTTAGGCCTTAAATATTTTCTGCCCGTTTTCAGCTCAGAATGCATCCCGTTGGGAATTTTCGTGTGTAGCGTATTTGAGCTGCATTTAACTGGGTTCCCAGGTACCAATATCGCTTGATGTACGGTTATTACTGAGAACATTTTGGTATAGATACAACTGACCTTTAGCAAGTTGTTGTTTGATGGAAAACTAACGCTGGATTTTCAGTTTTTCAATTTGCCCCTAGGGCGAATTGAGGTGAATATTCGTATCGTATGCGAAATTACTATACGTCGTTAGTGTTCATTAAAGTCTACAAAATGGGTATAACTAATTAGCCATTCTGGTTCTCTGTAACAGTCTCACCCAATGAGTTCTGCCGTACCGCCACGGACGGCTCGATCACGACTGTCACGTGTTAAGGTTTGCCAGCCTCCTAATGCGATAGCATCCCTGAAAACAGCCGTCTAAAAGGTTAAGGTTGCCATTCCATTTGTTCAAAGTCTATTCAGCCTATCCATGGCTAAAAGAGAGAAGCCTGCTAAACGCTCGAGGAGATGGTCGACCAGAGAGGTTCATCTCTGTGAGCATAAGCGTTCCACGCAATAGTGGACCCGGCAGTTGCCACAGGTCAAATAGCCATTCCAGGTAGACCCATAGGCCATTTTATTTATTGTGCCTCACTTTTCCCTGCAAAACTTTATAATGGAGTTGTTATTTTACTTGAGTCTATGTTAAGTATCAGAACGCAAATTCGTCACTAGTCGAGTTGCGCGTGATGCCGCAAAGATCCGCATAGGTTAAACTAGACGACGGCATGTCACTCGTTCCTGATGTAAGGATCCGTGACGTACAAATGATCGCTATCTGGCGACAACGGAAACTCCCGCTGTGCTTCACCGTGATATACCGTTCAGCTTATAAGGTTCATATTGTCTTCTGGCGATGAAGGTAAGCTTCTTAAGCAGTTCGACACATGTCCAGTATTACGGAGGTTACAAGCGAAGTTTAACGGGACAATCAGCGACGTTGCACTATGGCAGGCAAGGGTATACTGTCAAAAGCAATTTACAGCATCATATCATACGATAATACTGCACCATCTCCTTAAGTTCGTCCTGACGTTCTACGTGCGCTACACGCGACTACTGGCATACGAAATTAGACTTCTCCTATTTAGTCGATTTTGTCCGGTGCTTGTCACTGGGCAGCTCAACTGAGGCCGTTCTGTCGTCGACAACAACATGCAACATGCGCCCTGTCTTCAACGTACCATTAGACATACATACTAATGAAAGCCTATTGTTCTGCGATGCGTACCTGGGGCAAAACACGGGTCTGGGTTTGTTATGGAAACACAAATTTACTGAACATCGCAGCATGCTTATTCTGTGTACGTTCGGGGATTTTCTCTTCCTGTGCGACCGTTTGACCTAGTGATTCCCCGATGGAACGTCTCGGAGGACACGAAAGGCATGACATTGAGTCTTCGACTATAAAGGGTCTCAACGTGCCGGTAGGATGTGCCGGCGTCTAGTGCCTTCTCGATTGCGCTTGTACTTCTTTAAGACAAGCGTCATGAACACGGCCGCAGTCGATAATGTTTCCACAAGTGATGGCTGAAACAGCAATGAGGCATTGCAACCCAGTACTTTGGTCGAGCCGACTGAATGAATATCATCAAAAATGCGAGTCCCTAAAGTATCGCTGATGTAGCTTTATACTTGTTTATCATTCATATTCATATTTACTTGAGGTAGTAATGATAATCAGGAAGAGATCCCTTTTATTTTATTGGCTATTTCTGGTCGCTACTGTTTGTTTGTCGTAGGTCTCAGCCAACAAGGATGTACTTTGTGATTCGTGCTATTAAAGAGACCTTGCCAGAACACCACGGTCTTAATAGTTAATCTCGTAGAATTTTCCGCATCATCGACAACCTTCCTGAAACATGCTCTATACAGAAAAGAAACGGTGTGTCTCGGTAAAAAAGGTCAACACAAGGAAATGAAGCGAACGCATACAAGTGCCGATCAACCGAAGCCGCGAGGGCGAATTGGAAGAAAACTTGAAAACCTTTGCCGTGTCAGCGCATGTCGGCCTGTCATGAACGTTGGATCAGGATGCTAGGACGACGATCTGGCCTACGCTGATCCTGTCATTGTGACCTAGGAGGCGAATTATAATTTAAACGCTTCAAACGGTTGCAGCCCACAAAGGGATACAAAAGAGCAAAGAAGAATGTCAGTTTGACCGATAGGTATACCGAGTAGAGACTAATGTTTCACAATGGCTACGGGTGCTAGAGTTAAGTCAGTGATTTCCCTGTTCTTCTAGAAGGAAAGCGTTTTCTGTAAACATTGACTTGCCGCTGATTTCAGTTTCAGTCTTCGGAATGTTACATCTCCTTTGTTTATTTTCTGGCAAGGTTAAAGGCAAATGTTACGCGACTTTATTCTTGACTTTCGAGAACAGGGACGGGAAAAAGACTTCGAGGTGGCACCGACTTCTGGTCTAAAGTGATCCGGGAGCATAGCAAAGCGAAACTTCTGGCGAAACCGCTCCGCCAAAGAACACCCCAACGAAAATGTCTATGGAAAGGACGGGTCAGCTTGCAGCCTTAAAGACTATTGTAATCCTAAATCAACTTAGGTCTATTCTGCACTATTCTTATGGGTTGTCGAATAAGTATTGACGATTTTTCTAGCTAGGTAGCTTTATAATTACATATATATGTCATAGAAAAAGCGCTAAAATTGTCGGGATGCTCGTGTTCGACTCAAGATAGACTGCCCAAAACGGCAAAAAAATGTATACTGTTTATGGCGACAATGCGCTATCGAGAAACCCGGCCCAGTGATGATTCTGTTACTTTCACTCTAAGCGATTCCGTTCGAAATGGTTGACCAATTATGCAAAAAGCTGATGTAATGGTTATAGAAATTGAACAAGACCGACACGAAGGCAAGATCGGATAATGAGCTCCTTGCCGAGATCGGCAAGGAGCTCATTATCCGCCACGAGACGAATTCTTTTTGAAAAAACTGGCCACAAAAAAACGCTCATTTTTTGGGTCTTATACGAACTGAGGCAAAAAAAAAAATACTCGTTTGCGAAACTTTACGGAAACGCAGTGAGATTGAAACGTTTATAAAATGGTTAGTATTGGGTGATGAAGAGTAGATCACGAACGGCAATAATGTACGAAAAAACTGAGAGACTGAGGCCAAAGCAGCTGATAACAGGAGGGTGTTTGGTGGGACTGAAAGAGAGCGGTTCATTATGAGCAATTAATGTGTACCTCTACTGTCAATAATAACCAAATCTCAATACGTTTTTGAAAAAAATTGATCCGAATTACTGGGCAGAGCAGGCGTTGTTTTTCACCATAAAAATGTTAGACCGCGTACATTTTTATCTATCCGGGAAAAAATTAAAAGAACTTGGATCAGAAATCTTAATACATCCACCATACAGCCTATCAATCTATGTAGAACTCTCTTAAAAAATGTTGATCTAAGTTTGGATGAAGGCATACAAAGATCATTTGATACGTTTTTTCATATAGAAATCACAGAGGTTCTGCAATGATGAGATTATGGCGTTACTAGAGAAAAATGGCACAAGGTCATCAACGAAAATGGTCCATGTGAAATAGAAAAACAAAAACATTTGTTTCAATTTCGGCTTAAAAACAATCAATACTTTTTCTACCGTCCAATAGATCTTTCGCACTTACAAGAACCGCAAAGATTTCAAAAATGGATATTGTGTAAATTCCGCATAATGTACCAGTTGTAGAAAAGTGACAATAAAACTTGATTAAATAGGGATATTTTCGGAAAAGAAAAGCTAAGCGACCTTGGCAATACTTTTACGCACTGTTCTCATCCTCTCGTATACATTTAGGGGCTACTTACCTGTATGCGTTGCATTTGCAAATGATGCCAGTGTTATCGCTAGGAAATACAAGCAGAAAACTTAAACCAAAGTTGAAAACGACCGTCCAATTATTCAGGAGGTTTTAAAAATGGCGACGAAGAAATTAGGTGACAATGCTTTGTAAATGAACAAAGCGAACCTCTTACTCATATGGAATATGACTAAGGAAGGATCTTGACAGATTGTTGAGGATTTATCGCGACTTAACTTAGCCATAAAAACTGCTTATACGTCCTGCTTTCAGGAATGATATTGTATGACCCATTGCAAGTCTGAAAACTACGACAGTATGTTATTATTATTATTATTTTATTTTTTTTTTCAATAAATAGAAAGGTTAGTAATTAAATAAATCGTACGTCTAATTCAGGGTTTTTTTTTTTGTCAAAATTACCTTTACGTTTGCTTCGTTGATTTATGTTACGTGCACAAGGTCGGGCGTCTGACTGACTTGAACCAAGTACTGCTCAAGATCAAGTACATATTTCCGCGTAATGTACTGGTAATGCGTTGCTCCACAACTGGATTGTCATGTATGAGCACCATATCACAAGCTATGGGTTCAATATGGATTATGTAGAGCTTATTTACGCATGCACTTCGAACGGCCAATCCACTTAGAGTTTATAATGGCGTTTAATCCGCTGAGGGCAAACTAAGCTATGAAGTAGTCGCGTTTATCAATTTACCCAGGATAATCTCCATCCTGTACATCAAGTACGCCTATCCTTCCAAGCATAACAGCGCGCCTCCGGAATCATCTGTACATTTCGCATGTCGAGTTAATATACGGCTTAGTATGAAAAGGCACCGTATCGTAACGGGTTTAGGGCACAATACCTGTCATGCGGAAAAATCGTGGTATTCACTATGGTTCATTAGATATGCTAGGACAAAAATCTTCTGGTAGTTTGTTTGAGAGAAAGATGTTGACTGTTTAAGAGCCTTGATTTGAGCTCCATGCGAGTAACAGAAAAATAATTAGTGTAATAAAAAGAAAGAACTATAAATAAAGACTCTCAAATTGTCACAAGATTTTCGCTGCATCCTGTATTTAGTCGAGTCCAGATAACAGCTAGTTGGAATCTAGTTGATCGAACGGGGTCCCCCTCGGTAGCATATTTCCGATCTCTCGAATCTATCTTCAGAGCATTTAGGCACTAGATATGGATGAGGACTGAGATTAATATGAAGTAAACGTGCAGAATTCTTCTGCACCGCAAGTACTATAAGAACAGAGTTTAGAAAGGGGTCCTCGAAGCCAATCTCGCTCGTCGCCTAGAGACACACAACATTATTTGGCGCCGGGCAGGAACAGACAAATTTTTCTTAGCAGCGAAAAAGATTTGCTTGTGTATAAGCTGCTAATTGTGGAGTCAATGGGTTCCCGAATAGTTTGATATATCATGATTATGCAGTTAGCGAGTCTACTCTCTTATCTTGCTGTTTATCACAGCCGCGAGAGCGTTGTAACGGACTTTCGGTCTACTACAATTAAAAAAATTAGCAAATTTCAAGTTGTTGACAGTAAAGATCCGAATTAATTGTTTTGCCATACGGCAGAAACTCATAATGTACGATCTCTTTCTGTCAATCGTGTATCTGTGGGACACATTTTTCTCATACATACTAATTTTCATTGCTCAGTTTTGTTACGCTCTTGCAGAATTGGAATAACGGCTGAATAATATCTTTTGCGTCAATTCGTGTAGCACCTAAATGTCGGGCTTCTTTTTGTAGCCAACTTTTTTTTTCAAACGGTTTGAACCTGTATGGCGGTGGAGTTTCGATTGCTCTGCAACGTTATGGCTACCCACGTGTCGATGTTGCTTACTTTTTGTAATAAGCCCGTCAACTTTTTCTGTAATCGGTTGACGACCACGAGGAGCGTCACGTAGATCTAGTTAACATAAAAGTAACGATAATGGATCTTGGGTAAAAATAGGACGATTTTTTACTGGACTAGGACTGGTTTGTTGTGATAAAACATATTTGATTTGTGTAGAGATTTGATTCATTTTCAAGGGGCTTTATCCTCAGTTTGAATACGGGCACCGTAACAATTTCGGCGCATCCACTATTGTCGCCACTCATATATAGAATTAAAGCCATCTAGCTAGAAAGCCGTTAATGCCTTTTCGATAAGCCGTGACAGTTCTATGTCCTATAGATTTAAGTTGATTTCGTAGTGCAATAGTTGTTATCCATCTTTCCTGTAGTCGTTTCGGCGTTACCGGTTTAATAAACGGCTTCGCTTTTCTATGCTTTCGGCTCACTAAACAAATCTGTTACCGACAAGTCGTAGCTTTTTAAACAATTCCAACGACGAGCAAACGCGACTTAGTTTATTTTAAACTAAACTGTGACTCCAAAGTAATCCAGCCAAAGAAAAACCGTTATACTTGTTCGACCCCACTAAACATTAACAATAACCGGCGTTCATACATCAGTGCAATCTGCCCAAAACATAGCGGTTCTCTTCAGACCGACCATTTTTAGATGGTAGTTTTTCAAGGGAATTATTTTCAGAGCTACGACCTGTAACACAAAAGCATAACAGATATAGCAAACCGTTGTAAGTTCTAGCAAGACAGTGTTTTCTACCATAGCTGATCTCAGCTTTCGTACGACGCCAATGCCGACCCGAGGCGCGCGTATGACCTGAGATATGTAACCTTAAAGACACCGACCCCAAAAAAACGATGAATATTATTTAGACGACCCAACACACTAGCATTCTGTTGAATCGCTAGCGCGTTCCGCGGGCGTACAAGTAACCTCGATCCGTCTTGTTCTTACCTTTATGACAGCTACAGCATAGATGGAAGTGGAACTTTATATATATATATATATATATATTACCGTTGAACTACTGCTAGGCCGATCTCCGAACAGATCAGTTGATTGCGGTTACGTCCCAGCCTACTCGAAAGAGATCACTAAGTCTGCGATGTTTATCTTCAGATGCCTTTATTCTGTAACATATCTATACATATGTATATTAGATAATTGTAAGCTACGTTGTCCAAGGGCAAATTGTGCGTCTGCACAAGCCGGCTTATTCAATATCGCTTATTTGCATCGGATCTCTCCCGAGCTGTTAGATTATCCTTTGTTGAACTAGTGTGCAAAAAAAGTACACGGAGATGTTTTTCCAGCCGATGAGGCTTTCAATAGAAGGCACGAAATGCACACATTGTTTTAGACCTTTAACTGTTATAGGCTGAAGTACAGGTGACGTGTGACCGATTTTGAGTTGATCTGGTCGCTGGGAATTAAAGCAGAGACCGACTATGGGTGAGCTGAAGTGACCTGTCTTAATACCTTCAGTACGGTCAATGAATATATCGAGGCGAAAAACGCCGTAACCATAACAATATAGCATGAAGGTTATTATTAGCAAATTGTTCAGCAAACATGTCCATCAATCTGACCTATTCATTGCTCTGATTAAATCTCGAAATACTTTCAAAACTTGTTCTGAATTAAGGAAGAAAACAACAAATTAACCAAAATGAATACAGTAAATTAACTTTTTCTGTGAAGTTGAACCGTTGAATTTAGTTCTGGCGATGGCATCTCTTTATTACAGTCAAAAGCCCCTTACGGCAGTATTCTTACAGCTTCGTATTATACGCGAATATACAAAAAAAACACTTATCAGTACAGATTTACGTTTTATTAGGTAAGGTTTATAACATTTTATAGATAGGTTATAACATTTTTGATCGAAAATCATGCCCCTTCAAACAACTTCAGTCTGAACGCGGTTTAACAAAACCTATAACAAGGTCGAGTACAGCGCATAGTTATCCAACGTCTGATCGTTGGATAAAGGAAAAAAATCAAGCAAGAAAATCATTCGAAGACTGAAGTGGAATACATTTAACTACCACATTAAACATAGCGTCACTGACTCTCGCTACATGAGTTACGTGACCTATTAGTAATTCCCAAGAATCTATTTACATTTTTTAAGCCGGGTCTTTTATGGTATCTTGCATCCCATTGGAACTATTACGGCTTAATTGGGCCCATAGCGCCTGCGCAGCCAATCAGGCTAAGTGTCATTTACCGATAAGATCATATCAATGGGAAAATTGCCAACGATATATTTCAGTGAGTGAGTGAGAGGTTAGATTTTATCTTGGTTATCCTTGTTAACCTTAAACTTGGGTATCCTTGGTTATCTTGGTTAAACTAATACCAATAGATAAAAATACATATCTTCAATAAAAATACGATGTATCCGGAGCCATTTGTGGCCGCATTGGTTGGCCGACCGATTGATAGTGCCCATTTTTGTATTAGAGAAATAGCGTTATTGAACGCATGGCATCATCACGGAGTACCTCGTTTACGCAAACGAGGATGCATCCGGTAAACTGGATCCTATATGAGCGCTAGGTAAGCTATTGTAGATCCTCTCAAGGATTGTATAAATTATTTCTATTTTCGGGGATATGTGAATAGATAAATCCGATATTGGAAAGTTATTCTAAATAACCAGTAAGCGGAAATGAGACCCTTGGGAAGGCATTGGTTCGGATTGAAACAATCTATCCTTTCGTAGCTTCAATGTACACGGGCATAAAGGCCCGTTGCTGAACAGTCTAAATGATTGCCAAAACAGTTACCAGTTGTGGCCAATGAAATTTCGACATCTCTACAATAAACACGATTTTCTAGTAGTAAACTTATTACTGGTCAGGGACTTGAAATAAACACGAAAAATAAAAACACAGCTTAATATAGCAATAAACATAATAAAAAAATCATAATAGTAATATTAATAACAATAACTTAGCATGAGTTGTCTGTTACACCTAAGACAGAAGTAGGCCTAAAAAAAATATAGAAATGAGTTTTGGGCCTTCATGAATATAATACTACGCCGCTGTCCAACTGGCCCTAAAGACCTAATTTTAGCTTAAATATCTTTAATTCACTAATCTACCTGAGAGTATCTACCTGAAACGTGCCTCATCCTTAAGGTCTCATGTACGTACTCCAGAGTTACTTATCTACTTCACTGCCAACCATACGACATGTAGTCCGAACGGTGAGCTAACATAATAAGACCACTCTCAAATATTCCTTGCATTGATAACTAAAGATTTTGGGATTAGGTTGAACTCAACGGTAAATGAATGGCATCTACAGTTTTCCAGAGTAACCACCGCGGCGATGTTTAGGACCCCGTTGAAGGACTCTAGGCTTCGTGTAGCGGCGTGTCACTCGCTTTCTTCGCTATCCAACGTATAGATTAATCTTCTTCTATTTCACATAAACTGGGTATACGTCTTAGGACAGAACTTGTCCTAACGGTTTCTAACCATTTTTCTAGCTAAGCCACCTAAGCGCAAGTAACGCGGCTCTGTTTTCAGATATATGTGAGCCGTTATGTATGTATAGTAGCTAGTTCCATATAGATATTAAAGTACAACGTTGAAGACTATAGAAGGCGAGTGTTCATAGGAGAAATCCTCCCAGCTGAATCGCACTAGCCAAAAAACGATATCCCACAAGGCACAATAACAATAATGATCCGTCTCCAATCTGACTGAAAAAAACTTTGCCATCTGCAGGGGGGTTGGTAGCCTGCATTAGCTAGGAGCTCAATAGAACTGTTGTGCATTTTTTGTCGTGCGCCTCGTTGTTTGTGTCACTAAATCGCGAATTGACGCATTCACACGGACAGAACTAGAGCATTTGCCATTTTGTGCAAGCTGATAGCTATAGCAAAGTAATAATGGATGTTGGCCTGCAACTTCGAAATGTAATCGCAGCGCCTACTGCGAGTTAAAAAATAATGCCGGTAAACAGCAGGACACTGCGTATGTTAGGACCGAGTGCTGCGACGGACATTCAAACGTCAAAATGCTAAGTGACTGATTCTTGTGGTATCCTTCTTGTTCGATGGGTCTAGACCACAGCGTTTTCATACATCGAATCTTGACAACCACTCGATGTCATGCGATTGGGTATTGACGACATTGGGTTCATTAAATACAAACGAGTATTCTGGTTTTGTTAGAGTGAAATACTATCTCGTTACTGTGTATAGGCACGCGCGTAACATCTCAATTTGACTCGTTGATGTGGGTAGATCGGGTCTTCTTTGGTTCTACCAATGTGTACAGGTTGAAATATTACGTACCAGGCTGATTCGGGTAGTTGGTCAAGTCATCATCAACGCTATATCTAAATATACGAAAGGCAATTGCTTGTAGGCCATATCGCTTGGCATCCCTAACAGAGTGTGAATTTGATCAACTACAAAGGTCATAGTAGTAAATATACAACTAAATTCTAATTAGCCCGCTTATTTCCAATTAAGCCGTAACAATAACAAACCTATCACGTGCTCTCATAAGGTGGCCTTGCAGGCCAAAAAAATACGTTAAGAGCCCTCCCCGAATGTATTTTCGCCCCCTCGTAACTCAACTCGGTAACAGTTATGAGATTTAATTTAATGACATTGAATAGACCTAAGTGAACGTATGGCACAGTTTATAGTTACCCCACAAAACTATGCATACATTTGACAGTTTTTCGTTGTTCCCTGTTGTAACGTCAATTAGGTGCGTTGTTTTTTCTGTTGTAGGCTGTCGAGCGCCTGAAAGGACGAAGTGTGTCTACGGCCGGATTCGAACTTAAACATCGCCACATGTCCCCAAGTTCTCGCGGGGATACTAAATCAACACAGGCATTGCTGAACAGCCTGCCAGAGCTGAAGCTATGTAATACATATCCAGTCTATGGGTCGTATGTATCTACGTGCTGGCGAATCATTTCTGCCTAAATTTGTTTATGCTCTTGTTTGTGCAAGTCGCCTATAAACGTTTAGACGGTTACGGGGTGAAAACTTGGTCGCGTGTACGAATTAGGGCAGTAGAAACAGAAAGATTTGCTTGCGGAAGCAAACTTAGAAGTGGGCCTTGGTGGGCCTAGTGACGAAATTCGAACGTTACCCAGCCACCGATTGACATTCTCAGCATATGTATATAATGAGGTTGGAAGAGTTACTTAATGAGGGAATCAAGCTGGCTTGCTGACCAGTTACAGAAAGCCGTAAACCTCGTACAGCACAAGCAAACGAAAAAATATATAAGCTTATAGAAGGGAATCCCCTCGGTCCTACATTCAAATGCGCCTTCGAGCGGATGACTGATTTACGAACGATTTACGTTGTTTACGTCATTAGCAACATTGGATACTAAACGAAACGTTATTACGTCGAATTAAACAGCCGAGTAGAGACATTTGTACCGAAACAGCTTTGTGGATGCAGGCAGGCCCCAAGGATGACTTTACACTTGAATTGCTGATGCCTTATTATTGTTGGTAGTTATTGGACGCACAACCCCTGGCCGTAACGGATGTCTGTTTTGGTTAAATGATTAACAAGATGAACCCCAAGCTGTTTCTTCGAAGAAAGCACTACAACTCACGTCTTGTTAAACACAACGTATAAACCTAGACCCGTGCACTACCCACGTTCACGTGATACCGTATCCCATAAGATAAATGATTAACTATATAGAACAAATATTTCGAGGACCTGCCGGTACTATTGTAGTTAAAAATAACTTCGAACGGCTGGTCCCTTCCAGCATGAATCAAAGCGCGTATCGATATCGGTAATATCACTTGACAATAAGTATATGCTCGTTCCATTAAAATCAAAAATAATAGCATTAATAACAGTAGTACTGAAACCAACATGTTAGCTAACTTTCTCACACATGCTGTTGCTTTACTGACAATAACTAGCAACATTTACACACAGTCAGACATACGTACAGGCAAATATGCGTTCTGCACTTGGTGTAGGCGTAGGCGTATTCATTTGTAGGTTGTCCTACTGCCGTGTTGTCCGGCCTTTTCTTTATATACCCCTTTTTTTGTTAGTTTCTTGTGTCTCATTATTACCCGAAGTTGCGACCTACCCGCATCATTCGCATGCACGTTAGCTCCGATGGGGCAACCAGCTTTCTTCGTGAAACAGTGATGTTAGTGATTATGCTCCTTGCACGGCTCTCCCGGATGGCTTCGCCACTCAGTCTGGACACGTGACGACACTAAACCCCCGTTTGTAATGGTTCCACTGATCCCAGGGTGGATGCCGCTTTTGCTGCTGTTGTTACTAGTTTGGCTATGAGCAACTAGAGCCGCTGGTGACCCGCTCCTTCACGAAGACCCGAATCTCCGCTGCCACGACTTCGCATGGAAGTAGTTGCAGTGGAAAGAAACTCGGTGCGGGCGACGAAAGGTGGAGATGTACCGAGCTGGAAGCGTGCTTTTGGGCTAAGGATGGGATTTGTGTCATTTCTGTAGTAGCCGACGCTACCATCGTCGTTGTTGTCGTGTGGCGAGCATATCAGTTCTGAGAAAGTTCGTCAAGCGACCCAGCACCAAGCGCTGACGTTGCCTATCTGGCAGACGCAGCAGACGAATGAAAGAAATTAAAAATGCGAAAGGTCAGCAAATATCCATCTTTGCAGGGACATAGCACTAAAAGAGCATATATATATATATATATATATATATATATATATATATATATATATATATACAGCCACGTCTTTCAAAAGAAGGGTGCCTCGTTTACATTGGTTCACTGGTTTAACCCTATCCGAGTTTGTTCCAGTATGCACAAATAATATGCACGTCTCATTTGGTTAACCTAATCTGTTGTGGGAAATGTGCTCATATAATACGAGCTGATTGAAAGCAGCAGTTTTAATATCTGCACGTGATGCATACGTTTGTATGCGCATCTCCGCAATGCGTGCCTAGCGTTATGAATGAATGTAGTAAAATTTGGTATTGCTATTTGTGTAACAGATGATATAGGAAAGGTATGATCTACCTGCTTCTGTTTAGTTATAATACGACCGATGCCATTATTATGATTATTGTTGTTTCTGTTTAATATCACAATAACATTTTCTTTCGGTGATGACCTCTAGCCTACTACTGGATGATGTTGAAGTACTTGAGGTTTCACGTATGGTTGTGCTACGTATTTCCACAGCCAAAGCTTTCAATTCCGCTGTTAAAAAGATATCCGATGCTCCTAATTGCCTTCTTCATTTATTTACCAAACATTTGTACGACAATTTTCCACTTCGTACAAATTCTTGGCCTGTTTAGACGCCTTCAACGAGTAATAGTTTATAGAATATTAGTTTTTACAACAGCTTTGTTCGCCTTCTCTTATGTCGCTTATGTCTTAGGTCGCTCCCAACCGGAACTACGCAGTGTCATAACTTAGCAAATCGTGTCTTATGATCCATTGAATATTTCCACAGACCGTGTGAATGTAAACCGGACGACGTACTCCTTCCAGAACTTCCTGCTTCTCTTTCGGATATCTTTGTAAGCATCGCTTCTGCCTTGCAGCCTAAGGCAATACATAAAAAGTACGTTACTCTAGCCCTTTCAATATGATCAATCACGGGTAGACTACCCGTTACGTTTTCGGATCTAGATTACTCTTCTCAGCCGTCTACAATGATATCCGATAATATCAGCTACGTTAGGGTCAGGACTATTACGTTCCTGTATGTTGGAAGTTTCTCACCAATTGCTCCAAAGGATCTTGCCATTCGAAATGTTCAAGTTCTCGGTTTTTAATAATTTCCTTTGTGGTTCCAAGCTAATGTGGCACATTAGCTTGAACCTTTTCTTTCGAGACGAGGGTTTCCCTTCCTGCTTAATAATTTAACTTAATTGATGAAATACGTTCAAGTTATATTCAATTAAATGCACGGACGAACCTAGGAATGGCTAGGACGACTACTGTGTAGGGATTTAGCTTGCCGAAAAACGCTATCGCACGAACGACATGTGGCAAGATTAAAATTTATGCTAACGTAATAAAAACCTCTGTAACGTATACCATCGCTGCCAAATAAGGTGGGTATGACAAGTCGAATGTTGCATTTTAAAAACTAGATCATCCTATTTTACCGTTATTGTACGGTGAAGCTTAACCATGGATGTGTATCAAATGGTAATCGCTCGTTTGGCAAATGCTTGCCAACGCGGAATGCCGTTATCTTTTACAGAAACGACAAATAGTTCTAATATTTATTATGGGTTTTGTTGTTTTATTTGATTGAGTTTATCTATTTCAAAATAAAATATGTCGGATAGCGGGCTGAGTGCGCAATTCCAACAACAGCAGCTGAACCGGGCTGCTGCATGGCCAAGTTATTTTGAAGCTAGGATGTCCCACACTCCAATCGTTGTGAGATAGAACTATTTCATCGCCGCATCTCGACGATCCGGCAGACGTTAGCTCCAAGTTATTGAAATAGAGTCAAAAAATCTTACGATCACACAGGAGTTTCGTAGTGGCCGTTAACAACTGTTGGTGAATCTCCAATAGTCTTAATGACAAACATAGGGGCATCGGTCGCGGCACAAATTCCTGGTGCGACCTTTATACATACATACATATATAGTAGTAATACAGCAGCCCACAAATCCGCATTGCTTGCTCGCCTTTTCACAATCTGAAGGAGCTTTTTTGGACCAGCGCCATTTTTTTTCTTAGAATGTAATTTCCCTGTTCCATGCTTGACCGGTTGTCTGGTCTTATCCAAAAAGACAGATTTCCACCGCTGCCACCAAATCATAAAGGCCTAGACCATTGGTTGGTGACTATCAAGATATGAATGAATTTTTATGCCAAGACTAACAGCTATTTATTGTTTACTTTTTTTGGCTGCAGAAGGAAGCTACTAAGCAAACTATTAGATACGAACTAACCCGGCGCGATGTTTGGCTAACCCCTTGTTTTCCAAATATAAAAGCTATGGACAAACGGCACTTTTGATGGAACCCCCTTAGCGGAAAAGACATTTTGTCCCATTGGACTAGTTATGGAGGAACACATATCGAGTTGTTACAACTTATTAAACTTTCACCTTACAATAGCTTATCATATCTATTTTGCTTTACGTTGAAGGTCGCAGTTACCAAAATAATATCCTTGAAATAATCGTCTCGAAATAATTAGTATGAAAAAGGACGCTGTATAAAGGCGACTGTTCTTAAGACTGGGAGTTGTTCCCATTTGACTTAATACTACAGATAGAAAAAGTATTGACGCTTGGCCTAATTGGATAGTTCTGAAAATATGACCAATCGCGTCGGGTTGGCGCTGGCATCGTTTAAAAATTGGAACTTAGCAGTATCAGACGTGGTAGTGGGCAAAGATGAGAGAACAGTCAAACCGTTCGCCGAACTGGGGACGCCCGAGAAATACTCCGAGAAATACGTTGTAGCTAAAGGACGGGCCAGCTCTCAATGAAGGGAACAATTGTGTTTCAGAATTAACCAACGTTCATTGCGTAGAATTTGCGAGTTGTCAAAAAAATATTAGCCGTCTTCCTAGCTAGTCAAACAAGAGTAGCAACAGTGGGGGATGTGCTAGAACTGTTGGAATATCTTTACTTCTTACAACAGAGCATTTTAAAAATAAACTAAATGTGTTACGATGAAGATACAAATACTGCCCAGGTTTATAACATTTCTCTTATGGGTTATCAACTCGACTCGTTATCGGTAAATGGCTTTAAGATATTTTCTCATTTTCGTTTGAAGAATTTCGATGCGACTGAGACAAATCAGTTACGAAAAACATTAAAAAAATCATACAAAAAGTTAAGCGAGGTTAAGTAAGAGAGTAAGCGAGAGTAAGTCCGTCACATTTCCAACAAACTAGACATTTACTAGCGAACGATTTCGGGTTATTTAAAGAAAGTTAGCTAGGTTGGAAAAAAAAGAAGTTCGACGTCTGGGTACCGCACGAACTTCTTCGTTTTTCTAACGAACGCAGAGAAATTTTCCTCGATCGTGCTTTATCTGCGATGCTCCACGGAAACGCGACAAATTCCAGCCGTTGCTCAAAGCGGTTGATTATATGTGATTAAAAGTAGATCATATGTAACAATAATGTGTAAAAAATTATCGTCCAAGCGAAGGAAAGCTCCACAATCCGGGGCAAAACCCTGCCTGGCGCCAAAGAAAGTGATGCTATGCGAAAGAAACTCGGTATTATGAGCTGCTGCCATCTGGCAAAACTATTCATTCGGACCTCTACTCTCAACAATTAGAAAAATAACAGGAAGAAAACTGTCAAAAATAACGTAATCCTCCTTGAAGACGATGCCACACCACATACATGCTAGCTACCCAGGAGGAATTGAGAGAAGTTCGATGGGAAATTTAAATGCGTCCGCTGTACAGCCTGTGTCCAAGAAGTTCCACAATGATGGGATTATTATGATGTTATCAGCTAAGATGGCGCATATCTAGTTCAGCAATATTATGTGAAATATATATAAAAATATTTGTCTTACTGTCAATATGTTTCCACGATCAAATATATATATATACATACGTACCAGATATGCTGACTTAATTTGAGCGTGCATTGTCACTAATTACTGAACAAACTCCCGATTCAATAGGAGAAGATAGGCGATAGTATCTGTTAGTGTCATTCAGTCGGTGACCTAGATTGTGACGAAAAGTTTGTTAGTTGCCCGACAGGCCCCATTACGTATCAACAGCGCTGTTTGGGATGGGGTCAAGATTTTATTTTACTACTTCTGGGCATTACGATCAGCTCCAGGAGATAAGAATTTTATAAAGACATTGTAGTCACGTTAGATCTATTTTAGCTTGCCCCACGAGTCTCTGCCACAGAAGTAAACTGTCGTATACGTCACTGTCTAATATACAACGTAAACCCTGTATCAATGTATCTGTAGATTGGTCAAATTTTTGGGTAGAAGAGTTTCAGCTGGGTCAAGGATAATTTTTCCAATCAGCTTATCATGCAATATGCAGGTTGGACTAGGTTAGATAGTATTTATTAATATTTAATTAGTATCCATTAGAGAAGCCTTGTCATAGGTTGCGTTATTACCGACCGCGGGAGTATTGACGTAAAGACGTTCCGATTGGCGCAAAAAGGATAACAATTGGCTTAGCAAATTAACAGCAGAGTAATGAGATAACAATGCTAAATTTCATAGATTTTATAGACCTTACTATAAAACAGTGGTATCAAGGATGTCGCCTACGAATAGATTTTTACCTGATTGGCTCTTTCAGCCTGCCGTTCGCTAATACCCTATGTGCTAGAGACCGTCTGCTAGCATGAAATATATGTGGGATGGTCTAGGTTCGAAACCAGGGGTAGGTTCGTTTTGTGTTGAGAGATGCCAGCCGTTTGAAACAGTGCTCAATGGCAGTATGGGGCTGAAGACTCAAAACATGCGGGTGTTACAATAGGATGGCACTATATTTTCGTCAGCCAAACGACAAATTACATACAATTATCCCAAAATCATGCTTCTTCAATTTTTCTTTGTTTTGTTGCAATGTTTTCCTTTGAATTAATTTCGATCGTATTTTTTAAAATTCTATATCAATTTTACGTTAATCTCTTATATTCGCAGGGTCTTTACTTATGAAGTGCTGATAATACGGCATTTTGAAAACCGGTATACCCATTACAAGCTTCGAATCTAAGACAAACAGCTCTGACTGACACAAAATAGTGATTTCAGGCTTATAAAGCAAATAATTAGTTTTATAATGATAGAACTTGGCCATTGATAAACGACAAACCGGGAGAATAAGACAATGCACGAAAATCGCGGATTTTATATGATCCATTGGGCTTGGTATAGAAAAACATTAAGACAGTTTTTTTAACTTCGTTGCCCTTTAAAAGTGGCGAGATTTTCACGCGGTTGAAAAACAGCATCCTAGTAAGGATGATGTAAGAATTGGTGTAGTATTTACGGTACCTATATGTTTCTGGTTCGTTTGACATCTTTCGTTCGATCTACATAAACCATTGTGATTTAGATTGTTTCGGCTGTTTGATGAAGCTTCTCGATTCTGGACAATTCAATCTGTCAAATATCAATAATGTATACTATGTCAACTTTGCTTCTGTTTATGTTTATCAACTCAGACGACGTCATAGTCACTGTAATAAACCTGAACAAAAGTGTGAACTCTTCGAAGATCGGCTTCGATTCTCACTCTTCGGCTTCTGGCCGGACTCAATTCCCAACGCCCTATTGTTGGTCATGTTGGAACCATATTTGCTACATGACGAGTGCTAAGCATAGTGAGCTCAAGCTAATAGTAACATTTCGCATACATCATAAACAAGGAAAGTCCTTGCTAAGTATTTACCATTGAATTTCTAATAAGATCTCGTTTTATCCATGTCTGCTGTCGACAAGAGCGAGTTAGTATACTTCCGGTAATAATATACAAACATGGCAAATCTACTATAAATACCTGAAAAAATTTGTGGACGTAATGAAGGAATCTTCTCAGCAACATCTATTCGTGTTGATTTCTTTTGTCCGTATGGACCAACGATGCTCGCTTTTGTAGATGCCATCTGCTACCACGATCACACCATTTCCGTTTCAGACAGCTCCTCTATTTAGTGCCAGCAACAACAGCGACGTTGCCTCTCTATGTGTACGCGCTCTTCCTATGTGTACTAGAACGTCTTTTGCTAGACTTCAACACATAGTCTTCTGTCAACTCTATTGTCCACGCACGATACACGTACACGCGATTGGAGAAAGACATCCCAAAGTGTCCGTACGTAAAGCTCTATGCTTTCAATTTCTGCCGAGTCTAATCTATCATATGCAAATTGGCTGATTGCATATATTCGAGGAGTTAGCAGTTCCGGGGAGGAACGGCCTTGGGGCCGCGTCAGGGGGAAAGGTTTGGCAGAGATTTAACGAGAGAGCCATGGGGTTCCGGCCTTCCCCGAATTCAGCGACGTTTGAGAAAAGTTATTGATGCGGTACGGGCGGACGCGGCAACTAATATCCAAGCGGCAGTACTATTAGTAACAGTAGATAGATAAGCAAGCAAAAAACTGACGCGTTGGATCGGGTTTACCAGCTTCGCTCTGGTGAGCCGATAATGGCGTTATTTTCCTGAATCAAAGTATTCATTTCTTGAATAGGTGCGTCGGTAAGATGGTTACTGGTGCTTCCTTAGCTGGTTGCCCAATTTTATAAGCAGTGGAACTGCACAGAGACGGGTGATGGCGATGTGACAGAAGGAAAGGTGCATTTCTCCGAAACTCTTACGTTGTTATGTAATGGTGATATGAAAGCGGTTGATGATGCATTAGGGCTCACTTAGAGTATACCAAGATTATAGGTCCATTCATTGACGACCTAATTTATTCCGTATACATTCGTTATATTCCAATTAAATTATTTCTAACAGCGCGAATGAATAACTTCTAAAGGTTTCTGTTAGTGACACAAGTTCGTCAGTGCGCTCTATATTTGCCATATAAACTCATTATTATAGTGAATAGTCAGAGAGCCCGAAGAGACAGTCAAATATCGAAGTGATGCAGTCATCTCTTGCCTTAATGGTTGATATTTGCTTGTTAATGAAATGGGTTGTGTCACTCAATAACATACATACAGTATCAAATTTTATAACAAGTTATATTAAATTACATAGTTTGCTGTATAAACATATTTTTAATGAATAAATGTTACATACATAGTAAAAATGATAGCTTAACGGCTCAGATGGTTCCGGCGTCGAAGGTTAGGTACGGCAGCGGTGAGGCTCTGACGCCTGCCGTAAAACAGATGGTGCACGTAGACTAGCACGAGCGCCTAACATGCACGCACCCCGATACAGGGTCGGAGCCTTTCTACAGATGAACATACTGCTTTAAAAGCGATACGGTTAATCACAAATAAGCTTGATGCCCCCAGGGTCGGCCGTTCTTCGCTATGGTTTTTGGACGCCAGGCATTAATACCAACCGACGTTGTCTGCGGGGACATTCGCGTCGTCGTATTCAACGTACCGCCGAAGAACGAGTTTGGCGTTAGCGATAGCCTAAGTTAAGCTAAACTGTCTAGTAATCAAGCGAGCTTTTAAGTTAAAGGTCACAACATAAACGGGACTGATATTGTCTCTTGAGTTCCGTTGGACCATTTCGTTCCTTAGACTACTTCGTGTCCCTCAATGGAACGCCCGTGAGTTTCAAATAGTCGTAAACAGCAGCATGATTCGCATTATAGCAGCAGGTCGTTCGTTTCTTCGACTTCAAAAGAAGGCAATGAAGTTTGTCGTTGTTGTCAGCCTTGATTCGGACGGGGGGTAAGGAAACTTCAAACATCGGCCATACCCCGGAAATTCAAATTCCGAAAAAAGGTTAATGGCCAAGAGTACAAGGTGATGTATTCTTATAAATCTATCCGCCATCCAGTAGCGGCATCAAACCAGCGCGCAGTAGCGTTTTTTAAATCGGAAGATTGCAGGAGTGACTGGAAGGTCTGTCTCCTGGTGCATGCGTTCAGTTTAACTTCCAATACGAATATGTATTACAGGTGCTGGTTCAGATATTGGTCCTAATGATGAACAGAAAAACGTTTCGTAATGCATCCAGAATAGGCTAGATGCTATGGCTCGTTTTAGTGTATGTTTGCAGAAGACTTGTCAAAAGACAAAGCCGTAAGTTTATAGCAAAAACATCGGATATTAGCATTCTACTTGTGGCATAGCATTTTTCTGTATGCTTTATATATACATATATGTTTATGCCCACAGATTATGATATTCAATTCACTATGATGTCTATTAATAAATAAATAAAGCTAGAATTCGTTCCGCAGCTATTACAGGGTTAGTTGCCCCCACTTACTCGAAGCCTTATCTACAACTGTGCTGGACATCATCTGCCGTTCGTTTGCTATTGTATATATACTCGGATTGGACACGTGATGGGGTTTGGTCGTCTGGGTTTATTCGACGATAGCTCCTAGTGTGACGACGGTATAATCGTTGACTGTCGAAGGGCAAGCAGCTTCGTTTGTCGTCGGTGAACTATGGCGCGCGTTGACTACTATAATATGTATTATAATTCAACTTATTCTTGTAAATATTTCTATCTTCTACTTTACGGAAATAGATGGAATATCTAATGGTAATGTCACTGAATAATATGCTTTGTAGAGGCAACTTAACATGTACGTATACATCTATCTAATGTTCATGAATGAACTAAATCTATTGGATAGTAGTGATACAAAAGAAAACCGTGCGGCAATCTAAGTGACATGGCCACTTCGAAGACTCGATTGGCTGCCGCGCGCAGACAAAATATCGCTAAAAAAAAAAAAAAAAAAAAAAAGCGATCGCAATACTTAGTTATAAGGGACGCGATTCAACTATGGGATCTATAGTATATATGACAATGATATCAATCGAAACAGTAGCAGCTCAATACAATATCGTCAGCCGTGGGCAAAATAGATCGTTATCGATGTTATTAATCTATGTTTAAAAATTCTATAAATCTGCTAAAATTTATGCGTCACATTGTTATTATTTCACATAGAAGACAGACTATTTACTATTACAATTGTGTTTTACCAGTGCACGTTAAAATTGAACGGTAGAACAAAATCTTCAGCAAACGTCATATGATCGTAATGTATACCACTGACTGATCGATTAGTTAAGGCTTGTTATGCTCGTGTAACGTGTTTAAGTGCCTTCTCTCTGGTTTTTTACGGTTGGTGCAAACGTGGACAAAAAACCTACTTGATAAAAATCCTAATTATCTCACAGACTACAAAACTATAGTTAGTATAATCTTATATAATAGTGAAATGTTTCGAAAGCTGTGTCCGTCGCTATTTTGGACGGCCTGCGGCGTCTTCCGGACTCGAACCTTGATCCCATCTCACTGCCTAAAATTAATGTGTAGCTACGCGGCATTTCGACTGTTGTGGTGGTTACGTCTGCCATAAAACACCTATTTCTAAAACCGGATAGAGGCGCATTGTTTTTTTAGTACTATACGTCGTACTGCTATATGAGAATGCATGTTTTTTTTTTTTTTTATATTTATTCCTACGAGATTTAGTGTTCGAACTAACAGACATCGAACGAGAAGAGCTCTAACAAACTGTCATGGCAAACAGGCTAACAAGCGTTATACTGCGTTGATCCAATGCATCTGACATGAATCGTAAATTGTGTTTGTTTTCACCAAACTTGTAACAAACACAGACTAGATAGATGCATCCAATAGAGATATATATCGAAAGTTTATACCTGGGCTTGTTCTTTGAGAAACTCTCGCAAGCTATTATTGTGTATCTACGTCTGCTTTCGATACACTAACCGTCGCCGAAAATGAAACCGACGGCGGGGCGTTAATCATATTGCTTTGCTCTATCGGAATTACAGCGTAGGTTTACCGGTTCATCGATACCCTAGCCCGATACATTTCTTAGAATACCTCTCTGCGTATTCCCAAGCTCCAGCTCCAGCTCCAGTCCACCACCACCACCTTCACAAAATAGATCTCTCTAGATGTCAGATGGTCTTCGTCTATCGCTGACAGCTGAGGGAACTCGGCAAGGCCTTCGACAGCGTGGTCCAGCGGTCCCACGCGCAGAGATTAGATCAACGGCTATTCTGATCCTTCTGTTGCCGACTAACGTTTACCTTACGAAGCTTTAAGCTCCTTTCGCTCTTCGCACTTCTCGTAGATGTCCCTGTGACAATAGAACTGACACCTACAGCGACGCCGGGCCGGGCCAGAGGCCGATCTCATCACCACCGCGATGGACGAGACTAGCCAATGATCCCTTTCATGATTCGTCTTTCGCATGCCCAACCCCAAAAATGTATAGGCCGATTTGCCAATACCTCTCTGTAGTCTTGTACATACACACACCCAGAGTCACTCAGAGAATCATTTTCTTCGTGACGTTGCCACGAAGATGTGCGTTTCCGGAGTCACGCTCCGTTGACAGCAGTGATGGTAGCCTAGGCATGCGCTTTCATAGTTCCGTTCTGCATCGCCTGCTTTACTTATTCGTCATCTTCGTGGGTCAACGGCAATGCGATCGTTTCGTTCTGCCGCGTTAAACACTCCTCCTTTCAACCTCCTGGGAATCCATGATGGGGGGTTGAAGGAAAACGGGTAGGAATAGAGAAATGAAATCGCCAGAATGCAAAAAAAATTTTCGCTTGCCCGTTACAACTAATCCGGACAAAATGTCCTCCAGCGAACCTGAAGTAACTATCGTTGAAATGATCGAAGTAGTCCCAAGGGGAATGCCTTTATGGCCGTGGATTTTCAGTAAGATGTCTTGACTGGCTTCTGTGAGAGCTAACCGAAGTGGTGTTGCATGACGACGCTCACTAGAAACAAACAGGTGTAATTCGAAGAACTATGAACAATTGAATTCGGGTCGACCTTGCGACAGCTACAAGCTATGAACGGTAAGCAATGTAATCCCAGAACACGGCTCTAGCGGAACAGAGGCATCGTCAGCAGTGTGCTAATGTTAAGCTAACCCGAGGGGCATTGCTATAGAACGCATGCTTAAACGCCCTTACAGAAACCAAAAATGCGTCAGGAGACCATCTCTACGAATACGGAAGCACACGTTTTCATTTAACACGTGACTTTTGCTACTCCTCGGAGGTGAATTTACCTACATTTTTTTCAATGGTTCGTATCTCTCGGGGTTTTTTTACTTACACATTTGCCGAGTGAAGGGACTTTTCTTCAAACCACATTATCATTTCCGCATTTGGACTGGAACACAGTCCACATTGTTTCAGCAACCATATTTGAAAATGGCTTACCCAAATTGTCAGGTTAAAGTTTTACAAAACCCTATAATACGAAATAGAGTTTCTCAGATAAATTTGCCACTGATCTATTGCGTATACTCGACCTGGCTGTGCTCCGTCTCTAAACACTTGGCTGTGTAATGATCGTTAATGAATATGTATGCATTTTACTACTTATCGGCTTCTTACAACAACGCACAAAGTGTCCTACGAGAGATAGTTCTGCATCGATCGGGTGCTACTAATTTAACCCGACTCAGTCAAAGTCCGTACACTATACAGCCTATGTGCCGGCTGTTATCGGCACTTTATCATAGACTCTTCGAGACGGAAGCTCACTCCCTTGCTTGCGGCCGACTCAGATAAAATGGTGCTTAGGGCTCTCTTCAATCGACTATTTGCTGTCTAATGGAAGATCCAGATTTGCTCTATATCCCTTGTAATGGTGCTGCCGCAATCGGATGGGCTTGTAAACGATTGATCTTTATTGTTTCGTTCTCGCAATTACCGAAATAGGGGCCTTGCTATAAATTGTGATACTGCATGTATGAAATGGATATAAGGAACTGTTGGTAGCAAGCTACAGCCTCGGACACGTTGAATGAACATGACCAGTTTTGAAGCACGATTTTGTGACTTTTTTTTTTCATAGTTCTACGTTGGAGAAGATATTTCCTTAGTATATGGCCACAAAGTCAGGTAGTTTAATTGTTTGGGTTGTAGATTCTAGCACGACCTAGAGTGGATAGAGGACTCTTGACAGTTTGAGATTCTTCATTTTGCCCATTTGTTTATGTTCAAATGGCAGCGGAGTAATCGGCAATAAAAATTAGGCTTAAAAAGGCTAGGGTGAAAATATTTAAATTATCAATGGACTCGTGCCCCAAGAGAGCGAAGGGTACAACAATCGAATACGTTAAAGTATAGTATACTTATATGCAAACATAGAAGGGAATTACATTCTGAAGTATCGTATCATACGTATCGATGTCTTCGTTCAAAATTGCGAAGCATTTCTGTAAAGCATCGTATTGTCGTTGGCTATATTCCCTTACGTTTACCTGTAAACATTGCGGTATGGAAAAATCTACCATACTCAATTCAAGACATTGTCACACTATGTGACGACTCAACGTTCTATTGTTTTGACAGAGTTGATTTGGGGTCTTGCCCGAAGTTTCGTCTGTTTTTCTAGAGCGCTGCGAACCTCCTTTATAGCCTTTAACAAAAAAAATATCAAAGGCTTCTGCTTAAGCAGACAGCTGCTCGAGTTGAAATGACGCAAACAAGCGTTCACCTGTGGGCTTTGAAAAAGCGTAGAGATCCCGGTTTGGGCAGTTACCACGGCCTACATAAAACGATTCGTTTCCAATGCAATAAAATTCCAGACGAAAAGCGCGCCTTTTTCGCCTCCCCATCAGCGTCGCATAACCGTTAAGGGGTTCAAGTAGCGAACGTCAGTGAAGGCGAATCAGCCCTTGCGAAATCAGAATGCCGTATAATAAGTTAAAATTTGCTTAGTGGCCTCAATAAGGTGTGTGTGCTTACTGGTTTTTGTTATTGCGTTTTCAGCCGCGAGGCCCATTTGCATCTATTACAATTAACGAAACATATTTGTTCAGTAATCCTTGATTTAAGAATATTAGCAGTATATTAGCAGAAGATGTTGTTTTATGGGTTTAAGTGGTATATGTGGTTAACAATTGTCCAATAAATACCCTGACTGTGAACAGACAAAACGCTGAAAACACAAAAAAACTAATGTTCGCGTGTCTACCTAGTGGCAAAAGAGAACTTGACATGAAGATTTCCATGAGCGAGGTGAGCATGGCGCTTATGCGATCTGTCTTTTATTTATTTTTCAGTCATTAACAGCTTTGGTCACCAAAAATGTAAACAAACATAGCATATATATATATATATGGCATGATGGCACAACGAAGAGCGAATCACTATAGAATAGTAATATCATATACTTTCAAAAATGACACACACGAAGTAAACGAAAAAACTATATCAGATGCGAAAGAGTTTATCAATGAAATTAGATGAGCGGGGCAGAACGGCTGATGCCAAAATGATTTGCCACCTGTTAGAAAAATATTGCCATAGCGTTTTAGTGATCCAAACGGGAGTATTCCTATTCAGAAGTACTATAAATAACTTATAAGCAAGCTGGCAATTAAAAAAAGATCCTATCTCATCTAACTAAGATGTAAGGGTTCAAACTATGATAGAAAATGTGGCAGCTATACCCAGGTCAGGTATAATGGCTAACAAATGCTACGAATGTTGAAATTTCGCTGTAGGTAAAGGATCGATCGGGTTCGTAATTGATTTATAAAAAAAAAAAAACTGGGAGTTTTCGGGAGAGACCAAGTGCGACTCAACGACGGAAATAAGAAGTGGCTTGTTTTCTACAATAGTTCCGTGTACACCAATCAGGAATATTTGCATGCTGTCTAACTAACATATATAGTTACAACTATAATCAACGCCCATGGTTCGTAACTTACGAGATAACCTACTGGATTTATAAACAAAACTTATACAACACAATTAAATAATGAATTCTGTAACTGTCCTTGATTAACAGTTACAATCTTTTGACATACGCCTTACGGATGATGGCACAACACTTGTCCACACGAAACCTGTTTCTATTCTTCAGTGTAGCCTAGTTTTCTACCATTCGGGTGGTGGTTTTATTTTTAAAATTATGCACCAATACTATAATATAGACTTGTAATAAACGTTGACACCTGTATTTGTATTTGTACTAATCTTGAAACTAGTATTGCGTTAACCGAACGTCGAGTTTGGTCTCGCGTATCAGGGATTAGCGATGTCGAAAAGTAAGCCAATAGGATAGTGTTCTATTGTAATGTTCTCAACATGTATAACGAGACCAATTTGGATACGTATAAACGAAGAAGATCAACGTTCACAGCAATGCTGAATAGTTACGCGTTTCGATCATACCGGCGTGCACGGATGTTTGCGATTAAATTAAACGCTCCTGACGCTCTTAGAAGGAACGTCGTGAATACGTTAAAAGAAAAAAATTTTCGCTCTGACTAGCGATTTGTAACCATCTGTGAAAATCGGTCCTTCAGCTGGTCTTCTCTTTGGCAAACGGATACCCTTCTGAATATTCAAGGTTCATATAGGGTCATGTGGTTATATTCCGACACTCATTGAGGTATAGCAAATAAAGGTTTGGTAATCAACTTTAGTTCGAGTTAAGCATTACAAAACCCTTGCCCAGGTAGAATGGAAATGTAAGTTGACTGGGTCTCGAACCCAAGTCACCTCATGTGTAACTCGGGTTATCGAGATGTCCACTAACTTTCGAGCATGCGAAAAGGCAAATGCTTAAATTCAATTCGCCAACTTATAGTAAGTTTCTCTAAATGTGTCAAAGGCATTAATAACTGTAAATGTTATATAGTAGATCATTACTAATCATCCAAGGCGAACGAACAGCATTCGTTTGGCATTGACTAAACTGACCTCGATACCGACTTATCGAGTTACTGTGCATTTATTAAGCCTTGTAAAGGCATATTTAAAGCTTGCATGATTATGAATGAAGCCAAGCACGCACCTCACCGCTCCTGCAGTAGTGATGTCCAACAAGACTTTACAGCCGGAATCGTACGACACCTCAGGCCAAGGATCGGCCAGAGAAAATACTGATAATCTTTATCAGTAGACTGTTTATCTCTAAAGCTGTTTCAATAACAGAGGACTACTCTAATGCTCGAAGAACTTCGAAGAAAAACGTAGCTGACCGTGATATCTAAGGTCAGTACGTTGACAATTCATCTCTTGGCTCAATAAAGCATTTTGTAATAAAGAAAATGATGTATCTAATCCACTGTTCTTGGCGGGGAATGCCTGGCTTGTCTATGCAACCACCATCCTTTATAACCTATGACTATAGGATCGAAATTAGTAGACAATAGCTTTACAAAAAAAAAAAACGAACAAAATATCAGCATGTTTATGTTAAGGATACGTGTGTTACGGCGCAGCAAAACGAAGCTAGGATTGCTTCGAAAATATTTATTTTAAACTTTGAGATTTTCCTGTATCATTTTATATTAACAACAACAACAACCTAACCTTCTGTTCGAATTCGGTCCGCCGAAATACCTATCGCACCTAAAAGATGCCACGAAGTTTCTAAATTATTTTATAGATCTTTAGATGTTAAGAAGAGATATTCGCATCATAAACAGCTATAAACAGACATGCGTGAATAAACATGTCTTAAGCGGCAGTGTTTTTTCGATTCGTTTCACGTACGAATGAACGAATGGGCAGTAGGCTCCGTAACGAGATTGGTGTCAAAAATAAATATAAACAATATTCAATATTATTCATGTTTCTTTTGTCCTAGACGTGGACAGAAAATCACTAAAAAATCAAATTATCCTTTCAATATATATATAGTTATTACTAATATTGGCAACAGCGTGAGTGATTGCTAGATCCTAGTTAATTCCATGAAGCGCTGATCGGCTACTTCCGGAACCGTCGTATACCCCTAGCTCTAGTCTGCCTCGTAAAACCGTGGTACGCACAGAAGAGCGCATAGAATTTATTACGCCATGTTTGTGTGCAAACGACTGATTGATTTAAGTTCATCATTAAGTTAAGAGCATGGTAAGTTCATCAGTGCAGAATGTTAGCAGAAAATCTGTCTATGTTGAATTCTGTAATAGCACGAATATCAGCGTGGCAATAATTGAATTTCCCTATGGAGATTTCATCTGTATATATCTACTGAAATAGATTATTGCTAGTGTGTATAGTGGACGATTCCAGTATCAGCAATACGCCTCAAACAATAACAATGTGGACTCGCTGTGATTCTGCGAACTTGAGATAGCCGCATTTGCTTGCAGTAGGCCGTGCTCCCGCCTCATTTCGTAGCCAGACTAAAGCCCATGAAAAGCGCCTGACTACCTGACGCTCGCGTGGCCTTAAATATATATACACCCACCATTCTCTTGTTAGTTAATGCTATAATTTACTGAATGTTAGTAGTGGCCTTTCTGGGCATCTATGGATTTGTAGAGTTGATAAATATATTTTTGAGGTAGTTCCTACAATACAGCTATATCTTTATCTTGATACGAGCGCCGCAAGCAGACTTGCTATATTCACGGGTGCTTCAGTTGATTCATGAAGCAGTATTTCATATTCATAAAACGTCGGGTGGGATCGTCAAAAGATTCGAACTTTACGTCATCGTCCGATCTACTCTCTCTGAATAATATATTTACCACCCCAGAGAACAAAGAGAGCTTCTCACGTACTGAATTTATATAGCCATCTACAAATGTATAAGCGAAACGACAAACATCCGAATAGTCGGTGTTCTCAGTTTGTCGATCTGGATGATTAATGGCTTCTATTAACCCACTTAAGATTGACAAATGTCCTTATTTTAGGCTGTAATGATTAATTATGGTTCAAATAGTAATTTGCCGCAGCCATCGTACAGGGTAGCGAGAAGTTTGGCTTTGATCTTCAGTCCTGCCTAGAAATTTCATCGTTCCCTTTTTAGTTCTAGATTGTCTATGACCTGGAATATTTGGACTTAGCTTGATTTTCATCTAAAAAGAATACTTCCTAAGATATACCTTTCACTCGGCCGATTCTACATCAATGATCAAAATGTACGAATTTTACTCGAACATGGAGGCCCTAAGCCGCATCGGTTGAAAAAAGACTCACAAGGACAAATATATATATATTTAACAACGTAGCGACAAAGCATCGATATACAGCTGAATCGATACCCTATGCACACGATTTAGTTAATTTTTCTTAGCGCTCTTCACTCAGACATATATTTAATTTAATTATATTCCAAAGTATATTTAATTTCGTGGCTTTTCGGCTTTTCTCACTCGAGTCATGGATCAAAACGGATATTAGGCGAATTACTATGATCCTGTCAATACCATTACCTGTACTCGGCATTGCCATACACTGATCATGATAACATTGATAATTAGTTATACAGAAACTGTTTTAAAATAATCCTTTAGTCCATATCCTAAACGTTTCTCTATTCCAGTGGTTTGTCGAGGATATTTTTGTCTGGGCTCAATCGTTTCTTCCCTGCTACTGAACCAGATAAAAATCTAATAGTAAAGAAATATAGCTTTGCTAACAGTAGGTCCGGGATATCCTGGCGCGTATGTAATTCAAACATGTCCAACCTTTGTTTTTATATGGATTTCGATTATTCTAATGTATTCCAAGTCTTCTACTGTTGCTGCTATTGCAATCGTGTCTTTACCGACTACCACGCCACTTTAGGTCCGGCTGGATACTTAGGGACGCGCATCGGGAGGGTTTGTCCATAACGGATCGAATCGCGTCTAGATCTAGCTCGGGATCTAGCCCATAACGTCAACTGCAACATAATCTACATTACAGCGGGACCGCACGAAAAAATTTCGCGGAACGAGGAAGTACGAGCCTCAGTTGATAAAAAAAAAAACACACGAAAACGTTGTTGTACCTGTTTGCTTACACGTTCATGTCGTTTCATTTAACCCTCGTGGGCCTATTATGTACCAGAAGGTTCTTTAGGTGATAACATATACATTGGGCTAATGGATGAATGCATTGAATTGGTCTTTTTTGTATAACTTTGTATCTTCGCACTTTGAGTTATCTGCGAAGATCTCATCATCGTATTTTATTCTAAATCACCTAATATATCGTACATACATGGTGAGAAGTACTTGATAGTTTGAAAATAGTCACTTAAAAGTTTTAGAATCGTTATTTTCCCAAACTAGCAGACAAATAAAATGCGGGGCGAAGAAGAGTAAAAAAATACGACGGAAACTCTAAATATCAAGCGACCCTTTTCAAGGAGTAAAAAAAACAACGAAGTTTGCCCCAATCTACGTATTTCACTTTTTCATAGAAGCTTAGCGTAAATGCTTCACCCACAAACTCCGAACTTCACACATAGGGATCTGCTGATTGAAATCACGTTACTTGCTCATTTTTACTAACTATTGTATCTTCTCCTCCCAACTTTCACTAAAACCGTTTGCACACTGTGACTTTAATGGGAGTTGAAGAGGCCACTGCTTCCACTGAAGTGCCGCGTTATCAAGTTCGAACATTCTAAGAGATAGTTGTTAATGGTCATTTTGCTTATCGTTGGAACCGTTGCCACCCGGGCAATCTTTCTTTGCATTTCTGTCTCGATCTCTTCATTATATCAACAGGCTCTGCCAGTATCCCAATCTGAGTCATCCTGAGTGCGGTTCTTTGCCAGCTATCCCGGAGGTACTTACAGTGCAAAAGGTTTGTCATTAGAGAAAAGGTAATACGGTAGAATTGGGGTGGTCTCGCCCATGTATACTGCGGGTCGTACGCCGAACCGAACAGTTTACAATATCGCTAGTGACTACTTTAAATGGCTATACAGTAAGCAATGGAATCAATACATAAACATATGTTTATGATGTTATATATATATATGCATTAGCTAATAATAATAATGGCTTGACTAGTGCATCATGTTTATGTAGTAAGCTCCGTCGACTCTGTTTGTTTTGTAAACAATACACAACGAGCAATAGCTAGGCTTTTATTAATATATGTTAAAGACGCTCTAGCTTTTCTTCAACTAAGAGACAACTTCAGGACGGCCAAGCACTTATTATTTGAGCTTCTATTTTTAATATTTCCACCGATGGCTTCCTGATAAAATCGATAATGGAATATGCTTACCTACCACTTGTTTTTTTTAGGACATGGAATGCTCCATAATCACACAAACCTAGATCGGGGGAATTAGCGGGTTGAAGCTATCGTTGGGTATCCTTTTGCTTCATTCAGTAAGTGAAGCATGACAATGAAGTGCGTCGTTGCCACCAAGTAACCAGGCTGCGCGCGTTCGATCGCCGTGCGAGCGTTCTATGGGTCTCTTGAGGAACTCAATATCGCGAGCTGCATTCACTTTTTTTTTTTTAAATTTTCCGCCACTATTTCATAGTAGCAGGTGCCCCTGAGGTAAGTTGCAAGTACGGCCATCATTCTTATGCCCGAACCTAATCGACAATGCTACCGAATTCAATTTCTCTCCAGGGTGACGCCCGCCATTCTCTCGCTTAGTTTTTCTATGGCTGGTAGCAAAAATTCAACCATACTATGTTTATGATGACCGTAGAGTTCAACGTAGGTTTTTTGTTGATTAAAATTCCGCAAGTTGTACGTAGGCTATACCACACGCATTTCTAACTAGCATAAAGTTTATTCACGGGAGACATTTTTTTACATGGCTTCTAAATGTTGAGTGCCTATGCAATATAATAAAGTACATGTAAAGTGCTAGTTTTGACCGACAGAGCTCCCAGACTCCAGACTCTACTTCTGTAAAATTTATCTCGATTGCGACAGGGCACCTGGTTACCTTCTCGCTGGTTTTCTACGTTCTATTCTTGATCCTTGAAACGTTCTAATCGTTCACGTTTCATTCAGTTTTTCTCGTATAAATTTCTAGAAAACTTGAGTACTTTCTAGCTAAATTAATTAACCTTTGAACTACACGCCGCTACTTCGAACTTCGCCAGATTCCTCTGCCTGTATAATGGCAATTGAATAATGCTGCGCGTGTAATATTAGATACGTAACATTGTACGGAAATAATTATTGTGTAATTATAGTTAAGAATGAATTGGCCTTTTTGCTTTTCGTTCATGAAAACGAAAACTTTTACCAAAACCTACCAGTGCTGAAAAGTCAAGCGCTATGACTGTTCCGTTCATCATTTTTAGTTGCACAAAGTTTCGGTGCGTAGACGTCTGCCGAGTCAACTGGCAGCGTCAAAAAGGCTACACGTCTTTTTGACTATTGCCTACCTCTCTATTTGGCGTTGTCATTACGCGACAATAATAGAACTCAAATCCGGACAAGTAACGTTTACAGAAGCATGCCTTAAAGCAGTGGTGCCATCGTAAAAACCACATCGGAAGCTTCCTCCACAGAAACGCCGTGAAGGAGAGGAGGCATAGCTAGTATATCATACTACCCCCCTCCCGCTGACTTTTACGCAGCGCAATGACCTTTAGGCGAAGGCGACAAGTCTTTACTGGAGTACTGAAGTGTTTTTTGTGTCCGTCTGGAATTTAAGCCACTACTTGTGAAATGTGTACATTCTGGATTGAAGCCTAGATGATCATGCGTTTATGTTAGCAATCAGATACATTATGCACTATGCTATCAGCCTCAAGCTGAAACACTACCAATACACCAAACAGACAAACACATTTGAAAATACGCGTTGTCACATCCTACTTGCCCGCTCTGTAGGCTAGAAAGCTACAAGCGTGGCTTTTCAGTCATTAACGGTCGTGAATTAGTTTCGTCACTCGTCCTCACCGCTTCTGTCACCGGCTCACGCCGTACTTAAAACTTCAATCATCACGTTTCCAAGCTTCTCATCCTTGCCCAGAGGCGCTCCCTGATTTCCATTTTGCCGCCCCACCTTCCGTCTCAGTCTGCTTCTTCCCTGCAACACCTTAGCTACTGAAGTTCTACCGTATCAGTTACTAAACACCCCCCCCCCCCCCACGCACAAACAAGATGCTACCGCTACCATTGCTAACAGGCGGAAACACTTAGGGCAGTAATCATTCGACTTATACTACATACACGAAAGTAGACTAACGTATGTGCTTTTCGGGTTTGGGACTTGACCATTCACGATTGCATTAAGTTAATCGTTTGGCGACTGCCCGCTGCCAATTTTAGCTTCTGCTATGTTGATTCGTCCTTCTGGCCCGTGTCGACATAACCGAGGGGAATAAAGTATGAGCGGAACAACGGATTCTACAGGGGCGTAAGGAGGCGTCGAGGGATGTAAAGCGACAGAAAATAACCTGCCGGACCGACTAGGCCGATAAAGCATACAACGCATAAGGACCAAATAGGTTAGGTTAAGGAAGCGTGCAAGGAAAGGGATGAAAGCAAAAGAATCAGAGGGGATCGTTACAGCCAGCGTATAATTGTTGACGAGTATAGCTTACGACGATCGATAATAGACAAATACGTCAAACTAGAAGGCTTTACTGGGAATTGCTGTTCGTGTGTTTTGTCAAACTTTTCTATGGTGTATGTGAATGTATGTGACTGAAGACAAAAGAACGCTGAATTGGTTTGTACAAAACAACAAAGAAAGCGACACTCATGGCAAAACTCGTCGTTGCTCATAGCGATTTCGTTAAGACGGACAATTCGTGTTGAAGAATAATAACTAACGGGGAAGGGATTTGAGCTTAGAATCTAGAATGAGTCTGCCAAGGACGTGCCATCCTTTAAAATTTATTTATCCATTGATTTCTTACCGCGAACAAACTGCGTCAGGTATTTTGAAGAAGCACCGCATCGTAAATCATTTTATAAAGTTAATTGGATAAATGATCCGAGTTTTGCGTCCGGTTTTGCTTTTAAGAAGCTAGCTCCTATCAGCGAAGGACAACATGGGTTTACCACCTTAAGTCCCCCAAAGTTTACTAAGTAGGTGCGTTACCGCCGCAAAGACTATTGACTCACTAATTCATCGTCTCAGATAGGGTTTGATTGAGGAATCTAAATGATTTTTGATGAAATCTGAACAATGGTGGATGTCCATTGAGGGTCCTGTCTACTAGCCGCCACTACTTGGGTAGATGGTTCAATTGAACTAAATTGTCGCTTTTATCCAAGACTGCCTCTTTTTAGTAATCCGTGTTACATGGCAGTATACAAAGGTTTACATATACGAATGGAAAAATAATATCCATATAGATTTTAGGAATTGATTAGCGAAATATCGATTGTTAATTATACCTTTACCTGTCCATAATACATTACATGTGGCAAGAGGCCACATTCAAAATCCAAGCAGCGCTTTTCTATCTCTAACTTGAGTTAAGTGACACAAACTTTTCTAAGACATAGTCAACCAACACGCTTGCGTGACCCATAGATAAGCCGTAGAAGCCGTCTAAATCACGTCAACAGGCACTCTCAATGCACCCTTCCAAAATAAATCATCGCGTGTATTAGTCCGGGCAACACGAGATGCCACATATACGCACTGGATTTTGTATTGTCATTTTAACAGCAGCGGTCAACGACAATAGACAATAGGGTGCTCAGAGAACCCCACTGACTCTGACTGAATATCCGAACTAGTGATACCAGCAAAACCAGTACCGCTGAGTAGCAGTACGATTACAATTGCTATTACTGCTACCAGCTATATGGTCCATTCATGGTGATCATTTCAGACAGCAGATCCTCTGTAGTTCCGGTGTTGCCAATAAGCAGTGAGTGGATTTTGCTGAGCAGACATTGTTTATCTGATAAGGCAACGATCTACTAGAGGCCGCGCAATATGCAGTAGCATAAACAGATTTCGTTAGAGACAGAGACCAAATGAAACCGGGATTGAGTTCAAAGAGGATTATTCAACTACACATTGATTAAATTGCCCTGCCTCGCGCCGGTAGGCAGCTGTCAGCTGACGGCTTGGTTCAGGAACAGGGCAGGCAGATTGGACGTGTTGCACCTTGGGCGACGCATACAAAATGCTGTACAAACTCTAAACTCAAGAGCCGGGAATATCGAGCACAGGCTAAGCGAACTGAGGGACTCATAGCAGGTCAGAGACAAGGAACGGGCACGGTAGCCTCGAGGGTCTAAGTATCCCGGGTCGTTTCATCGGCATGTTTTTTATAGCGAATGTTGGCGTTGACGAAATCGGCTTTAGTTCTGGGTCGCTCCTTGGCGTTACTTAGAGACGGGAATAGCGCGTGGATAGTGAATATCTTGTAGACTGCTGATGGCGTTTCCACGGCTGAGGTCGCTATGAAGGGTCTAATCGAAGGACCCCGACAAAGTGTGTTAAGATGAAACTAACCCAATCGTAGTGGGTGTTAAAATTATGCTGACTCACTAACTTGGATAGGCATAACACCGAAATATTCTTAAGGAGCGACAAGTATAGATAAGTTCTTCCCAGGTTCTCCGTTTGAATTTTAAGTATTTTATCCATCTACAAAATGACAAAGAGCTACAAAGCGTATTTAGTGTCCATAACCCGCGTTGGAGTCAGATGGGGGCGCAGACTTCTAACTTGTTACAGCCGGCGAACGGGGTTACTTTGGACATTTTATGGGCGAGGACGTAAGCATCAGCAGCTCTATGCTATTTAGTGCAGTAAGCGAGTAAAAGCTATATGACGATTTCTATCTGATTCGGCATGTAGCGGACAGCGACCAGAGCGCACACAAATTTATCCATTCAGTTCTTTAGATGTTTGGTAATATGCTGCAAACCGTCTGCAACGCAGCTGTACGAGCGGGTGCATTAGTATCGATGTATTTTCGTTACGACTCGACCAATAATCGCGTTTTAAGTATTTTCGAACATCCCGCCTGATGCAAGAGTGGGCGTGGCGGTAAATTTAAAATAGGTTGCCCGCGTCTACCGTCCTTTTAAGGTTACCTGAAAGATGGAGGTATGATTAGTCGCGCGTTTTTGGGCAAGTCAGAAAAAAAAACACACACAGAAAAAGGACCTGTGCTCCTTCTAGCATCTGGTCGTATTGAGTCGACTGATGTATATGGACCGGCAGTGTGGGGCCGATGGTTTTGACAGAAGAAATGCACCTGTATTGAGTGTTGCCCAATGGGGCAATCAGATTTTGCTGATCTAGATTTAAGAGGCAGATCAACTTTAATCTAGGGAATTGTTTGTGGAGTTCTTGGCGACAGTAACTGAATTGTTAATGACCAAATTGAACAAGTCGATCACGAATAAGTATATTATTTGTTTATTTAATAACAATGACCATAAGAATAATTAAGAGAAAAAGAAAGGATGAATCGTAGTAATAGAGATATTAATAGTTACTATGCTTTTTATTATCCCTATTATTGATCACCTTATGGATATTTCCAATTCTGGTCCACCTTAGACCACTGGGCTGATGTTTGCTAACTTCTTCAGCAATCGTAGTTGATTCGAATCTCAGGTAACTAACATAAGGTAACGGGCAGTGTTAAATCAAAAAAGTTTCTCGACAACGAAGACGAAAAGAATGCTCGTAATTAAACGTTCCTAGTGTAGGTTAAGTACTCGACCCGGCGCGAGTACTGTCTAACAGCACATTGAACCTAATATAGGGCATATCGACGTCCCCCCCCCCCCTCGCTCGTTTGAGTTCCGCGAATGCCCACCTAATCATATGACGACATGATGACCGAGGAAGGCCTCACATGCATCCAATGTGTAAAACTGGCGAAAAAAACACCTAGAGATCGCATGTTTACTCGACCGTACTTCGATTACACAGCCTCCCACAAAGGTGTACAAAGTGTTGCTTTCCAATGATAATTGGTTATCAATATTTGTACAGGACGTCGAAACGGCTTGCGGGCATGCTCCTGTTGTACCACACGTACTTCTACTCACACATTTCTCAAACGATAGAGAAACTGTTAATTGTATGGACGACCTGGTTGAATTATCAAACCAGTTTCTGGTGGAGGTCGACGTGGTGGGCAGAGGATTTACTGATAAGTTAGTTAGTAACGACCTCCGAGTGAGAGAAACTGCTGACCGGTGCTTACCTAGAGTAGGTCGCACGGGACTAACATATATCTCAGGCCTGTGAAGTTCCTTGGGCAGAATCTGTCAGACTGATTTGTCTGGAAAACTGTCCGGCCTAGGAATGGTTGTTGCGTGCTGGTGTTTTCTACGGGTACCGGTGGCTAGGTTAAATAATGTGATACTGGTAGCTGCGCTGTCCGCGGTCGCTGGTGGAAGGAAGCTGTAGCGCTGGTGAAATGTTTATTAAGAGCGATGTTAACGTATTTCATTTCCATGGAATACATTCAATTTCGAAACTCCTTGAAAGCGTAGCTTTTTTGACATTTCAAACAGCAAGCTACGTGAGAGTGGGAATGTCTCCATAGAGTGACACTGTTGTTGGTCGCAATATCGCCTTTACATTTAACAGACCCAAAATAATGGCTGTCCTAGTACTAAACGACCTTTATTGCGCTACATATACGTACGTATGCCTGTACGTATATTTAGCGCAATACGTACACACGTATACGTATATATGCATACTACTACTCGGTGGCACAACTAAAAAAGAGCTGTAGTGCACCAATTTGTCGAATATAGAAAAATTTGGTCAAATTCCGGGCTCTCGTACCTTTCTTATTGAAGCAATTATTCCCGATATAACTGTTAAAGGAGACTGCATACAATCAACGAGCGTTAGGTTCTTGGTTTAGGTCTTGACACCGCCATAGAAAAATCACTATCATTCGTACACGTTCTACAACATAAAATTGGCTACAATTCGATAAGTCAAAGCTGTTGAAATCTGCAATTGGCTTGTGAATACGTAATCCGCAATTTTGCATTCATGCAATAATCATCACTGAAGAATTATATATCCGAAGAAAAAATTATCAAGACAAACAAAGCTAGGCGCGATCCGACATCGAGCACGGCACTGAATGGAAATATATATATATATATAGGGCATATATTTGCCCTCTTGTAGCGTTAAGGATGACGACGTAATGCCATGATTATAGTAGAGAATTTAATGAAAATTCGACCACCTCCCGTATGCTTGAGCTTGCCCTCTGAAGTTCATGTGTTATTGCATTGGGATGCACAGAACATCGAACAAAACATTTTGCTTATAAAGGTTCCTTTCATTTGTTGGCAAAGGGTTCCACACCAACTATTATCATTTTCCCATCAACTGTGACCTTATTATTATTATTTTTACAGCCGGTGAAATTGTTTCAAAGGGAAACAAATCAAATATAAATAGCCTATACACTATCTCGTGACATGATTTTTCCATATTCAAATTAGCCCACCGAGTCATCTTACTTTCGAATAAGAGTTAACTTCGTTTATTAGTTAGTCCGTATTATTCGTTCGATATCAGCCCTTAGGCAACACAATAGTTGCCGACAAGGGCGAATAAGCGACTCAAACCGGACGACTTCGAACTATTTACCATAGTCCAATTGGGCTCGGCCGCGATTTCTGCCGCCAGCATGGTCATCACCACATCCAACCTCTGGAAGCTATTGACGTCACCGTTTCCGGTAGCACGATAACCGTCAACGATTAACTGCAGCGCGCTTTACGACCGCGAGCCAAGCCGATCATGTTAAGCGTATTGTAAACGTTGTCCTTTTCCATTTCTCGATGTACGGGCATGAAGCGTTTAACCTTACGACAATCAATTCGTCAGGTAGGGAACGCTATTGATCGGTTCAAGGGGCGTCCATGCAGTTGTGAGCGAATATAACGTGAACGTATACATGCTTTGCGTTCGTGTTTATCCCTAGGGAAGTGTTTGCGTGAGAAATCTGTCTCTGGTTTGAATAGCACTTCAAACGATGAATACACGGCTTGCCTTAGCGTACGATGCTACAAAGAGTTCGGATGCTGTCGTGAACAGCGTTGCAGGTTGCCAAGGCCGTTAAAGGTACACTTTTGCCAAAGGACAAGCCGACAGTGGGTTACTCAATAGAAGAATAGGTGCCTTGCGAATGACGAAATGTTGAAAGATCTCATTAGCTGGCGATTGCAAGTGCTCTGACGTGAATCGAATCAAAAGAATGGAGGCGGATAAGGTGATAGATAGGGCAGGATTAGCGGTCGACAAAAGGTGCTGCCCATTTAACTCTTGCACCTATTGGGGTCAATAATGATATTCCGAGTTCGGTTACTATCGCCGAGGGCTATTTCAAACGATTGGCCTTTTCTAGCGTAGAACGAAGGGGTCACCCCTGATTCAGAATCTGGACCATCTTATTACTATATGACTTTAATTTTAGAAAAGAAACACGTAATCACTGCACCATCACGAGGACAACTTCCTCAGACGGATACACATGCAGTTAGTTCCCTCCTATAATTGAAACGGATAAGTTGACTTAAAGTTAATTAAGAAAAAGACACTTATTCTATCTAGTTTTTTTGGGACTTTTAATCAGTTCGTAATGGCGAAATGGGCGACGATGGCAAAGCATCACTGACTTTTACGTATGGATGTTTGATATCAACGTTCCTCGGTATCATCCGTAAACAGTTCTTTCCTGTAGAGTATCAACGATGAAATGCACAGACATGTAAAAATGTAGTGAGTTGAGGCAATTTGATAGGCACGATACATGACCTAAATATCGTAGTCTTTACACGATCACCTTTTGCTCGATATCGTTTATGGCTGTAGTCATCTAGTACGGATTTAGTTAAAGCACCCATATTGCGTATTCGTTACGTCCTCTACGTTTAATGTTTTTCTATGCATTGTCATTGACTTTAAGAACCGTGAATGTAAAGCTAAGGGTATTACGAAAGGTAGATTCCACATAATTAGTGTCCTTGGCTTGATAAATTAGCTTACAATAAACGCTAGAATTTACTATCTTGCTTTGAATAGTTGCGTATACGTATTTCCCTTCGTAAGCACGTGACGTAGAGGGGACGAATGAAGGGCACGTCGCTAACCGGAGCCTTTTTCCCATTTGTAACAGACGTCTATCTATGCGCCTTATATACATATATATATATATATATATATATGTATGCACAAAATGGCGACAGCATAAGATTCATTATTCGTCCCTGAATGCGAATAGGCCCGTACACACACTTACGTGGCTTTCAGCGTAGCAACTAGGAAATAATTAACACGAGCGCATATCTGGACATTTGCTGTGTAGGTTTCAATTAGTGGCAGATATCGTGCGTTTCCCAAATGGAGAAACGGTATAAAAAATTAAACACAGTCCACGAAAAAACGAAAAATAGAGGACAAATAGATCGACAATGAAAATTCATTTTTGTTGTTATTATTATTATTAAATGAATGTGAACATTTAAGCAGTAAAATAGAAAAGCTTGTAAATGCAATCCAATGGCTCGCTCAGGCTATTTGAGTACAAAACATTACACCGTACACATGCTTGGCCGCGTCTCTTCAGATCACAATAGCATTTAATGGCCGTATTGGTGTATTTTGTTAGTATCATGTAGAATTGGGCTTACTGCGAGCAATTTTCATCAGACTACTTATCGACTGACCTTCTACTATAAAGCTTTGCAGCTGGCTGACAAGGTCAGGGCAAACGATCTTCTAATACGATACCCACAACTATCCTCAAGGTTGGCTATCTCATTACGGCATTATGGCGTTGACTCATTCCATTCTCGTTTCTGAATAGAGATCCTATGTCGGGACGGCGCATGGTCTTGGCAGACTTGACAACGACAACACTGACTATAAAGTGGTTCTTCTTAAATTGCTTCTTCTATCTTTGATTCTGCATGAATCTTCGGGTGCTACTTAGGCTTTTATAAATCGGGGAAAATAAGAAGCCCAATGATGTTAACACAAATTTGATACATTTTAGTAAGAATATGTCCAGTCAGACATAAACGAAAACTCGCCGGATCACCATATCCAAATCTCTGTATGTATAGAAAATGATTCACGCATGTTGCATGCGTCGTTGGCAGGATTTCAAGCGGGTTTCGAACTCGAGCAGAAAGTTGGCCGTCCACTCACTGACTCAGCCAATTCTAATTATAACCCAAGTGTCTATAGAGAATATCTGCATTATCGCTAAAATAAAAATAAAATCATCATACACGAGTCTTATCCACACTTTAGAATAGATCTAGACTGCCGCTAAACCCTGTCTGCAGAATGCGTTTTTCTACCACAATGAACTACTGCGACTGATAGCCTATGGATAGAGCTTTAGTGATTCAAGTCGACATGAACGGATCCGAATCATTTCTCATAGAAGAATATCTTTGTTATCACCAAATCAATATATTAGTTTTTTTTTTTCTTACCATATGTATATAATAGCAGCCTTAGCTGGAACGATCTCGGAATCCTACAATTGTTTTAAGTTTTGGTTAAAAAAAAACCTGTTGCCCCATCTCGCCTCAGACCCAGCGAACGTTGTCGCCCATCTGTTTAATTGGGGTCACAAAAATTTTACAATTAAATTTAAAACATCCATTAATCATATTTGAAATATTCCTTCGTCAATCGGCAAATAACTTCCCAGTAGTAATGTGGGTCAAACGATAACGGTGGGTCCAACACTTGTGTAGGTGTCGTCCAGATACGCTACGTGCGAAGAAGAAAGAAGAGATGTAAGCTACTAAAAAGTTCAAGGGACGTAAGCAGATGCAATAGGCCTTTGCGACGGTCCAGTTGGTAGCTGATATTGTTCCCTTTCAAATGACCGTTAATTTATGCATTAAAAAAATCAATCACATCTGTCAAGAATGGTTTTTCAGCCATTTTGATAAATGTTTGAGCCCTTCAAATGTAAATTTTACTTAGTATCTTCTAGCTTACCTGCAAAATTATATCGGTTTTTAAACATAAAGTTTACCGTCATCGAAGTAAGCTACCGTAAATTAAGAAAAACTAGATCTTCAGCAGATTTTCTATAAATTGCTAAAAATGTAAGCCGTTGATTCCTTATGGCGTTATTACTGTTTAGCCCAACACGAAAATTTTGCATAAAAGCTGACGTTTAATCAAATGATGATGTTGGTTATTAGTGACGCATTGTTTTCCGTTGTGATGAGAATGTTGTCTGGATTTGGATGAACTGGCTCCCTTCTAATACTTAGAATAGATCATTCAACATAAGGTACGGGACATTAAGCTTCTAGCCATTGCGATTAGTTTATAAGTTTCTATATCGGTCGAAGACGGTAAAATCTCTTACGGTGAATCTTATGATAATATTTGTTACTATTAAATTTTCCTTTTTCAAGCATCATTTCTGTGGCATAAAGAAAAGACGCAAAAAAATAAGTGCTTCACCTTTTCATTTTGATAAAATTATGATCTTGCTTCTGGAAAGGAATCGAATACTTTTTTTTGGCACCTTTTTGAGTTGTTTTTCCGTCTGTCAGGCGACTGAGAGTTACCGCGAAGTGGCAGTGACTTGACGTCGCTGCCATAAACTGACAACGTTGTTCAATGCGTGTTTCAAGGATTGCGCGAGCAGAGAACAAACTCGAGAGCTGGTCCCGGTTGTTCCGAACTACGAACTCATTTACCCATATGTCCTAACATCTGTCACCTGTTGTTTCAGATACCGACCGTAAACCGGCTGTATGCACCTGCCAAAAGTAGCTACTTGGAATAACAGTTTTGCACGTGTGACCAGATTGTCATCGAGAAGAAATTCCCTGGGTGAGCGCGGTGGCGGTGATAGTAGCTACCTGACAAAGGGCAAAATTTTCACGTGGTCACAACTCCGACGCGAACAGGCATCGTCAAAGAACAGAAAGAAAAAGACGGGCAAAACGAAACAGAAAGGGAGTCAGAGAAGGGCAAAGATGTAGGAGCGGGCAATGAAAAACAAAAGGCTGATATCCATAAGAGCAAGCTGGCTTCCTCAGATCCCCCTCGGAGGGGTCGTGATCAGGCTGTGGCGGTACCCGAGAGCGTGTAGCATCCATCTGTTGCAATAATGTGGGTTTAACTAAACCCAATCCGTGACAATCCTTCACTTGAGGAACAAGCATAACAAGAAAGGTGGGAAGAAAATATGAGTTAGAATCGCTATTGGATAGCCCTTCTTTGTCGATTGTTATCGTTGTCGTTGATAGTGGCGGTAGGAACGGTAAAAAAAATAACGTTTCCCAATTGCTGAATGCGTTAACACCTATGCTAATAACCGACATGGTTCAACCATTGTGAAGCAAAAAATCATCAGGGATGGAAACTTAAATATAGACTTAATACAGTGTTAATATGATGATTCTGTCACGGAACGCTGGTTCCAGCGTACGGACTACGCCAATATCGCCCGACGAAGGTGCGTATTCGTCATGGTGCTCTGAGAAGGACGTCATAAATAGTTGTTCTGCGTTAGCTTATTAATAGAGTATCGACGAAATCGTTGGCGTTTGCTGAACGGACGCTGTCGGATGGATGGTTTTGTTTACATCCACACATAGAGCGATTGCATAAAATCCAAAATTGAAAATAACTATTTCATTTAATTTACTAAAGAGACAGATTAACGCATAAAATGTTTACTGTTTTTTTTTTTGAAACCTTTCGAGTAAGGCTCGGCGGAACTTCATGTATCTGTCGTATATGCGCACCGAACCAATAGTACGGATCTATTCTTGTCGCGAAGTTCCCTCGACAAGGCTTTCTCTTCCACGCGGGTTGGTGTAATGATAGTTTTAGGCTAATGTTATACGCGGCATAGTGATCAATATGGACTTATTTATATTACTACAGCTTTTACGTTTCGTGGGTAGATAATGCATACGATAAGGTACGTGAAAGTGGAGTTATAGAGACGAGTTTCTAAGCGATGTCTATTGAAGTCGAGAGCTGTTTTTCTGAACGAAAATCTTTTTGGCTTAATTGTATTCTGTTACGTAAAGCAACGATACGCATCTAATATGTTTCTGAAGTATTGTTTTGAAGGCAACTTCCAGTACTGCACGAACTAGGATATACGAACTAGGTTGATAGGTTGGAATCAGCTCATTCGTCGATTATAGATTTTATTGATCAGCCTCCAGCTTCCGGCCTTAGAGCCCCTTCAAGTTCTATTTCTAAGTAAGCCGTGAGGTGCCTCGTAAACACGCAACGTACATCAGTCTCTCCGGCCCAAATTACCAAACTTCGGCGTTGTTGACTTATATTACGTTATTTTTCCGTAGGAGACATCTTTGCCTTCCAAACTAGGTTTAGATAAATCTGATGTCTCATGACCTTTCGTTCACGCTGTGTAGATATTCATTTTCTTGCGAGAACGTTCTCCGAAAAAAAACTTTTTACGCACTGCTTACTGTTAAATAATGAACGAGTTCTTCGTTGTTAAGTATGCACTGCTGTCTCATATGCGATGACCGCTTCACGCCAAACTTACCTACTATAACACACATAGACAAAGATCTTGTCCAGCACATGTACATTTGGGCGCGTGGATGTGTTATTATATATAAATTGAATGTCTCTTTCATTATCTCCCTATGCATTACCGTGCGTGAGCAATTTTGCATAAGAGTCTGTCAAGCAGAAGAGACTAAAAGCGACTCGCGTCTGTCGGCCTAGTCGAAGACGTCTTGCCCAGACAGACTCCTTCCTGAGAATTCATTTGATATAGTCCGCTGAAACGACTTTCAACTCTGCAACTTGCTGCTCCCCACGGCCATGATACTTACCAACCACACCATTCAAGCATTGTATTCTCCCTTTGAGCCACTCCGATCCGCGTTCCTGCCTAAACCAGCAGTGACTTTCCTTCTGCTCCAGCCTATGTATCTGATACCGCTTTCACGGCTCTTCGCTGTTATAAGAGGATTTACGTCAGCGGCGACGCCGTTGCGGATAGTCGCTCGGTAACAGGACATTGATACGTGTATGCGGATGACCGAATCTACAAACAAACTAGAAGATTCAACTATCTTGAACGATTGCGCACACGGCCACGACTCACTGATTCTTTTCTTCAGACATGGTCGGGCAAAGCTGCCACCTCGCGCACTTAACACAGCCGTCGTCATCTTCGTCCTCAATTAACTTAAATTGAAGTTCATTTTAGTCGAGAATATTGGAGCAATTAACCAGTTAATTGCTTAAGAACGTATATCCTCATGGAACTCTCGAATCATAAACCAGCATGGCCAATTTAACGTAGAGCTTGAAGAATAACGAATAGGTAATAAAGTAACAACGACAATTCTATGCGTAACATAGCAGTCTGCGTATACAGGATTTAGGTCCTCCTACATGCGACATACTTGACGGCCCTTATAGACCGTACAGACCTTCGGACCGCAGCGGCATTGTATTCATTTGGCTATACTTGAGTACTTCTAATGCATAGTTTAAAAAACTCTTTACTGGCGCTACTCTACGCGAGGGCTTTCCCCGTGAGAAGTAGAAGGATCCCGGGCGCTCAGTCGGCGCACGGTTTGACGATGCTCGAGTCTTCCCTTGAGGCCACTGAATTCGAGTTGTATTACTTTCTATTCCCTTACAATCCGTCCCTTTCAACCCCCTACCGCCACTAAACGCAGGCGGTCTAACACAAACAGGGTCAGTCTTCTATCTTACTCACGTACGTAATTAGAACGCAAGTACGCGTTCTTCTTGAATGAGTTGGAGCAGAAGAACAAGAGGGAAAAGGCGGAAATCCACGAAGACGGTGGAAAAGAGATCTATCTGTACTTTTGCTTTGCTTTGCTTTTCTTCCGGGTCTGATGACTTATTCGAAAACTAAGCGAAAGTAGAGAGAGAAAGAAAAAGGAAACCTCTGAGGAACTCTCGAAAATACGGCGAGTCAAGGCGTTGACGAGAACCCAAAGTTGAGTTCCAATGATCCTCGCGCGTTCCTGCGTTCGCCGGCGATCTTGCCCGACGGCTACTATAGACGCTGCGATTTGACTGTAGCGGCTTAACAAAGGACATCATCATCGCCACTAGCACGGCTCAACTCAGCCGCTTCGCGCTAGTTCTAACGAAAGAGGGCAGAGGGAAATCAAAGCTGGAGCAACAAAAGCTCAGGAGAGACGACAAAAGCACACTGCGCCATTACGGGTGCAAGCACTTGAGACACAAGGAGAAAAGCAAAAAAAGGCGACGATGATAAGGGGAAACTTCCTTCAGTCGCCATACGGGAGCAGCGCATAGAAAAGGCCAAAAGCACAAAGACACGGCCAGGCGTATAGAATGATCCGGAAACGGAAATAGCGAAGTTATGTCCTCATACATGATATCCAAGAAAGAGAACCGGTGGCGTTTCATGTGTCTGCGCAATGTGCCAATGATGAAATACATTTGGCCCAGTAGAGTTGAGTAAAACTCAACCTTTAGCGGTGTCCCTATACAATATAAGAAAGTTGAAAGATGAAAATTCAGCAAAGAAAGGCTTGCGTTTCTGTTAGCAAACGAGAAGCTGAGAGCTTTATCTCAGCGTTTTCTCTAGCAAGATAGCTTTAACCTATTACAATGGATCGGAGCTGAGTAGTTGGTTTTCAGTTACTGGCTGAGGATCAGACAGTAGTTTTCAGTGCTGATGACTTGCTATCAATAAGGTGTCGATAACGTGTTTTAACTATCGCGGTTTGCCAACAATTGAGGGCCAAGTGTTGCTATAGGGAAATGGTAACGCGGAACTCCCAAATTTTGCAGGGTCAAAATTTGTTGCTATAATAATGATTTTGGATCAGACATCTTCCATAGCTCTGAGCTGGTTGTCAACCAAACGCTACGCAGTACAGTATTGGACAGAAGCATATAGAAGCCTTAGGACAAAATGAAGTAACAGGCTTCACAATAATGAAGCAGTTGAAAAAACGAAACCTATGTATGGTGCCGTCGTTATACGGTTCGCTCAGATATTTCACTTGCCTTCCTCGAAGTGAACTAGCAAAACAAGGCCAAGGAAGACAAGACTGGAGACCTTATGAACTCTAAATCAACAAAGATAGATGGTTCTATATGGCCAAGGCCGTTATAAATTCATGTGCCCAATGCGCCAGTATAAGACATATATACACAACATATACCTGAAACGGCAGAACAATCGTAGGAGGTCCAATAAGAATTAAAAGGTAAGCAATGAAGATGATACATGAGAGTTCTACTTATATTATATTAAAATGGCAATTAGGTATCGTTATTGATGAGTCGCTATCAGTCTGACAGATGGCAGGTCAATTAGCTAAATTACTTGAGTATCAATTATGGGTTAGGCCAAACGTAACGGTATACGCCTAAAACATATGTGTTCAACATAGCTCGTACGAATATTTTATCTACAATCTAATCAATATTCTTGCTGTCTTCAATCATCCCGAACCCCAATCTGTTAGAGTACTGATTAATCAGTAACTGACTAAGCTGCCTTCTCCCAAATCAGATACACTGTTCAATGCTATATCATTGTATAGAATCACTATATATTTCTCAATGATAAAGGAAACAAGAAAATCTTAACTCACTCTATAGCCAAATCTCGTCTATCCAACAGCCATCAAAGAATAGCATTGTTTCATTCTATCTTTCTTGTTTCATATAATCTTTTCCTTTGAAAGTGAACGCGTAGCAAAGCGTTCGGCCGCTCGACGACAAAGGATAGTCATCATTTGATTGGTCCGCCACTTTGTCTCCTGTTTTACGTTTCTATTATATGCGGTGCTCACTTATGGAAGTAACGCTGCTGGGACACTATTGTACGTATAGCTATGTACATACATATCGTACTTATCTTGAGTGTGATACTCAAGACTAGCCATATCTCTGGTTTTCCTTTATCCTGTCTTTTTCTCTTTTACTCCTCTTTTCATCCTCACTGTCATTTTCCTGCTCATCACATTATTGCTTTCCAATTTTCCTCATTTCTGTTTCACTCTTTCAAGGCACAATCCCCCTTCCATTTACCTTCGCTTCACATTTGTCTTATCTAAAAAAGTGTTTTTCAATGCCTCTTGGCCGATTGTCCCTGTCGACACGATGGATGCATGCCGTCCAATATGGTACCTTTTGGACGCATAGCATAACCGAACGTTATGCGTAAAATTACACACGTTACCCACGTGCCTCATGTACCCCACGTGTCTCATGTATCCCGTGTACCTTTTGCTGTCTGTTTGAGGACAAGATCTTTACGTCTGCAGTACCATATGATGAAGATGGTAAATGAAAAAATGCCTGAGGGGTTTTTCAACTTATCCGCATTGCAGATTTTTATATTAAATCTACTTTCAACTAATACAGTGGTGTGCATATAAAGCGTTAAGAGCGTCGTAATGTTTCCTTGATTGGGGGATACATGTAATGCGTATGTATTGTAACGTTCACCGCGCCTTTTTTGTATAAAGCTGTAATTCAAGTAGAGATCGAAACTCTATTAACTGTTTTTCGTTTGTCAAACTAGTTTCTGGCTTCGACGACAACAGGTTCACTCCAAAAACAGAGTGACGGGTTATTGTACAGAAAACATAAAGATGATGGGTCTCGCGTTCCGCGCAACTATTTATGCGCAACTTTTAAACGGGTACAATAAAGTAGTTTCTTGCTCCTATGAATAAATGTTAGTCTGATAAATGCAGACGGAAATGTCGGTCTTTAAATTAATTAGTGGACTTTTGGCGTCGATGAACGCTTTCAGCAATACGAACTTATGGGGGAAGGGTAACTGCTGAATCAACCGAGGAATAACCCGATAGATAAGGGAAGCAAATTGGAGTACAGCGGCAGTTGTTTATTCGACTTCAACGACCGCGCCTTCGCTTTTGTAACAAAAATAAAACTAGACAAAGGAGAGTTACGAAGTAGAACGAAAAGGTGGAAAAACATTTCAATATTTTCAGTTTTTTTTTTTTCACCCAATCTCCATCCTGCTTGGTTTTCGCATGAATCCAATGTGTGCCATGCCTTTATGAATGCAAGGAATAATAGAAGACCCGGAACTAGACTGAAGCCTGGTGCCTTAAAAGTCAGCGACGATCGTTTCATCTGTTTATTACTAAGGTAAATATTGCAGAATGTATCGAGATCGCAAAGGACACGATATAGTGTATCTACCTGTGAAAGCCCATATCATCTTTCCGTTAACAGAATCTGTAATCAGCTGCTGTCACGTGAATAATATCTCAATTCATGGTAGGCCCATAATCCAGTCTAATCACATACCCTCTTTCGTGAGGCCCCTTGTAGGAATTGCTTCTTATGATCCTTCATCGGTTCGTTCATCCTATTGCAACCGTAAAAGGACCTTCTGTACTCTATTGTCTACAGTGCACCTTAGGAGATCGCGTACCGAGGAGCTTTTACAATTTCGACAAACAAAGATAACCCTAGGTCCAGCGGTGATTTGAGAGAACTTTGAAACCAAAAAACAATAAAGCAACTATCACCCGTTTCAATTCTAAGAGAATTGAAACAAGGAGACGTACATGATCAGCAGAAATCTCCTATTAGACTGCAGCGTAGTAAACGCTACCAACACTAAATCAGTCTGTAAGCTGTACTAGAGGCAGACGTGGCAATCAAGGGGGCAACGGCTCAAATTGAGAAAGGACGACAGCCGAACATGGCGGAAATACAGAGGGTCAATATACTTCTTTAATACTGGCCTGAAATCTGTATTACCTTTTGATACACTTTTTTTTCGATAAATGAGTTGATGGCTCATCTAGCACCGCTGGTTTAGAATTTTTCTACAAGTATCTACAGATATAGAGAAATCCGCCTCTTACCAACGGCAAGATGTTACCACCCATTTTTAACACTGCTTGGTCGCCCCGTAGTTTCGTCTATCAATACAACAAAATAACAGAATTTATCCATTAATCTTTGTCAGGTAGTAAACAACAAGCTAGTGAGACAAGTGCGATCCAGTTAGACTTACAAGATTCTTAAATCACTGCTTTAATTTTACACCAACGGCCTACTCGGACTTGTTTCGAAGTTTCTATGCTAAGCACACATCCCCTGCCCATTAGCAGAAGTATACAGGCATATAACCTCTCTTCTAATGCACCTTGAGCCTAGGACTAAAGAATCAACGAAGATTTTCCGATCTTGCTTATATGATTCCGGATGTAGGAGCAGTGCTTGCTAAAGGAATAACAACAACTTTTGTCGAGTGCACTGAGAGACACGCAGCTCCAGTAAGTTTCCGAAGATCGACTTATAGCTCTTTTGCTTATTGAGCACAGAAAGGCAGCAACTTGACACAGCGTTTACGAGAACGTAAAGTTTTAAGATATAACGGAAAGGAAACAGGCACACGAGTTTAGGGTAGGTAAAGGTCTCATGTTAATCAGGTTCTACTAGAATAATGTATTACTGCAGCGTCGAATCTAAAGATAAATGGCCTATGTCTGGTAGGTAACACTGAAGTAGAATGATAAGCGTATGCTAAAGAAGTTAACCCGCAACGTAAACAGGCATAGACTAGAAATAGAACTCATAATTTATTCTTCACCTGACAAGTGATTTTATTGTTTATGTAACCATCCCACAGAGAAGGCCTGCGTTGAAACCCCAGTCCATGTTTGTCTACCTTTTTGAATCGAAGTCCTTAAAATGTAAAATCATTAATCACATATTGTCAGTGCCGACTATACGTCGGCTCTATGATTTCTCCAAGCGTCTATTTATTTATACTATAGCAGTAAGTTTCCAGAAAAAAAATAGCTCGCTGTTCCCATAATAGCAACACACATTATTTCACCGGAATTTTAGCATATGTTTTTTATTGTTTATTCACCTTCCGATTTATCCGCTCTATGTCATCAGAAACTTTCAGATCTTGTACCGAAAAACTTTTTTCCGACCCGTACCGAAAAACAGTTTTTGAGACCTTTTTCAATGTCAAATGTACGGCCACATATATCATTCGTCATTAATCGAAAAAAAAAACTATACTTTCTTATATGTATATACTTATTATTATAGGATAAGTGTGAAAGCACCTCAAATTCTCGTGAGGGGGAGCTTTAACGATCATTGCCATGTGTGGTCTGGCACTGACTGCAGTGCCAGACCACACATGGTTGGTTGTTGTGCGTATCGGGCTCTTCCTATTTCCATTAACCTCGTTCACTTGATATAACTGAGTTATTTACATTTCTGTCGAGCGCCTTGTTTTTCATTTCTGCCGTAGTACATACGTTTAAATCTCAGTAAAAAGCAAATCTATGGCCCCATTAGGATGGAGATCTGGCTCAACTTTTGGTTTAGGGGTATGGCCCAAATCTGCCTATTTCTTTCTGTATTATATTGACACTGAGTCACTAGGTTTCGTCGTCCATAGCAATTTTGTGTAAAAGTCCGTCATGGTGTGACCGTGCGTCACGCGACGGCAAGCGAATTCTTGATAGGCAATAAAAAACTTCGCTTTTCTCTACATTTTGTTGAGTTTATGGGTCATTTAGGTTCTTAATTTTTCAATAAGTCACATACATTCAAGATGTTTTTCGATAGTTAGACGACCAAAATCTATCCTCATGAGGAAGCCACGAGTTGTTCGCCAGCCACTTTTCTTCAAAAGTGTCCACCGTGCCAATGCTGGACTTTGTAAAACTTTGAACACCTTTTTAAAGCTCCGTACCGTACAGTCTTTTGACCTCGACCGAAAGCAAACAGGACCAGGTGTCGAAAATGCGTATTTTTCATAACTAACATACATCACACGAGGCCCCAACTTCAGATTCCCTTCACTACAAAAAGACGGAGAAGATAGAGAACCTTTGAACAGCATATAGAAGCAAACAAGCAATAGAGAGATGACGGAAAGCGAGCATATTTGAAAAACCCACAGTATCCATGTGCCAGCCTAACACTGCACAGCTATTCTCTGTTTATTCCCACATTTAAAATATGTGTGTCGCGTAACTTCTCGTCATGTTGTGTACAATAATATTGAAGTTCAAGTGATTTTTTGCCGATCTCATCATCTCGTGCCTGCCCGCTGTGTCTCAAACTACGACTTTCGTGACCCATTGCAGTAGACTACCTGACTTACAGCTTCAAATGACGACCACGAATGCTAGTTCCAATGGATAGGGAAGAGCAGAGAATCGTATTTCATTGGAACGTGCAGTACCTGCTGTCGTTTTCATGATGCCGTACCAGTTACGAGTACTCGTAACTGTCCTCTTTATTCCCGACGCCATAGTAGTGTTAACATTCGAATAATACGGCACACTTTATTTCTCCATAAAGGGGTACAAGATGTGTCACAGGTTAGTAGCAAGTGTTGCGTACTGCGCCCCCCAGTGGCAGATGTTCTCACTTGAATCCTCCTACTCCTGCGGGTAGTTGTTTGAATTCTATCAAAGTAGGTGTCATCACACAAATACAAGAATATATTGTATTTGATGACTGAGGCCACGACATTTCTTGCTGCTGTCCGTCCTGTCGTTATCGTCACCGTACTCGTAAAGCGGATGTAGACGCACATCCGATAATAGAAAACAGTGAGGATAGCATCGTGTTAAAGCCGCTGTAATCAAGGGGAATGCTTATGGAGCTTGAGCTATATCTGTTCATAGGGTCGTGCGGCAATAGCTAACCATAAAACTTCGAATAGCTTCACCTCCTGTACCTCATTTTCTGTACAAGCCGTAAGATCAAACCGTGTGCCACAGTCGTGCCCGGCTTTGTGATGTTAATCTCCAAGTGCAATAAGCATCACCCCCATGTGAGAAGGGACAATTGAGAATGCATGAGTAGGGCACGATCAAATCTAGCCCGATTGCCCTGAAATGTTGTCATAGGCCAGAGAACTGGTAAGGACAAGATCGTTCGCCACAATCTAATCATCTGTGTGATTTCGAGATAT